>NC_048272.1:18937637-19300137 GCF_009762535.1 Notolabrus celidotus
AAAATAGGAGTGTTCTTTATGTACAATAATATATACAATAATATATAGTTTAAAAAACATTACAGTTTAAACATCTGACAGTTTATTGCACAACACATTTATAAATTATCATCAAACCACACATGAAACAGACGAGTTCTCCGTCATGTTTCAACACTGAACAGGAAATGCATTTATTATTCATCTTATTTTATCTTTAGGTTAGCATGAGTCAAGGTCCTGTGGGGAGTACATTAACCCCACTGATACTGAAATGGTTTTAAAAAGAGCAGTGCTGCAGATCGACACGTTCAGACAGCCACAGTAACTGTCATACAGAGCCATCGAACAGTCTCAAGCAAGGAAAGAAGTTCATCTTTCATCTTTGCAACGGGTGAAATGCAAACAAAAAGTGAAACCTGAAGAAACCCAAAGCCTCAGACGGAAGTTTCATCATGATAATCAGTTTAAAGTTTAGATATGGCACTCTATAAATACAGCAGCGAGGAGACAACAAGCAGTCGGGTAAAATGTACATTTGAAACGCAGGGTTAAAACTTGTGGATTACACGCTGAAACATGAAACAGGATGTAAAGGGAGCATAGGGCTGTGCAGCAACAAAAAGATGGAATACATTTTACCAGGACAGACTGCTGATCCAAGCAAATAATTCATCACATATCCACCCAGTGCACTAAATACCAGGAACACCTTTATTCTCTGCTGCGACTCAGCCGTCTGCGGAGTTAGAGATCTTCCTCTACGTTTCATTTTCAGACTCAAAGTGGATTTATTGAGGAAATCAGTACGGCATCAAATCCTCCATCTAACTTAATCTGAGCAGATTACTTCACCGCAGCAGCAGGTGTTCCTTATAACTCATACACTTGGTGAGTTTCAAGTATAACTAAATGTAAACAATGACTGATGAGACCGGGGGTGGGGGGTCTGTCACCCAGAGTTAAGCTAATCTGATCCACGATCAGCATCAGGGCATCATTAATCATGCTCTCTACTACAGTTCAATTTGGTCTCCACTTATCTTTGAATGCTTGAATCGGTGGCCTATCGATCAACGCTGTACAAAATTTCCTATCTCTAATGGGATCTCTTCTGTTCAATGGCGTGTATTAATAACAGCTTTTAACATGAATGAAACATGAGACGATATATTTGGCACAAAAGCCAGGTCTGGAAATATCTCTCCATTTATTTCACATTTGAAGGTAATTGATCATTATCTTATGGTGGCTATTTTCCTCTGATGTAATGCTCAGGGTTGGAAGCTCTAATGCTGTTTGAAGGCTGTATTGTGTTGAAGGTTCGTGACCCCTAGAGACAGCAATCAGACCTGTTCCTTTAATTTTACTGCTCCATTATTGATCTGCAAATTTATTACATGATGAGTAGTGAAAGGCAAAGAGCCACTTAAGTAACGTTTAATATTAGATAACTCATCAGCAACCTACAGATAAGACACAACATAATGTTAGCATTCAATCAACCAGTTAGTGTTTGCAAGATGACATAGCCACAGGCAAGAACTGTAAACTGTTGCTTGTCATGTGTAAATGTGCACTGAGCTTCTTGTATTTGTTTGCTTACAGTAATGTTACCTACAGTCCACGTATATTTAGCCTCTCTTACTTCTCTGGGGGCATACTGGACACATATTTTAAAGTTTGTGTTTTCCCCTGTCTTCCCCTCGATGGTTCTTTTATGTACCGCACCTGTTGCACCGCTCTTGCTGAAAAACCTTTGAAAGCACAACACACAATGTGTAACGCCTCTTTGGGCATCATGGCACTGTAGCTGAAAGAGGGCATGTGAACGCACAAGGCAAAATTCGAACAGATCTGTGTCTAGTCTGTCTCCGATCAATCACGGCACCGGATCTGATAAGTTTCTATCCTAGTCAATGTTTTAACTTACACTGGATCCGCTCTGTTGCATTTCGGCTGCGTATCTGATCTGGAGTGCTGTGGCGTGGCAGATCAGATACGCAGCCGGAATGCAATGGATGGAAGACTTCCATTTTTGCTGGAGGCCGGAGCAGGACACATAAAGCTCAACAGAGCAGATGGAGCGGGACAGGAAGTCAGGCACCAAAACGAAATGAAAACATCCGTGATCACCCAATCGTCTTTCACTTAACTACAACAACAAACTGTCATGATAGGCGGAGCCAGGCTTGGAGTCAACGGGTCAGAGGTTTTCAGAGGACTAAAAGACTACATGGATGAGGAGAGGAGGAGAATCATTGATTCAGTAATTGCCCGCAGCGGATAGGAGACGGACAGGACATGGATCTGGTGGAAGTCTGATGTTAGGCAGGCGAACGTGGGCCAGTCCCTGCTTGAAACTGAATAAATTATTTGGAGCTTATATGAAAAGAATACCTACAAATAACAATTCAAAAGACTTTATCAATAAAAAATAAGTCAATTATAAATCGTAATGCAGTCAATGGTCAAGTCCTGAAAATCAGGATTTGAGTCAAACTCAAGGCTGGGTCCTGGACTGTTGTGTTGTTTTACTTTGACATATGACAAACTTTTCTCTTTCTGTTGTTTCCTCAGTTGCCGATCAATCAAGAGGGGATTATACTTTAAGGATTTCCTTGTTCATATGTTTAGAAATACAGCAGTACCATATTATCCTAGCATTTGAGCTTCCCGCCCTGAGAGTGATGTCACAAAATGGCAAAGATATGACTACGGTGAATGCTTTCTCACTTTCTTTTTAAAGAGCCAGACCTTCAACTTCTCAGAGATCTAATTCAAGTTCCATTCAATCCCCAGCAGAGGTGTTAATTAGAAAATCTTCATCTAAGAAAAATAAATTATGACATAGAGTTTGTAACAATGCCACAGTCTTTAGTGTGTTTTTTGAAGCCTTTGAAAGGCAACAGGAGAAAGGCTTAACAACTCAGTTACACATCTCTGCTCCCAGTGGCAATAAATGACTATGTCACTCCCAAGCCTGTGATATGTAGAGCGAGACAAATGTTCTTCATCCTTGATGTGTAAAAAGAACTCTGAGTCTTGTCTCACCACATGTGCCGTCCCATTAAATTGGCTCCTGTCTTTGTTGAGCTCCTCCAGTGACTTTTTCAAGTTGAGTCATTCTTTATCAAGTGCCACTCTGGTCGTCAGAGCTCCTGCTGAGCTGCGTGCGCACAAACACACACACACGCGCGCACACACGTGCGCACACACGCGCGCACACACATGCGCACACACGCGCGCACGTGCGCACACACACACATGCGCACACGCGCGCACACACGTGCGCACACACACACATGCGCACACGCGCGCACACACGTGCGCACACACACACACACGCACGCGCGCACACACGCACGCACACACGTGCACACACACACGCACACACACACACACACACACACACACACACACACGCACACATTTAGTCGAAGACGCAGCCACTACAAAGGCAAACCACTACCCAGCAGAAAAGAAGTGGCTGCAAATTCAGCAGCTGTGATGGTCCAAATCTTCTCTCTCTCTCTTTCTCTCTTCCTTGATGCGAGCGTTTTCCAAGCTGGATGTTTGCCTGTTGGAGTTTCTTCAGAAAAAAACGATGACATTGGATTCAAAAGTCGGGCTTTGGGACGTTCTGCTGTTGGATGTGTAGACTGGTCCGTGTATGTACATTTGTATGCAAGTGTTTATGTATGTTTTGTGAGTTTGTTTATACAGTAGGTCCATTAATCCGCAATGTCTCTGCGTACATCCATATCTGTGTGTATGTATTTGTATCTGTGCACCCGCGTGCGTTGCAGACAGGTCGTAAGTCCTCTGGTATGGTACGTTTGTGTGTGTACAGTGTGTGTGTATATATATATGTGTGGGTTTCAGTGTGTCTCAGCTCTCTGTAGACATGGCTGAGATGATCTGCTCCAGTTTGTACGCCAACTTCTGCTTCTGGGCCTGTTCATCCTGCTCCAGTGCCTCAATGAGCTGAAACACACACACACACACAGAAACACACACACTGTGAATTCAGGGACATGAGGCATATTGTTGTTGTCAGCTGTGGGACTGAAAAAAATACATGCACATGAATCAAACACAACAAAGCTACAACACCAACAGCTTCTGGTAGTAATTTTCTTTTGATTATGACAGAGTGTATGTTTCTGTTTGATCAACATGAAATGTCCTTCAGTATGTTGCATGTTCATTTAAATCCATCATCTCTGAACTTGTTACGTTGAGTTTAATGCGTATGCATGTAAAACTGCTCTGAAAGAAACCTCTTATGTAACTATTTAGCACGTATGCGTAGACGGTATGAGAAGCTGACGCAGGCCAGCAGCTATCTTTCAGTATGGGGACTTTCATCCATTTTTTACATGTTGACCTCAGCACTTTTGATTCTTTTGGAGCCAGAGACGACCATATATGGAAGTGATGGAGGATTCACTGCACCTGAACTGGTGCAAGGTTGTAGTTGCATCAACTTGTCAATCACAGCTCTTTGCTTTAGTTTATTAGTCCATAGTTTAAAATAAAATTATGACTTCAAGATTTAGTATGTCATTCAAACATGTTAAAACATAAAGAAATTAAAATTATAATCCAGGTCCAGGTCTGCTGAGTCAGAGATCTCTTCTAAATCCCTTTTTAAAACATACTTGTATCGAAGAGCTTTTCCTGATTTTACCTGAACTTTTAAAATTGTTTTACTTGAGTTTAATGGTTTTAAAAACTATATTTTAAAATAACTGCATTCCTATAGAGTTATTTAAAGGAGATTTTATGTCTTTTAGACCTAGCTTTCAAAGCTCTTTGAAACCTGTTTTTTTAAAGTGCTCTATAAATAAAATTCTATTCTAATATAATATAATTAATTAATATAGTATTTATTTATGTAATTAATTCTATTTATTTTAATTATTTATTCATTCACATGATTTAAAGGTTATTAGATAACATTATATAGTTTCATAGCTGAAATAGATCCTATATATAAATAAACAAATAAATTGATCATTTTCTGTTACATCAGACCTCTTTCTGCAAACAGTGCACCTGCTCCCTGCTGGGCATTAGTATGAATGCAGTTTCAAGGTGATTTCACATTGACCTTACTCTTAAAATCAAGAGGCTACATCCATTTCTTACATGAAAGTTAATGAAAGTTAAAGCCTGTTTTTGGTTTTGTAAAAGAAAATTATTGATTGATTGTTTATATAGTCATTTGACGGTTTAACAGCAGTGAATATACACTTGAAACCGTGCATAACATTCCCTTGAAAATGTGCTAGTGCCAACCTCCATTAGTGTTCATCATTAGCTTTTGGTTGTAATGTTGATGGTTACTCTGAGATGCGCTGACATCACTTAAGGATGCCTTGCTTCTGAGGATTGGTCATGATGGTCGAGTACTTAAATCATTATTTATTTCATACAATTATTACCTCATCATGAACAAGTATTCTGTGCTGCAGTTCCATGGCTAGGTTGCTAAAAACTAAAGTCTTTGAAGAAGTGTTTGGGTAA
The DNA here is from genome assembly GCF_009762535.1 of Notolabrus celidotus. Classification (NCBI taxonomy): domain Eukaryota; kingdom Metazoa; phylum Chordata; class Actinopteri; order Labriformes; family Labridae; genus Notolabrus; species Notolabrus celidotus. The sequence continues at coordinate 18,943,149 of NC_048272.1, forward strand.
TTAATCTTATTTAGAAGACTATTTTGGCGCCCCCTGTGGACAAAGTGTTACCTTGTATGTCATGCAGATCTTATTGTGTACATGAGTAAGAAGTGTTTACTGTGTGGAAAAAAAACTCATCCTCTCTTCATTTAACAGTCAAACATGTTACTAATCATGAATCCTGTCAGCAGGAAATGTTAAAAATAAGACTGTTTCTTCAGCGTGCTGTTAATTGACTCGGGCGTAACTACCCTGTGGCCGTGGTTTCAGACATTAAAAATAATTGTTTAATAGTAGTCAGTCTTTGTGCCGATGGTCTTGTTTGCTTTTGCAGCTCATAAATAGGCATTAATATGGATTTAACTCTGTTTCATAACCTCCTAAAAACCCCTCACTGGAGCTTTAAGTGAATTATGTGCTTTCCTGCATGCCCTGTAACAAAAATCTGTGATTGTAGAGCAGCTAAATGCTCCTCTGCGGTCACCGGCTGGTCATACTTTCTGTCTGACTGACAGCTGGACAGGCAGCATGCAGAGGGTTTATCAGACATAAGCTGTCGTTGGCACTGCCATACAGCAGTCTGGTGATAATTCTCTGTGGCTTCAGCACCAGAAGCACCGCTTTCTACTGTACAGATTGTTATTTCTTCACATGTAGAGAGCCGACCACACCAGCAGGACTTCTGTACAGCACGTTTGTGTCACACTGGCCTCACCTCTTGACTGTACTTGCTGACGTAGGCGTAGATCTCGTGGAGGGCACTGAGCATGTTGAACTCACTGGAGTGAAGGCGAGCCTGTTCAGCCAGATACGCATTCATATCCTGATCACTGATGGCAGGCAGGCGGTTTATGTCAGCGTAGTACCTGATAGGACACACACAATGTCAAAGATAAGGGCATAGCCTTGCACGCAGAGCTTTTTCCTCTGATAGCATCAGTATTTAGCTGTGAAAAGACAAAGAGTATCCCATTTTAAAGGTGTCAGTAAATCACAGGAAGCTTCAAACCACACCAGCACTCTGTTTCTACAACAACAGCAAATTCTCATTTAGCTCTACGAATGTTAACTTAAGATTTACTCATTAGTACCGTCACTTCAGACCCTTAGGGCTGCTTGATTACTTGCACTTGAGAGATCTGCCATGACTGCATAAAAAAGAGGTCTGTTGCACTAAACCGAGCGCTCCTAATTTGTCCCTAAAGCTGCAACAACAAAGCACCAGATCCATTTCACCAAACGATAAAACGATTGTGAGACGCACAATTACAGTGTTAAATATAACACTGTAGATAAACAGGAAGAAATTAACAAAACATCTCTCTCTGTAAACTACACAACACTCATCTCATTTAAAAAGAACAAGGAAGAGCAAAAATATACAAAGTCACCAAGCTTTATAGTAGAGGAGAACTGCCTTAAAAGTAACGCTCTGCTGTGTGTTCATGCTTTGTTAAGTGACAGCAGCACCTCAGTACCTGGACATTGCGTCTGTTTGCTGAAGAGGTACCAGAAGACACTGAACTCTGAAGTGCTCGGGGCATTTCTATCTATGCAGCCCTCTCACTCTGACATCTCTCCATTAGTGCATGTCCATAGGATCGTTCTCTTGCATGTGTATTAACAACTGAGTTTGGTCCTTTAGCTGTAAAATGTTAACTGCCATCCATGACTTAATATCTAAAATATTGTTTAAAACAGGGTCAATGGGCCCCGGTTTATCAGGAGACACAGCGATGTAGAGCTGTGTGTCATCTGCATAGCGGTGACGGTAGATGCCATGTCTCCTGATAACATTTCAAAGAGGTGTAGGACCTCAAATTTAGCCCTGGGGGAAACCACAATTCAATTACATCCCCTGTCAGTAAGATAAGATTCAATTAAAACTGTCATTATCACAAAGAATATATATATTCATTATCATACATGACATTTTTATGTTAAAAATGTCAAGACAGAGACGTAATATTTGGAGTTTTCCATGTATCCACAGTTGTACAACTTTAAACCGTTAATATAACCCAATATAAGCCTCATTTAACGCAGGGATTCCCAAACTTTTCAGCCTGCGACCCCCATAATTTAGGTGCCAAAGACTTGTGACTCCCACTGTCCCGCCAAGTGGTTAAATGTTGCTTCATACTTCATTTACTTCATACTTAAAAATTTGTTTACCTACATGCACATGTGGCTGTGTTTCCTGTGCTGCTTTGAATTAACCTGCTGCTACTGATCCTTTTGTTAATGAACTGTTAGCTAACCCTAATCCTAACTTTAGGAGTCACCTGGCAACAAAGAAAGGCAGAAAACTAAGGAAATGTACTTATTTTCAGGGTTTTATTTCAAATGTAACTACTACTTTTGTCTATATTTTAACAATAATGGGTAAAATAAGTAAATTTCGATAACTTAAATAAAAAATGTAAGACATCCCGCGACCCCCCAGGGGGTCCCTGCCCACACTTTGGGAACCCCTGATGTAGGTGATAAATTACAGCTGTCGATCCAACGTTTACATCAGGGGTTCCTAAACTTTTCAGGTTGCAACCCCCGAAATAAAGGTGCCAAAGACTCACAACCCCCACTGTCACTCAATGTAATGAAATGTTGCTTCATACTTCATTTAGCTAGTCTGCAGAAAATGAGCCTACATACAAGCACATGTGGCTGTGTCTCCTGTGCAGTTATGAATTAACCTGCTGCTACTGATGCGTTTGTCTATATATTTACAACTATGGGTACAATATGCTATTTCAGATTACTTTAAAAATAAATTTTAAAAAATCCTGGAAGACTTTTCGTGACACCCTTTAGTGTCTCGCGACCCCCCAGGGGATCCTACTCCCTACTTTGGGAACCCCTGATTTAATGCATAAACAAAGGTATTGTGGCCAACCCTCGTCACACAAATAACCATCCTAATCTTATTTATAGCCAAAGGACTTCACTATCACCATAAACACAGACTCTTAACCAACCCTGAGACAAAAGGACGACGAGCAAAGAGTCCTCCATTTTCTGGGAATTCAATAACCTCTCCAACTTTATGAAGGACATTTGTTTTGCATGCTTACACACACACACACACACATAGCGTCACACATACACACCTTTCTACCCAGCTCTTGTAGTGTGGTATGTCCTTGGCATAGAGTAGTTTGGTGGACGGTGAGTCTTTGCCCAGACGGTGCTCTGAAGTTGAACAGGAGTCCATGAAGGTTTGGGCGACCACAGACAGACAGGCGTCTGTGATGCTGCTTTTATGGATGTCGAACACAAACTGAGGATTCTTGATCACATTTACCCAGAAGCGCAGGGGAAGGCTGCAGACAATGATAACAGAACAGTGAAGAAGACAAAGAAAATTTAACTAAAATGATTCACATTAAGAGTGTTTCCTTCTGATCTCCCTCGTATTGACTTTCTAAATTGACTCGAGTTATGAGAACAAGAAGCAAATGGAGTTTAGAAGATCATGAAAGATGTTATTTGAGTTTAGACAGAAGAGTTAGAGACATTGAGCAAGAAAATCAAAGTTAAGAAGTTCTTCAAAGAGAAGCATAAAACAAAGGAATGGCTTTAATGGTTGAATAATTCACCAACTTCCACTGGGCTCAGAGTATTTAAAATCTAAAGCACCGGCTTCAGATTTGTTGAAGCTGTACAGTCACAGTGAAGGTGATGAGGATGACTTTCTCACCAGTTGCTCTTCCAGGTGTGCCGGACGTCCGTGTCGTGGATGCCGTGTCTGTCCGCCTGCTCGTCCAAGAAGTCAAACATGTATTTGATAGCTAGAGGGAGAGCGGTACCCCGACACACGGTACTGAACAGAGTCTCGAACAGGTCGTCCACAAACTTCTGCAGCGTGCCCTGAAAGAAGAGAGTCAGGGTTTAAACCTGTAGTGCTTCTGCTTTGTTGTAATGATGTTTAGAAAGTGAAAAGAAAGATTTCTCTTTAACTTCTGAGTTCATGTTGTTCAAAGTTACCTTCAGAGGCAGATAAAGAGTCAACTTGGTAATAACATAGACTGTATATAAAGATGGACAACGTGACAGATACACAAAAGTGAAGCAAAAACATTTAGAGCTCCCCCTGGGGGCTGGTCGCAGTATCTGGCTTAAATCATGCCTCCTCCATGTTAACAGACGGGACATGGGTGAATCTTTTAAACTATTCTTAAACATGCTTTTTTTGTTACAGGATGTTTTTATCATTCTGATTTATGTCTGTGTTTATTTTTTGGAGATGTTTAGTTTTAATTGGTTAGCTGATAATAAAAAGAGGGGATATGACATCATGAATCTTTGTCATTTCATTGGTAAGGGTTTTGATTAGCAGAAGAGGTGTGACGTCAATACCACAGCCCCACCAGTAAGACCACTTCTGTCTTGGCAAATTATACCACCAGCACAAAATGTCAGCGCCTTTAGACGCAATATTTTGGCTTCGTTTTGTACAATGAGAGAAGACGAGAGGCATGTCGTCCATCTTTTTATATCGTTACAAAAAATCTCATCAGTTGTGGTTTGGTTTTGCATCATTTGTTCACAAAAACATGACTGTAGCTGTTAAGTTAGCATATAGAAGCAAAACTTCTTGCTTTTTAAACAAAGAAACATTGACAAAGGAGAGAGCTGCAAGTTTTAGAGATTACGCAAACCAGAAAACCCAGGCTAAGAACCCAAAAAACATGAGCCATATTCAATGTTTGAAAGGTTATCAATGTGATTTGTTTGTAAATATTTTTTTCTTTTCTCTAGCTTCTACTTGTAGAGTCAATTTTATATCTAAAGTTTTGAATACACATGAAGAGTTATATGATAAAAATAAAAATCCTATCAGAAAAAAAACAACTTCACCTTGCTGTAAGAACTGTGCCGTTCCATCCAAGTATTGACACAGATGTTCAAGCTGCTACAACTACTACTATCGGTCTCACCACTATCATCTCTCTCTCTTCATCTCCTCTATCCCTCTCTCCAAATCCCACCTTGGTCTCAGCAGATGTGTGTCTAACATGAGTCTGGTCCTGCTGGAGGTTTCTGCCTGTTAAAGGAAGTTTGTCCTTGCTGCTGTAACTTGCTAAATGCTGCAAAGTGCTCTGCTCATGGTGGATTAAGATGAGATCAGACTGAGTCCTGTCTGTAAGATGGGACTGGATCTTATCCTGTCTTGATGTGGGGTCTTTGTTAATGATATAACATAGAGTACGGTCTAGACCTGCTCAGTTTGTAAAGAGCCTTCAGATAACATTTTTTGTGATTTGGTGCTATATAAATACAGATTGACTGAGTGATTGAGATGTGGTCAGACGTGCTGTCTTCAGGGTTTAGTTTCTATTAATCAGTCATATAACTAAAGAAACACTGAATAATGAAAGAAGTCAAAGCCTCGCGTCTGTCTCCTGCAGTACTCGTCACGTGTTTCACCTTTGTTGCGAGTAGCCTCGTCAGGTAGATCTCTGACACCATCTTGCTGCCTCGCTCGCCCTCCTTCTGGTCCCCGTGGTCGTGGTTCTTCACCAGGTGCCAAACTTTTACCCCGCTCTCCAGGTCAGGGGTAAGCATGGGCACTCGGGAGTGTGGGCTGTCCGGGCTGGTCGGGGTGGAGCGGAAGGGAACGTCCACACCTTTCGAATTTTAATAACAGACGTGAAGAAAACATCAATTTGAATAGAGTATCTCCTCTGATGATCAGTTTGTCAGTCTGTCCTCTTTGTGAGCAGGTTGTGTGTGTGTGTGTGTGTGTGTGTGTGTGTGTGTGTGTGTGTGTGTGTGTGTGTGTGTGTGTGTGTGTGTGTGTGTGTGTGTGTGTGTGTGCGTGCGTACACACACATGCGCGTGCGCGCGCGCATGTGTGTGTTTAGACTGTGAAATACTGTCATTATTTCATTGGTTGCCATAGTAATGCTACAGACGTGCTTCCATTCAATAAAAGCTGGATTCTATTCAGGCTGTGGTGCTGGTTTTCTGTCCCTCTGTGTGTTTTGTGTTCTCTGCTCTTGTTGTCCTCGTGTTTGATATCACATCTGGCTCGTTTTTAATGAAAGAAACCTTTAAAATTAAATTCAAAATGTCAGCGTGATCAGTAGTTTTAGAGATGGGATGAATCTAGGGTCCAGTTTTTTATCTCAAAATACACTTTTTATCAGATAATCCAGCTCACTATTCCTGTTTTTAGAAGAAGAACTGGATTTGATCGAACTGATTAATTAGCAAATATTAAATGATTAGCAGATTCAGACTACTAGTACCCCTAATGGGACTATATACACATACTTTGTCCACAGGGGGCGCCAAAATCCACACAAGTTACAAGATCATAATACTTGCTTCTGAATGCATATTTTATTTATGTTCTAGATTGAAGCTATTTGACATGGAGCGCCTCAAGTCCTATAAAGTGATAGTTTTTACTAGTCGTTATTTGCCTGTGATTTTCTTTTCTGACTGTGGGAAGCTCTTTTTAATGTATCTTTATGAGTCTTACACTGGGACTTGTATTTTTGGTACACTCTGCTGGTCAGAGTTGAGGGTTGCGCCCCATGTTGTGTTGGTTTGTAACAAGCTAGGCTGAAATACATAAAAATACATGACAATTCATGAAACAAAGTCAGTTTCTCTTGTGAAAATTGATTTTCTGTAGAGTAACTGCAGCTCACCCAGTGTTGCCAATTTAGCGAGTTTCAGACCCCTCTAGCAACTCTTTTTCATAAAAGCAACAAGCGACAAATCTAGTGACTTTTCTGGTGTTAAATGGAGACTTTTGGAAACTGATGTGAAAGCATGTATCGTTCTTACTCTTCTCAACAAGCAGTGGATGCTGCTGTGAGTCCCTCCTACCTGCATTCAGAGCATGAGACGTTCACCCCTCAGCATCCAGACTGCAAATGTATCACGCATGAACAAAGACACCGCTGGCTGATCCCACTTACTGTCTCTTATTGGTCTATTTAGGTAGTTAATGTAGATTGTAAACAATAAACATCTTGAAAATGTTATAGTTGAAAAATGTAATGTGCTTTGATTTGTTGTAGGCTCTTCAGTGTAGTTATAAACATATTTAAGGTGTTTTTTTACCCTCCTTTTGTCTCCCCCTCAACGTTACACGTTTTTCCTACAGCGTCCACAACAATTCTGGTTATGCAAATTAAATGATGATGTCATTTAGCGACTACTAGCAACTTTTAGGACAGCCAATAGCTACTTTCCTCACTGAGGAGTTGGCAACACTGAGCTCACCATGTCATGCTTTACTAGCTAGATCAGTGCTACAACATTTATCCCTCTGAAGCAGCAACACTATCCCACAGTTAGTTACAACAGTGTATTTTCTTCTACCAATAAAAACACAAAGGTGGCTGTAGAGTACTTAATAGGATTCTGTTGAACAGAAGAAAGCATGTTGGAGCCAAAAGGAGCTCCATAGTTTGGTGAAACTACTCCGTCTACATTTATGTTACTCAGCAATTCAACACTTTAAAAGAAAATGTTTAAAAAGAGTCTCAAGTACCAACATCTTTGTGTAAAACATAGTTTTGTTGACAAGTTTAAAGATATATCACTTTCTGTTTTCTTAAAATCCAGCCCTCTGCTTGGATTAGGATCATTTTATTTTTTTGTATCAAAGTAATCCCAATCTGAGGTGCCTGTTTGGCTCAGTTTATGGAGCGGACACCTTATACAGAGGCTGAAGCCATTGTTGCATTGGTCATGAGACCCATTTCCTGTCCTGGCATGATTTGGTACATATTTTTCATCCCTTTCCATCTTAAATCTGGATAAAAAAACAAGATTGTCAATCAATAATCTTCAATCCTTATTACTTAATTACTCAGATTACTTATGAACAGGGCTCAGGATGTAGTTTGAATTAATCTAAATTTAAGCAAGTGGTTTGAAAGGCTCTTTATACAACAGAGTGTCTATTTTTTAAATAACCATAATTAATTTGCTGGTGGAAACAGATGGAGTAATATTGGCTTGTTTTAAATGTGACAGAATGTTTCTTTATTCTCGACGGTTTGATGTTTTTAGACTTATTTTGCATCTCTAATGTGTTGTTATGTGTGACAGTTTGTGCTCATGTGCTCTCAAACAGACTCATGAATGACAGTAACAGATGGTGCAGCAGTGCTGTGTGAATATAAAGCGTTTGTATTCTCTGACAGTGTGATACTGACCGTATCTGCTGATGCTACGTGGGAAGCTGGCCGAGGAGGGGATGTTGAAAGAGGACATCTGTTTGGGCACCAAGGCCACCACGCAGCGCTCTGACACCTGCAACACAAAGGTAAGCCTGGCTGTTATTTTAAAGGATAAGCAGTGTGGTGGTCACAAAGTAACCATGGCTGGAATCTGAAGAAGGATTTGAGATGATGGTGAAACTATGATTCAGAGGTTTTGAATGTCTCTGATGGATGAAATGTTCTCCTTCTTACATTTTCCATCTTAATAAAAATACAGAGAGCGTCACAAAATCTTTGACTTAACAAAAGGAGGAAACTTCAAGTATGGATCTGTTGATTGAATTCTTCAAACTCAAAGTCGAACAAAATATCAAACATAAAACTTTCAACACTTTCAGAACTTTATTCCTACTGAAAGGATTTAGTTTTTTTCCCCCCCAATATCAGTGCTCCCTTACGATGAAGCATGACGTGACAATATTTACTAATCACAATAATAATATGAATAACTATGGACTGATAGAGACTAAAGTTAATTATTGTGACTTGGCCAGCCTAGTGATTCACCTTTTTCTGAGTCATACCGTAGTCAAATCTGGGCATGTTATGCACCATGTTAAGGATGTACGACATGACCGCTCCCTTAAAGTGAAGCTACTGACTGTTTCAGGTATAATGGGGCATTCATTCACGTGATAGAATTACAGTAAAGTCAATGAATAGACGAGAATGACGCAAATTATATGCGCAAACTAATTTGAAAGAGTTTAGAAAGTCTGAACTCCAGTGAATCATTTACGCCACGACAGCCAATCAGCATGCAGATGACGCATGATGTGACGTACGGACCGGGAGAGGTTCCTTTATCTGGAATATATCAGACAAATTGATGACATCACTGTGCGGCTTTCCCGAACTGACTCTACTTGTTTTTATGGAAATCAGGAATAAACGGGAGATTGAAAGTGAGTGAGGAGGTCGGATTATCTAGTAAATTGTGAAACCTTTGTCTATCACTCAGGTCCAGCTATCGATCGTACTAGGAAGTTAGCACTGCCCCCATTTAGCATTACTGGCTTCCCCATTCAATGTAGTCAATGTAGACAACAGACTGGTGTGGAGGTGACATCCCCCCTCAAGAAATTAGCAATTAGAAAATTAGCATCTTGGGCACTCATGTACATGCGGTTTTGACGCACGAATCAAGCGAGTAAACACATCCCATTCTCGTGAATTACGCAACCGTTTGGTTTGATGTGAATGCAACATAAGTCATAAAGCCTGCCTCCATGTTGGATTAAAGTATACAACAAAAAAACCTGTCACATGAATGTTTCTCAAACCTGTTTTCTGTCATAGTTCATTCTTTTCATGCTGATTTATGCCCAGGTGTTCTTTTTGAATAAGTTATGTGATGCTTACTGGGCTAACACTATGATTGACACCTCAGTTGACAAATGCGGCTCCTAGAAACGTTGAAGAAGAGAAAATACAACTAACACTATCACACTAGTCACTGACTTTTCGACTAACATAAGTGTATACATTAAAATGATAGACTTTCATGACATGACAGACCTTTCGTTGTTTTTGTCAATGAGTAAAATGTGTGTTTTGGTTAGCGGGAGGGGAGGACGTAAATACGTAAAAATGGTTCTGTGACTCTAGTTAAAAAATGTCACCAGCTCAGAAAGTCAGCGTTGCTCGTGGGGAGTATTTGGCTTCACTTGAGAACAACGGGAGATAGAGATGCGTCATCCATGTTTATATAAAGTCAACATGACACAAACCCATACGTCGATTAAAAAAATATTAAAACGTTGTCTGTACCTTTTAAAAACTACTTAAAAGCTATCATATTTTTGTGTTTCTTCAACACAGTGTGATGAACATTAACAGGTTGATCGCAAAACAGGAAGTGCTAGTAGCGATCTTTCCATTCTTTGACCCTGTGGGAACACTGAAGCTCCACAGGTAGCGTTGGGACGGAGCAGTTGTCAGAAATTTCCAAGGTATGAAGTATTTTAGCCGCTTAAATGTCTGAAAGCATTCCTTCTTGTATTTAAAACTCATCCTTGAATGTACGTGAATATGTCGAAGTGTTTGTTTGGATGTGATTCAGCTTACATATACATCATATGGATGTCATTCAGCATACATACAGCATACTGATGCTGGAATATCGAAGCGGAGGCTCATTAAAAGTCCATCAACCAACTTTCTTTCATGCAGTCGTCTCAGGTAAATACTGTGGCTGCTGTTGGCAGACGCTGTGAGGTTATCTTCATCTTTATAAATATCCACACATTTGTTCTGCATGAGCTATAAAATGTAGCTAATATAAATAAAGCTTAGCAACAGAGAAAACATCTTCCCACCTGGAAGAGAAATTAAAGAGTGAGAGAGGGAAGTTGTTTATGAAAGACAAGAGGGTGAACATGCCTTTTTCTCTCTCTAAGTTTGAACAGTACGTTTTCTGCTCTGAAATATTGGCTGTGGTTTTGGTACAGTTGGCTCAAAGCTGATCTTTGATGCAACAGCTGAATGACTGAGGAGTGAGAATGGTGTGAATATGAATGAGTAATACTCCGTCCTTCGTTGACAATAACTGATGTGACTCCTGTGAGGAAGTGTGGGTGACATTTTTCATAAGTGAGAAAGATCCAAGGTTTGCTGGAGGAGTCATAAGTAGTAGTTGTAGAGTTGAATCCCATGAGAAATGATTGTTGAATCTGGAACTTTATTACTCCTTCACGTCACTTTTCACACCATCATGACGAACACTCTGCTTATACAAACATCTTAATTTGAGTATTTTCTGCTTCACTTCGTACAGATTAAATTTGTTAACCATTATCTGGGATGAAAAGGAGTAACATTTGAGTTTATATAAACCCCAGCTGTCAGTTTCTTTGCAAAATGTTTAACCCTAGAGCACAGCCATGATAAAAACTGAAGAACTGAATATGTCTTTATAGTCACATTGTTGTTAAAACATCAATATTAAGATTTTAAAAATCTTAACAGATGTTGAAAATGTAAGAGACCCCTCACAAATAATGTCAGATTTAACAGTTTTGTTCTTAAAGTGTGTGGACAGCAACAATGTGACCAACACAGCACACCTCACAGACACCAACTGATTCCATTTATGAACCATTTCGAGTCCAGACTCTCTAAACTGGAAATCTTGCAAAACCTCTTTCAATCAAACTTTACTTCAGAGTAAACAAACATGGCGGATGATGAGTAAGAAGAATTGGTGATAATCCACAGAGTGCACGCTCACCTGTCCTTAAGGTGTTGCCCCGAAAACATGATATTGCATATTGGACATGTCTTATATTAAGGGTTTGAAATCAGTGCAGCCACCAGTGTGTTGTGCAAGTTCACAAAAAAATTAAACTCATTCAAAATTCAGTTCATAAAGTCTAAAATGAACGAGTTCACATTCATAGTTGTTTTTTTTACATTTTGAACTAAGTTCATGGGCCAAAAAATGAACTATTTAACGTTAATTTTGTTTGATCTGCATCTATATTATTTTACAGTAGAGCCTCCTGTACTTGAGTCTCCAGCTCTTAATCACAGACAAAAACTAAACTGCATAAATTACTGTGTTCTGCTAAAGAGTCATAGACAGGTGTTGGGTGTAAAAGACATGAAAATCTGCAGCTATGAAAACTTATATAATAATAGCACATCTCTTCAACCTGTCAGCTGAATATTTTGCAAACTGAGCGGTTCAGTTCACTGTTCACCAAATTATGAACACGTTCATTTTGCACGTTCACGCACAACACTGGCACCTACAAAGTTCCCAAACAGATCAGGAGAAGTAAAACTCCTAATGCCTCATGAAAATCTGACAAGACAAAAATCCTGACTTTGCACAATTTTGATGGAAGTGGGATCCAAAACCAGCTTAGTTGTCTTGCGTCTTGCATTATCTAGCATTAGGAGGAGTTTGTTAATGTCCTAGAGCTCTTAAAGCTAACACTGTGTTAGGTTTCAGGGGTTTCATTCAAGGAGGCTTCATTGTAGGTCTCCACATGTCACATGTGCTACCAAATCCAAAACATACAATACAAGTGGAAGGTACTATTGGGGCTGCATCCTAGGGAAGGTGCAGGAAGAACTGTGGAAGCTTTTGTCACACTACTGCATGCAACAAGCAGTAATCTTTACAACGCTTTGGATACATGAGCAGATTTTCCAGAGTTTTCAAGCACCCTGGACCTTTTTAAACTGTGATTATTTGACCAAATGTCTGAAAGTCCACTCAGGTCCTTGCACATGTTGGTCCTCCTGCCCAAATAACAAGTGTTAGCTTCAGCTGTATTGTTTTAAAATTTTAGACCAACCTGGTAGTGCATGAGTGTATTGAGTCTCTTCCAGTCGCTCTCTATCTTGGTGGTGATGTCCTCGTCCTGCAGGACCACTCGAGCTGTTCTGCCCTGACGCCACTCTGTAGAAAAACACAGACAACATCAATGCTGATGTGTGAAGTAGGGCATTTTTTGTGAATGTTTGTATCCAAAGAGCCTGGAAGTTACATAAGCTGTATTCACACATGCACAAAATTCCCAAAACTTCCTGAAATTTTCAGGATGAGCTGAACGTGTGACAAACTCAGCTGAAAGTTTATCTGTAAGACTTTTTTCCTTCCAGCTCTGAAGTGAAATTTCCACAAGAAGTCAGGATGAGATGTGAGAACGCAGCAGGGAATATTCTGGATGAATAAAAACATCCAAGGTCGAAGAAGGAGAAACATTATCAAGGCTGCACATCCGTCTGTTTACACGCCGCTCTGATGTAAGCGCTAAAACTATCATCAAAGCGTAGGTCTCTGCTGCTTCATCGGCCGTCATGTTGTAGACATTACACTGTGGCGTTTGCAACGTACTTTTGATCTCATGTCCTGCCTCCTGAGACTCTCTCCCCACCTCCCACCACCCTCGTCTGACGGGGAGGACTACCCGCTGTAAGGGATGTGTGTGAATAAGCTTTGGAATACTTCATGGCAGAGTGCCTGAACATTTTTAGAAGCATTTATGCGAAAGAGACAATAAAGCCTGCTGTCCATCATTTGTTCTTCAGCTGAGGTTACATTATCTTTGTTTTCAAGTGTTTAAGCGCAGAAGCTAAAATGCTACAGAGGCAGCTTCCTGTACGTTCCTCCTCAACATTTAAATTAACTGTGCAAACAAAACAACAAGTGACACGAAGTCTTCATGGGGATTTAAGCTGCCCAAAGCAACAAGGAGTAACTGATCCCCTCCAAATCCCCGACCTGTGAAAGCTTCTTAAGGTGTAAAACTACAAACCCAAAGCACTATCAGCCGCTACCTACAAGGCATCTTATTTACTCCTTTTGAAGGTACGTGTCAGCTGGATTTGGGCCGAGTCATTCACTGTGAGATGACATGTTGTGGGCGTAAATCCTTAGAGTAGGTGAGCTGTCAGTGAGGTTTAATGTCACTGCTGGTGAGTGCTGCGCCAGTTAGGGGTGTAAACAGGTGTGGGGAGGGGTTGTTTTCAAAATAAAGTCATGTTAAGCCCTTTGTTTATGTCATGCATCTTTGGTAAACGCTGTGATATCTCCGCTGACATACCATCCTTTTGCTTGCCTCCTGTCCTGTTTCTAACATTTTGTGTGCCATGGCAAATTTTAAGTCTGTTTTATCTAAGAATATATACAACAATTAGCGGTGTGAAATCACTCTTTCACAGTGTGAATGCAGCCAATAAATGCTCACCGAGATCCATGTCAGCAGCCCGTGGTCGCTGTGAGTATGGCATGTTCTTATACACCGCATCCAGGATCTTCTCCTTTACCTGGGTAATGGTGTCACAGTTGAGCACCTTGACAGGGATTTCTGGGCTGTTCTCATTGTCTGGGTTCACGCAGCTCAGCGTCTGGGGATCAAGGATACAGAGAAAGAGAGAGAGAGAGAGAGAGAGAGAGAGAGAGAGAGGAGGAGAGGGGGTTAGTAATAGTAAGAGAAAGGTGTTGCTTGCCAGAGAAGTCCTTTCATTACCTGCTTCTCACCAAACTGTCCTGGTGGAGAGGGATCTGGGCCAGAAATGTAATTTCACACCTCCAGATTGTGGCTGTGCAGCTCGACTAGGAACATTAAACAAGTAATGAGACACAGCCGCCCAGACTGTCGGACATGGATATCAGAGAGGTGTCATCCTGTCGCTGGCTGCCTGTGCTCTGCAGCTAAAGCCTGAGGGGGGATCTTATTCTGACGGGCTGCTGGAGACACCCAGCCGGCCTTATTCAGTATAAAGGTAAAAGAAAGCATGTTGCTTTACACTGCTGGCCCTATCACAGCACGTTTTATCACAATCCCAAATCCAAAACTGTTCCAAAACACTTGAAAATGTTAGATTTTGATTGTTTGCAAATAATTCAAACTCTGTATTTAATTCAAAAGAGTGCAAAGACAGCATATCATGTAGGGTGGCAGTAGCTCAGTCCATAGGAACTAGAGGGTCAAGTTTGGCATTGGACCAGTGGCTGGAGAGGTGCTGGTTCATTTGCCTGTGCACTGCTGAGGTGCCCTTGAGCAAGGTATTGAATCCACAACTGCCCGGGTGGCGCTGGTTTGATTGCAGCCTTCTCCCTCTGTCATCTTTCCATATGTGCATGTCCATAGCATGCTTGTACATGAGTGTATGTAAAGAAAACTGTGTGTAGCATGATTAAAAAACACCAGAGAGTAAAAATTGTATTTCCCCCATTGGGATTAATAAAACTCATGTTTCTTTTAATGTAAATGTTGGAACTCCAGCACTTGAACGTTGGTTACTGCAGGACTATTCTATTAAACCTCTGCAGTATGGAGTTCCTATATGGACATTTAGACTGTTGGGTTATGAGGAATGGGTTACTGATAGATCCAGCTTATCTTCTCGTGCAGTTTTCTGAGCACATTTTGTATATTTATGTATTTCTGAAAATCAATAGAAAAAAATCCTGAGGAAAAGAAAAAATGCTGAAACCGATAAATGTTATTCCTTTATTAAAAAAATCTATGCTCATTTTGAATTTGATGACAGCAACACGTTGTAAAAAAGTTAGAACAGGGGCATGTTCACCTTCGTTTTGCATCACCTCTTCTAATCTGTATATGTTTCGGAAACAAGGAAAACAATATCTGGCTTTGGAAAGTGATATGTTGTCATATTCTTCCTTGCTACAGGATTTCAGCTGCTCCATAGTTCGATGACTCGTTACTCTTTTTTTCTTTACTCATTTCATGTTGCTCCAAAAGTTTTTGGGGGCTGCAGGGGAGCCAATAACAAGCCAGTCAGTCCCTCTTCTTTGGCTTCTCTGAATCATGTTTACGTATAGTTTCTTCTTTGCATGGTACAATTTTAACCTGCATTTTTTAGTTTCAACATTTGATGTCTTCCCCCTCTCTTTAACTTCTTTTATCTCTAGCTCATCAGGTATTTGTCAAACTTTAAGCTTCCGTGAGGAACTTTGGTTTCAGTATATTTTGCTCCTCCTGCAAACAAGAGTGTTGTAACTACTTGCTGATCTTGTTCTGTACATGCTTAAGTGCTGCTGACTTTTCACTGTCAAATGCTTCACTTATTAATCATCTCTTCAGTCTAAAATATTAGTAAAGTCTGACCTTCCAGATGGCAGAACAGGTACAGGCTTTCAAAATGTCTCTGTAGAAACGGTTGATCCTCACAATGATGGTCTAGTTCACTTTTTTGGACAACTCTTATTTTCAGTCTGTTTCATAACTCATTAAAATCTCCTCACAGAAGCTTTAGAATTCTTAAAATGGTGTAGGGAACATCCGATGTACCTCAGACAACCCCATTACTGAACTTTAAGTTGTAGCACGAGTCGACCTCCATCCTATTTGTACGGCTGCTTGTGTGGTGCTTTAGCATGCAGAGGTGCACTTTATCCAGACACTGAACCCAACGTGGCATTGATATGGGTCTATGAGGAAATATAATTCACTTCAGGCCACAGTGTCTGACATGAATGTAATGTAGAGGAAGGCCATTGAGGGTTTAAGTCTTGTCTATTCAGAGGAGCCTGCTTCAGTTTGAGTGGTTGGGATGTTTGATCCTATTTGAATGGGATCTAGAGGCCAAAGCGTGAGCCTACCTGTGAGATTCAGCAGCCGTCTATCATAATGAAGCAACGTATTTATATTTACTGAAATAAGAAATGAAAACTGGGCAGTCTTTGTAGTGAGAGGCTTCTTCCTGATGTCCCCAGGATTAACAGGACAGACGTCTGGCGATGCCTAGAGTAATGATCTGCTGCCGTCATGCCACTGAAATCATCCAGGTATTCAAAGCATTCATAAAATTACAACCACAGCCTTGTGCACACGCCACATTTCCCTGAATCTGTCAAAGCTGTATGCCAGAAGAAATACAAATATGTAAGCAGACTAAATCTTGGACTTTTTTTCGTCCTTCATCAATGTGCTTCTGACTCACCAGCGTCTTGTATTCAATCTGCTGTCGGATGAGTTTGTCCTCACTGAGGGAATATCGAGCCTCTCCAGTGATGGAGTCTATCGGTCCCTTCTCCATTTGCTGTTTGATGGCACAGAACAGCATGAAGAGAGGCTCGCCAGCACACTCCTTTGTTTTGGAAGAGAACCCAGGGATTAGAATGAAAGGTGGGAGGAAGGAAAATAAGACATTAGAAAGAAGAAGGAGAGGAGAGAGATCTGCATTCATCAGCACAGACTTTGAGACTCAGTAGCGAGAGCATCACACAGCAAACATAATAAAGAAGAGCTTTCTGGCTGTTTGAATTGCAAAGCTAGCGTATGTTTGACCCACAGGTACGCATTATCGCTGCAGCGTTCACACAGCTTATCAGTATCAGACTTTTAAAGTGACGGCTCTGACAAAAACATTCCCAGCGGTCTTTGAGAAAATCAGTGCTAATATTTTAAGAAGCATTACCCTCGTGTATCACGCTGACACCTGTAGAGATAAGGGGAGCAAGGGAGATTTCACCTTACCTTGAGGAATTTGTGCAGCAAGAAGGCAAACCAGTTTGTCAGCATCTTCTCTGCCACTGACTCCGTTCTGCAAGAAGAGAAGAAACTGTCTTTTATTTTGTATTAATGCTGTTTTGGGCCATTTTCATGTCTTTATTGAGAGAGATATAAAAGTGGTTTGAGTCAGAAACAGGGGCTGCAGCTTTGAGGGCTTTATCCTCAGCACATGGGACCTGCAGTTTAACCACTGAGCTAAACGAGAGCACAGAAAGATGAATCTTTAACATGAATGTTTGGTGCTCAGGCTGATCATGAACTCACTTGGATAGATCAGGTGTGAGGACAGGTCGCTAAATCTCTTGGAAATGTAAGAAAAATAAGGGAATTTATAGCAAGTACTTCTTTAAAACATATTATAGCTTTATTTAGCACTATTTGTCATACAGTGACATTTTATGGGCCAGTATAATGTATCTGAATAAAATATGACTCAAGAAACAGTTCTTTGTCTTTAAAGTGATGGATAATTATATCATATTTGTTTGCATATTATTTTGTTATTCATTCATCCAACCAGACAGGCTCAAATCTCTATCTGTCTTTGTGTAAAATGTCCCTCAGGAAGTTCTCCATCAAGCACTTGTCTGAGGCAAGATATGTACTTTCTGTTAACTAGCTCCATATGAATCAAAGATGGCTGCTGAACGTCCTCAGCTTTGTTTTAGTTTTGTTTGTTGTGTCGGCGGTTTGTGTGCCCAAAAATTACTGTGACGTAAAAGTACATGCAAAGTTCAGTATGTAGTTATAGTAGATAAAGAGCAGGGTCAGTGTTGAAGCAGAGGTGGTGTAACAGAGTGAACAGCAGAGGGGATTACAAATGGCGTGTGTAAATATATCTACGACATTAAGAAACTATACTGTTCATTTAATCAATTTTTAATTTTCACTGTGTATGTGCAAAAAAACAAACAAAGAATGTCATGCAGTTTTCGAAACCACCTGCTACATACGACCTACAAATGTAGTTTGTACTGCATACTGCATACTGCATACTGCATACTGCATACTGCATACTGCATACTGCATACTGCATACTCCGTCTGAAGGTAGTATGTAGTATGTCTGTTCTGTTGGATCTGGTCTGCAGTATGCTTCGTCAGGTGTCGCTGGATTTCCTGTTTCAGAAAGTGGAAGTAAACAACGGCCTAGCTGATAGCAAATCTGCTTCTTTAGCACCACACTTGCTGGTCATGACATGGTCCGGACATATCTCTGGCTTTTTTCCATTATTTATCATGTCTTTCATTTTAACTCAATTCTATTTCTATCACACTTGCACATGTGTTTAAATTTCCTTACATTCTTTGCATTTTACAGAGCCCCTGCTGTCTCACGAAAGGGGCTCTAGATAATCATATCTAGGGAACAAGTTATAATCTTGAGCACACAAGGAAATGTTCTTGCACTGGACATTTTCTCGTGTGCTCAAGATAAATACGTACATGTTGTTGAACTTGATGATTATCTTGAGTACACAAGATAATAACCTGTGCGCACAAAATGGAAATGATCACCTTCACGGGGCTTCAGACACTTCCAGAAAAATTTGTTTTCTGTGACGAAACAAACGTGAAACAAATAAACGTAACCAGGACTAAGCTGGACTAAAGCACGCTCAGTGTTTTACAGATGGAGATGTCCCATAGAGAGCCGGAGTGCTCTGATTATTCTTTTATAATTTAAGACGTAGGAGAGCCTGACATTGTTGGAGCCAAAAAGCATGACATGAGGAGTTTACAGAGCTCAAACATCCTTACTCAGCCACTTGGTCTCTGAGGACACATACTTGAATATACTGTACGTTAAGTGCTGCTCGTGCAGAACATATTTGGGTCATGACATAAATGTGCAGAGAGCATCTTCAAGTCTTTTCCCTCTTTCTCTTCCTCTCTCCCTCTCTCTGTCTACACTTAGCTGCTTAACCCGAGTGCAGATGGGAAAGATTTCGTGATTTACAATGGTAAATCCTTTGAATCATGAAACTGTACCCGTCAAATGGTGTTTAAGCTCTTTCTAATCTGAAACTTATCCAAAGTCTGCAGCTTTAGATCCGTTGGTTTCTTTCTCTCCCTTACCTGCTGTCTCTGTCACTCCTTACCTGCATTTTCACTCCAACCTTTCCTGACTCTCCTCTTGACAACATACCATTAAATTTGAGTGTATTTCCGCAAGAGCAGCATGTTTAGGCTAACAAGTTCCTGTTGTGTCTGCTCCCATGCGAACTCATCCTTATATTTAATGAGTGTGCTTCAGATTGAGAGAGCCCTCTCTTTCAAATAAGGGGAAAAAAAGGAACTCATGAAAGATTCAGGAAGCCGAGCTCAGCCCTGGGAAAACAATCAGCAGATAACCAGAGTCGTAGGAGAAAAGAGGTAGAGAGGCGAGAGAGGAGAGGTGACGGAGGGGAAGAAACGTGAGCTACAGCTGAATGTTTCATGAGCGGCACACAGAGGATAAGTCAGACTGACAACGACTCTGCTTCTGCCGCTGCACTCACTCTGCCCCATTAAGGTTCTCTTCCTCCAACGGTCCCTCCCTCTCTCTCTCTCTATCACTGTTACCACTCCTGTCTTTCACCTGTCCGCTCAGGCTGACTGTTTCTCACACGCTTTACGGCTGTTACTCAGCTGTAGAGGAGAGGTAACTCGTCTGGAAAGAGCAGCACACGGAGGAATTATCTGTGCCAAAATATGAGAAGCACTGATGAGACCGAGTCACATTTGTTAGTTTTAAATTTGTGGTCACAGAGGAGAGAGTGGGCAGAGATGTTGGAATGCACCTGTGTCTTTTATACTCCCTACAAATAGTCTTTTTGGCCTCAAAATACATGCATGACTTCACTACGATAAGCTAAGCATGCTAACCCTTCAAAAAGAGCTCAGATTTAGTTCCTGTAGTAGTAAAAAGGCTGCAGACTTTTTGTGAAGGTTTTTGGATTTTTTCGTGCCTGTTTTTAGACGATAGAACAGTGGATGGAGTCTTTCCAACCCCAACACGGTCTCAGCAGATGGCTGTCTAACATGAGTCTGGTCCTGCTGGAGGTCTCTGCCTGTTAAAGGAAGTTTGTCCTTGCCACTGTAACTTGCTAAATGCTGCAAAGTGCTCTGCTCATGGTGGATTAAGATGAGATCAGACTGAGTCCTGTCTGTAAGGTGGGACTGGATCGTATTCTGTCTTGATGTTTGGTCTTTGTTAATAATAGAGTACGGTCTATTACCTGCTCCGTTTGTAAAGCGTCTTGAGATAACGTTTGTTGTGATTGGGTGCTATATAAATACAATACTAGAGAAAGTGGCTGAGGGCTTGAGTCGATCCCAGAACCACTACTTTGAGGAGAACAGCTTCTACACATGTGACACGTTTTTAATCACTGAGCTGATCCAGCAACCTCATCAAGCTGGGTTTACAAAGCACCCCTTTATTTTGTTGCAGGAATGATCTAGGTGAAGCTAATTTAGGGGCTGTGTCTTTTTTTTCCACTGGAAATCCAGTCATCCAGCAGGAAAATAGTGTAATGATTTTCTCCTCCATGTGGACCTCCAATATAAAGACAGACAATGTTGATATCACAAGTCCCACCTCCTCTTGAATTGTATTGGTCTGTGATGGAGAAGTGACATTGACGAGCATGGTGTAGTTCTGAAAGTTGAACTTTTTCAACTGAGAGCTCTTTAACTAAAAACTAGCAGACACTGAGGGCGTCTCTGTGCTTGGACACAGGTACCACAGGTGTTTCCAGAGTTTTAAGGACAGTGACATGATGTCCATCTGTTAAGTCATGTTTTAATGAAGGTACAAAATATGTAAACTGCCAGCTGCTTCTGATTAAGTGGCATCCTCTGTTTTTAAAAAAACAAAGCCAATGAGGAAGTGCAATAACTGCAGTTCCTAAAGTGTCCACTTGAGGCTGGCTGCAAAAGCCAAAACATGTTTACAGCCGTAGCTCATTTATCTAATTGTACACATTGGGGAAATTGTTTTATGGTGCATCTTTTTTAAAGATACATTTTGGGGATTTTTCACCCTTATTGACAGGACAGCTGAAGAGAGATAGGAAACGCGGGGAGTAGAGAGTGGGGGAAGACATGCAGTAAATGGTCGACTGGCCAGGAGTCGAACCAGCAACCTCTGTAGAGACCTATAGCCTCTATACGTGGAGCGCATAGACCGCTAGGCCAGCAGCACCCCTATGGTGCATCTTTTAAGTTGAAATTAAGGGTATGTTGTGCATAAAGTTGCATAATTAGGAGCACAGCTGAGTTGAAGGACTGGTAGGTGTGTTGGAGCTGTTTGCGAGGAGACTAAAAGCCCCCCACAGCACGTCTAAATCAGCATTTCCACTATGCTAACTATCATCGTTTGACCTCAGAACGTCTTTCCAGAAACCAATAAATGACGTCTCAGAGGCTACATTCATGTTTTATACAGTCTATAGTTTTCACACATTCAGAATCATTGGAGCTTTTGCATGCCAGTCGTGAAAATAACACAACAGATATGTTCTCTGTAAGAACAGTGTAATCAGTGTTTGAAAGCAGCATGTTGCAGTGACATAACACCCCTGGTATACCTGCGTAGGAGCAGCTTAGGGTGGTTCTTGCTCTCCAGGTTGCGTTCTATCAGGTCCGACAGCAGGTGTTTGAGGATATCTGTGGCGTACTCCAGCCGTCCCTGCAGAGCAGTCATGATGAGCGAGGCCACGTAGCCGCGGTCACGCATGGAGAAGGAGCGCTGCAGCTCCAGAGTGCGAATGAATGTCAGCAGGAACACCTTGTTATTCACCAGCTGAGCAAACTGCTTCAAGGATTTCTCCACACTCGCCTGTCCGCTGCCCGGCACCTACACACACGCACACACAAACATGTTAATTAGCATACTCACTGGAGATGAGGGAAGTCACAACACAGGTGAAGGAACATGAACCATCCTAAGGCTTTAAATGCTAAACAGAACCACTGGTGCTGCTTTAGGCTTAGCCTTGTGGAAGTGACGTAAACCTAATTTGCACGACAAGTTCATCACTGCATGAGAAAGTCCTGATTCATAGTTTTAAAGCTTTGTTTAAAGTTCATCTATGAAATACATAAACTGAGTTTAATGAGTCTTAAAAAATACAAGGAAGAAGAAGAAAAATCAGGCTGTTAAAGCTGCTGTGAGAGAGGAATTTTAAAAATAAAAATAACTATTAACAGCTCTGCTAACCAACTTTTATTCACAACAGCCATCCAGTTCTGACCTCAAATTCCTCATAAGCAGTGCTGACATAAAAAATGATAAGAGGTGCTTCAATCGACTTGCCTCAAATGAAAAGAGAGCTTCAAATTAAACCCTAAAGGTAGGACATTTAAAAAATGCTGCATGCATTTCAAAGAATACTTGAAAACAAGCACCCTTTTGACTTTAACACCAGATGAGAACTAAGAGGACTCAGATGAGGATGACAAAGCTATTTCTACACAAACAGGCGATGAAATCAACAGCACACATGTAATTAACAATGTGATTTTCTTATTCTACTGAAATGATAATGTACTTTCATGACCTCATTACTGTTTCCTTCAACATCAAACTTAGCCGTGCACACGATTTTGACAAAGCAATATACAAACATTTGACAACCTCTTCATAGAACCTGAGAGAGAATCACTGATGAGAGAAAACATATTTCTCAAAGTTTCAGATGTCAGAGAGTGTGCGTTAGAAACCCTGAAGAGTGATTGACATTTGCTCACTCTGCTCTGTTCGGCAGCAGTTTGACAGCACTCGCCAACAAGACAAAATCGATTTAGCTTGAAGGGTACCGGAGCCGTGAGGTCAAGATGTCAGAGGAATGTAGGAAACTGAATTCAAGAAGTGCAGCCATGCTTCAGGATGACTTACCTCCAGCTCTCTGAGCACAGGGTGGTCATCGATGCCGGGGAACAGAACCCTCATGGCGTATGTGCGGTAGTCCAGGAAGGGGATGCCAGCTCGGTCCAGATCGCTTGTCAGCTCGTTGATGTCTGTCTGCAGCTCTGCAAAAGCTGCGTGTGAGAGGGCAGTGTGTTAGAAGTGTGCAACAAACTGTTTCCTCACAGTAAACCTGACTGAGGTTTTTTTTTTCTTAGCTGTGTTGGATTCATGTTTTTAAAATGTAATTTTGACAATAAAATCAATGCATGTGGTAGTTAATAAGCCCATCCTTATCAAAAACCATTCAGCTAGTTTTTCTCCCAAGTGGCAACCTCGGGTCTTAAAATATGAAGCCCACGTGGAAGTGCTAAAAACTGCAGCTCATCGAGCGTCCATTTGAGGCTGGCTGAAGAAACACCGGACACCACATACACACCCATTCAAAGAAGACGATCTTTACAGTAATAATAAACATATTTACAGCCTGGTTCAAAAAACAGTTTAGGTCTGGGAAGCTCATTTCTCTATCGACCCACACTGTACGGGAGTGAAGTTTCTTAGAACTCTGTACTTTCAAAGATATTAAACATCTGAGGTTTTGCCAAAAAAGGGTATGGCTGACTTGATTGACAGGCGGGCTCCTGTAGCTGTTAGCGAAAAGGCTAAAGGCTCCGCCTCTTTACCTCACACTAGCTCGGACATAGTCAGGTTGTGTTCAGCATTTCCAATATGGCATCCGCTGACAATTAGCTCCAAAACAGTGCTTCAGGGACAGATGGGTGACGTCACAGATATTATGTCCATTTTCCTTATACAGTCTCTGCTTTTGCCACAATATTCATTATACTACTTTCTGGGGGAATGCTTGATGCTGATTGGACGAAGAGTGTACATCAATTTCTAATAAAGGACACATTCTAAGGGGTTCTGTTAAACTGTCAACAGCATTATATCAACCTATATCCAAAATATGCATACATACAAACAGGAACACAGTCAAACCCTCTTTTTTTTTTAAAGTGAATTGCTACTTGTTAACAGTAACACATAATCATAACTAACCCATCCTGTAAACCTAACCCTCACCTGTACCCCATCCTTATTAATAGCTATCAATCCAAGTATTCCCCTTGCCAGAAGATTTACTTTATCATTGTCAGAGGGAATACTCAATCCTGATTGTCTGAAAAGTGTCTGTTTAGTTCTGATACTGCACACCCTTTCAGTAGTCCTGTTGAAACTGTTACTGTTGTAACCTTGTTGTTTCTTTAAATCTTGATGTTGGACAATGAGTTGTCCAGCTACTCTTGTTATGAAATAAGCTGCCATTAAACAGTCCATTTATATTAAACCTGACTATTAATCCTTAATTATTCTGAAATTGTTGGACTATTTGTTTATGCAGTCTCTGACAGAGTGCTAAATCTCTTCCCACGTCGTCTCTGGAGTGTCCTTTTTATATCCAGTCATGCTTTTTTTGGCATGTTGCTAATAAGACTAATTAGTTTAGAGATGTTTCTCCAGGTGTTTTCACCTGTTTCAACTTTTCATTTGTTCTCTTTGTATTATTTCCAATTAATTCTGGACTTAAAATCATTTGCAAACCATCAAATTCTGTTATTACCAACATTTCACAGAGCGTCCTCCATGAAGGTCAGTCATCTATTAATTCCTTATAATGGACTTTTTACCTTGCATTATGTCCTACGTAATAAAAATGTTTAATTTAAATAAATAACTAAGTTAGGGAAGCCACTTCAGACATTATCCAAAAGATTTATTCAGCATGATGAGTTTAATCTTGAGTTAACTTTAGAGTTATTTTCTCTCGTCTTGTTGGCGATTTTGGTTTTATTGATTTAACCTGTCATTTGCCTTTCTTGATATTTTTCTACTTGTAAAGCACTTTGTAACATGAGTTTAGAAAAGTGTCACAAATAAATCTTAAGTCATAATTAAAAGTAGCAGGTAGAGTTAAAATAACCAAGGTTTAGTCCCTCACCCTCCTTGCACTCTAGAGCCACTCTAGACTCCAGGTTGTCCATCTGCATCTGCAGCCGCTTCAGAGTGAGGTCGTTCTCATGAGACTTGCGTCTGTAGGCCAGCAGTACGATGATGACGATGATGAGGAGCAGCCCTCCTCCGGCTGTGATGCTGAAGATGGCGGGGAGAGTGAGCAGGCTGTCAGAGCGGATGTGAACTTCTCCTGGAGAGATGTGGAGTCCTCCTACTTGGACCTGTACGAGCAGAGCACAGTTTTCAAAAACTCAAAGAGAAAGAACAATGATTACAAGATGAGGTTGGCCGTGAACTTCAAATTAGATTGATGAGCACAATGGAGATATGGACCATTTTCCCGAACAATCATCTTTGAAGAAAGAGATTTATTTTTAAGTTCCAGGCTCAGCAGCTTTTTCTTTTACCGCTCTCTCCTCATTATTTGGAAGAGTGCCTGTCAATAACTCTGGAGGGCATTGTGCTGTAATTGTGAACCTAACAGACCATGAGTGACAGACAATAACTGAAAGCCTGTCATTGACCCACAAACACAGTGACGCACACACACACTTACACACACACGCTCTGACCTACACACAGTGACCCACATCCACACAGACGGGCAATCAGACGCACAGATAGACAGAAAGAGACCCTGCCGCACTGACCAGGACTTTGTGCTGCCCAGTGAGGTTCGGCGGCTCGCAGAGTAGCTGAGTGTCGGACACGGTGAGAGAGCAGGGCGTGTCTCCGATCAGCACGGTGTAGTTCAGCCTCGCTCCACCAGACGCAGATGGCACCAAGTTACGTCCCTGAAACACAGTTAGAGAAAATAAATATACAACACAGAACAAAGGAACAATTTCACCCTAAAAACAGAGAAGCATTAGGCGTAAGGAGAACAAGAGGAGGATGATTACTTTTTGTTTTTAAATCAAGAGAATAAAGATAAATGTTGACATATAGTCAAAACACTCAAGTTAATATTTATGATTGTATTTGTCCTTACATTTATTGTGATGGCATCCACATACATATAGGTTTTATCTTCAACATTTTGAATCTCAATCTCGACTTTATTCTCACAGACTTCTTCAGGCTCTTTATCTCAAACCATAAAGATATACTGTACTCACTACTATTCACAACATTCAAACTTTATATAAATGTTACATTTCTCCTCTATCTTAGTGTTTTCCTGTATTCTTAAATGACAACGTAAGACACTGACAAAAAACAACATTTTATTCTCTGATTTATTTGTCTTGTACTTGGCATTTGAACAGATTATATCTTTAACTTTTTCCTACAGTCTGGCTTATTATAATTTGTCACATTTTCCTTCTCCTTTCATTAATACTGAAAGTTTGTCTTTGTCTTTTTTCCCAACATAGCAAAGAAAGAAACTCTTACTTTTGTCATCCTTATTAGAGATTTACAGGAAAATGGGGAAGGCAGGGGAATGCTTCTATAAGGTAATAAGATGGGATACGACTAGATTACATGTATCTGACATTCTTCAGTGTCACTTTCAGTACAAAGTGCTGAAAGAAACTATATTAGAGGTAGCACTGATGACTCAGACTTGGATTTGGACTCAAGAATTGACTGCATTTGGACTTGGAAGGGAAAAAGCTTGAACTTGTTTATTGATTAAGACTATTTAGTGTTTCTTTTAGTTTTCTAAAAGCTCAAATCATTTATTCAGTTTTGAGCAGGTGCTGGCACCTGATGTGTGTTTACCCGCACGCAAGTTTATGTCTTGTCCAATCAATAATTCAATCTGTATTTATGTAGCGCCAAATCACAACAATGTTATCTGAAGACTCTTTCCAAACAGAGCAGGTCTAGACCGTACTATGTTCTATTATTATTATTAAAGACCCAACATCAAGACAGGATAAGATCCAGTCCCATCTTACAGACAGGACTCAGTCTGATCTCATCTTAATCCACCATGAGCAGAGCACTTTGCAACATTTAGCAAGTTACCTCCAGCAGTACCAGACTCATGTTAGACACACATCTGCTGATACCAAATTGGGGTTGGAAAGAGGAATAGAGGAATTTAAGAGAGGGAGAGACAATAGTGGTTAGACAGATAGCAGCGATGTTCAGCAACACTTCCTGCATTTACATTACCTTCACTTTACTGTCAGAGTAAGTGAGATGCCGAAGTTACTTGTACTCGGATAAAGGTGACTCAACTCAAACTCAACTCAGTTTCTTCTTTAGTGACTCAGACTTGAACTCTGGGGACTCAAGATTCGACTTGGACTTGAGGTTTAATTATTGACTACAACCCTGAGTGGTAGCAGGTGCCTTACCTTGAGTATGATGGGAGCTCCCGGTTTCTGCTCCAGCACACCTGACAAGCTGAGGGGCTCTAGGTAAGGGTTGGGGTAGTACACAAAGCTGGTGTTGTTGTAGGTGAGCAGAGCCTGGACGTTGTTAAAGACGAAGCCAAACTCATCCACGTGTTTGATGGTCTCCTGGTCCGCTGTGTACTCCGCCTTCAGAGAGGGGGCGAAGCAGCTGATGGTGGTGGTGTTCAGCACTTTGCACACCTGGAGGGGAGACGCACAGCGCAGGTATTAGAACACATGTTACAGAACATGTCTCCAGACTGAGTGTGAGGCATATTACAAAGACCTGATTGTAGAGTACATGTCATCATACACATATTTAATGCTGTAATGACTTACACTGCTGTCTGCTGCATGATTAACTACTGCATGAAACATTAAAAACAGACATTTGATGCTCTTACAACAGAATTAAACCCCTGACAGAGACTTATAACACATCATTTAAAAGAACTTTGACTCCTCCACGCTTAGAAAATGAAATGAGGCAATATATTGAGGGATCTTTTAAAAACTAACTTTGCTAGATACCTATATTATAGCAAAATAACACACATTTTCTATTCCAACATAACACTACTCCCCGAGAGTTTGTTTTTTATATTTATATGAGGCTCTTCATGCCTTTACTGAGAGGACAGGACAGAGGATAGAGTCGGTAACAAGGAAAAGACAGTTAGTAATGACATGTGGCAAAGGGCCCAGGATGGAAGTCAAACCTGGGGATGCCACTTTGAGGACTATAGCCTTTATACATGGGGTGCACCATTTTACTACTGGGCTGAACAAGCAATCCCTTAGTATGTTTTTAAAATACTTCCACAATTTTTAGTAGAAGCGATAGCTATAGCCTGTCTCCGTCCACAATGGAAAAATGTAGATAGCGTACCAGTATTATACTGAGGACCACAAGCCTAATATTGTGTAGGCCCCACTTTAGTTAGCTCAGGGCCAAAACAGTCCAGAATGACCTGAAGGTGTGCTGTTGTATCTGGCACCAAGATCCTTTAAATGGACTATGTTTATAGAGCGCTTTCTCTCCTCTTTTGACCACTTAAAGCACTTTTACATCACGTCACATTCCCCCATTCATACACTGATGGCAGATAAGATAAGATATTCCTTTATTCGTCCCACAACGGGGAAATTTAAAGAGTTACAGCAGCAAAAGACAATGCAAAACAGTATAGAGTAAACAAAAGCATATAAAATAGTAATTATTAAAAAAATATTAGCAATTAAAAAAAGTTAATTAACATATGTTGAGAAAAGTATGTACAGAACTAAATAAGTAAATGTACAATATATTTACAAAAATCTGAGAAATGGGCTATGTAAAGAGCCCATAAGTACATAAGTATCAACTAATCCCATTCACACACCGATAGCACAGTCACTTCGGCCATGTAGACAACGTGACCCGGGATCAAATTCCCAACCTTCCAATTGAGAGAAGACCGACTCGACCACCAAACAAAAGCTGCCCCACCCTTAGTAAGTTGTGAGATGGACCCCCAGAAGACTAGACTTGGTTGTCCAGCACATCCCACAGATGCTCAACACTATGATCCTCCTGGCTGGCTTCTTCCATTTGCTTGATGGTCCAGTTCTGATGCTTATGTCCCTTTATGTAGGAGCTTTCAGAGATGGACAGGGGTCAGTCAGTATGACCCCCCTGACCAGTCTGTAGCTTCTCAGCTCAACACACAACAAACTGTCTCCCCTGTGTGTTCTGACACCTCTCTGTCAGAACCAGCATGAACTGTTTCAGCAGATTGAGCTCCAGTACTTCTTTTGTTGGACCACACAGACCGGCCTCTGCTCTCCACACATATCACTGATCCTCGGCCGCCTGCGACCCTGTCACTGTTTCACCGGTTTTCCTTTCTTGGACCTCTTTTAGTTGGTACGGACCAGGAAACTCCACGAGAGCTGCAGTTTAGGAAGTACTCTGACCCGGTTGTCGAGCCGTCACAATTTGTCTCTTGTCAGAGTCGCTCACATCCCTAAGCTCACCCTTTCGTTCTGCTTCAAACACAACAACTTAGAGAACAACATGTTCACCTGCAGCATGACATCCCACTGGCAGGTTCCACTGTAGAGATAATCACTGTTATTCACTCTACCCGTCAGTGGTCACATTGTTATGGCTGATCAATGTGTATCCTTTTGACTATTATTATGTGTATATTCATATTTTACCTTTTTATTATCCCAAACCGTTTTTCTGTTATTTGATTACTATATTTAATTTTACTCTTTTTCATTCCTCTTATCTTATTTTCTCCTTTATCTGAGAACATATCTTCATTTTGAACATTAATGCGTCTTTTAACCACACTTCAGTGTTAGAATAAGAAGCTCCACCTATCCGTATGTTATCTGTCTGCTCGCTTTTTTTAACCTTGTTTCTGTGAATTTACTACACCTGCTTGCCCCAGCATTGCTGCAGCACTTCATAACTAACAGCATCCCAGAGACACGTCATGTGTTAATGAAGAACATTTTGACACCTGGAAAAAATAAGTACATCATTAAAAAAACAGTAACATGAAGGTAATTTCTCCCTCCCTTTACAAGGTTAACAGTAAACTCCGGAACATTCCCTCTTTCTGTTTGGTTATTTGTTTTTTATCTCTGAATAATACCTGTCCCAAATCGTCATGAGCCCTCTGTTTTCCTCTGCAGTTCTTGAAAATCCTCCTCAAATCAAGCCGAGCCTTTAAATTCCCCGTCCCTTCAGGCCAATTTCTAAGCTTCGTCTTTATCTGAGGTTCCACAGAAAGTTGTTTCGAGTCAATTAACTTCTCCTGCGATTCAAAACACTTTAAAGCAATTCTAGTTATGTTTTGGAGATCAGTGCGATAAAGAGACTGCCCTCATTAAATTCACCAATGACCCTCTTTCAGCTGCTGATTCGGGTTAAAGTTCAGCTTTAATCCCTTCAGATCTCCGTGCTGCCAGTGACTCTGTAAAACATGCAGTTTTAATGACTGGTTCAAATTCAGCAGGGCCAGCATCATTACCCCAATGTTTAATTAGCTTGGGGCGTTTCTATCTCACATCAGTGTCTGAAGACAAAAACACACTTGTGTTCTTCAAACAAAATTCATTTGAAGTTCCTAATTTTTCTGTGGCCTTGCTGGGATTTTCTTTCTTTCTTGCTCTCTTTTTCAAGCTTCTACCTGAGGTTTTTTATATTTACATTCAAAGTGTCTTTCCATTGTTGTGGCAACAATAAAGAAACACCCAATGAAACCAGGAACACTCTTTCAAGGATGAAATCTCAAACACTTGTTCTGAATACAAAGTTATAAAAAGTCTTGAGAATGTTCTTTCCATGAACTGACTCCCACACAGGGCTATCAGATTTTCACCTCCCGATTATTGACGCCAAAAACTTTAACAATAACAATATTTCTTGGATGCTCTAAACCCAAGTACAGGGAGATGGAGAGAGAGACTGTAGCCATAATAGTACAAAAAATGTACAAGAAAGAACGAGTACCCTGACAAAACAAACAAAACATCTACAAGGAAAAACATGTTTCATGTACCACGAAAACAAAAAAAGAAACCCAACTCATGAGGAAACTCTTTTGGGTGAAGGTAGAGGACCACACTTTCATCTGTCACCGCCTCTGACATGATCTGTGCAACAACAGTAGTCACACACGATGGTAAAGACTAGCTAGCTGGTTATTGAGTCTTCTTCTTCTTCTTCTTCTTCTTCTTCTTCTTCTTCTTCTTCTTCTTCTTCTTCTTCTTCTTCTTCTTCTTCTTCTTCTTCTTCTTCTTCTTCTTCTTCTTCTTCTTCTTCTTCTTCTTCTTCTTCTTCTTCTTCTTCTTCTTCTTCTTCTTCTTCTTCTTCTTCTTCTTCTTCTTCTTCTTCTTCTTCTTCTTCTTCTTCTTCTTCTTTATCCTCCCCTCTGTTTATCAGGGGTGGCAACCATCCATAAGTCTTATCCATCACGCATCGATTACTGTAACTCCTTGTACTTTGGCATCACTCAGTCCTCATAATCCTGCCTTCAAGTAGTCCAAAATGCAGCAGCTAGGATTCTGACAAGGTCAAAAAAGAGAGACCATAACACCAGGTTTTGCCTCCCTCCACTGGTTTCAGGTCACTCACAGAATTCATTTTTAAATCCTTCTGTTTGTTTATGAAGCACTTCATGGTTTGCCCCCCTCTTACATCTCAGAACTCCTGTCTCCGTATCACTCTGACAGAGCACTCAGATCATCACACCAAAACTTCCTGTCTGTCCGAACATCAAGGACAAAGAGATATGGGGACAGGGCCTTCTCTATCTGTGCCCCAAAACTTCTCTCCCCCCCACCATCCGGTTCTTCCCCTCTGTTGAGACTTTTAAAAGTCGTCTTAAAACTCACTTTTATTCATGGGCTTTTTTTCACTGTTTATTGTCTTTTCTGTCATTACTGTTGTCATTATTACTGTGAATTTCATTTGTAATCATATTGCTCTCTTGCCACTCTTCTCTCCCTCTCTCTTCCCCTGTTTGTTGTTTTTACTTAATTTTCTCTGTTTTCCTCATTGCCTGTTGTAAAGCACTTTGGATCAACCGTGTTGTGTGTAAAGTGCTGTATAAATAAAGTTGATTTGATTTGATTTTTAAAGAGGTAGGTGAGTAAAGACTAGCTAGCTGATTACTGAGTCTTCTTCTGCTGCTTCTTCTTCTTTATCCACCCCACTGTTTATGGGGGGTGGCAACCATCCATACAACTTATCCACAATGTTTTTTAAAGGGGTAGGTGAGTAAAGACTAGCTAGCTGTTTAGTGAGTCGTCTTCTTCTTCTGCTGCGTCTTCTTCTTGATCCTCCCCTTGGTTTATACGGGGTTAGCAACCAACCACTTTAATTAGGTACACCTTGCTAGTAAAAGGTTCAACCTCTTTTTGGCTTCAGAACTGCCTTAATTTTTCGTGGCATACTTTCAACAAGGTGTTGGAAACATTCCTCAGAGATTTTGGTTAATATTGACATTTTAGCATCACGCAGTTGCTGCAGATTTGTCGGCTGCACACCTATGACGCAAATCTCCCGTTCCACCACATCCTAAAGGTGCTCTATTTGATTGAGATCTGGTGACTGTGGAGGCCATTGGAGTTCAGTGAACTCATTGTCATGTGCAACAATACTCAGGTAGGCTGAGGCGTTTAAACGATGCTCAATTGGTACTAAGGGGCACAAAGTGTGCCAAGAAAATATCCGCCACACCATTACACCACCACCACCAGCCTGAACTGTTGATACAAGGCTGGATGGATCGATGCTTTCATGTTGTTTCCGCCGAATTCTGACCCAACCATCTGAAAATTGCAGATGAAATCAAGACTCGTCAGACCAGGCAACGTTTTTTAATCTTCTTTTGTCAAATTCTGGTGAGCCTGTGTGAATTGTCGCCTCAGTTTCCTGTACTCAGCTGACAGGGAGTGGCACCCGGTGTGGTCTTCTGCTGCTGTAGCCCGTCTTCTTCAAGGTTCGACGTGCTGTGAGTTTAGAGATGGCATTCTGCATTCCTTGGTTGTAACGAGTGGTTATTTGAGTGTCTGTTGTGTTACCTTTATGTCATCTCGAACCAGTCTACCCATTCTCCTCTGACCTCTTATAGTCTTATAGTTAAAAGGATAAATGGTTGAATGGAGGGACGGTCATGTCAGCAGTATGTTAGGAGAGGGCTCGAGTGAGACTTCATAGCCGAGGGAAAGAAGCTGTTATAGAGGTATCCTTCTGTTTCTGGCAGCTTTCACTCGTTGACAGTTTGGAATTGATTTTTTAGGATTATATTGATCTCTTTCAAGGTCAAGCCAAAAGTTACCTCCAAAAGTTTCGACCCGGTGTGCAGTCTGGGATCCTCAGGCGATTCCCTGACAGGTCCAAAGTGGAAAACTAAAAGGCTAAAGGTGACCAGACTTTTGCCACCGGGGTTGCAACACTTTGGAACAATCAATCACTCTGGAGCGGCCTGCCCGAGGAGCTCAGGCGAATCAGCACCATAAATCACCACCAAAAACTGAGTAATACTCTCATGTCAGTTTGTTAAATCTCATTTTGGAGTAAATCTCTCTTTATGTGGCCTATTTCCAGCACCTTTGTTTATTTATGGCTCTATTTCTACACTCACAGCAACTCTGACATTTCAGGAACAGCCTATTATATTGTTCTACAATATTTCAAGCTCTTGTTGGTTAATTTCCCCTCCTGAAGGCTGTTTGGTGCAAGGACGGGTTATTTTTCTGACTTTGTACACACTTTGGTAGTTGAACAATATTTCATGCTCAAAACAAAGTCATCCCTAACCAACATGTCAAAATTCCTTCATAAATAAATGTTGGGACTTAAACTGCTTAAATGCTATATGAAAAATGTCATCACACCTCTACACAGAGTTTGTTATATACTTGATCCTGATTGGTCCTTTACTGCGATTTCTGTTATTTCCACACAGCAGAATGAAGGAATAAGAAACAGGCCCTACTAGAGACTCTTTTCTAATTAGGGATGTTCACATTAAGTCGACTTAACAAATAAACATTGTCCCCCTGTTGTCGGCACTAAAACTACTAATCAGTTAAAAGAATGATAGATATTTGAATTGTTATTTGTATGTTGTGTCTTATCCGTATCGCAGCCACCAGCCACTAGTAGGGCATTAGATCTGGTTAATGGCTTCAGCCATAATGCTAAAATGCACTACTACCTGGATGTAAACAAGCACAGATGACACATGACACCTGTGTGGCTTGTGGTGTGACAGTATTTTGATCTAGAAAATGGAGATACAGTTGTATGTAATAAGTGTTTGGTTGAACTGGCATATAACTACTTAACAGGAGCAATATGTAACCAGCACAGGCATGTGGATGTTGACGTAGGGCAGGGAGGACTGAAGGCTGGTGGTGCTAGCTCTGCTTACTGTTGGAATTTAAATTTCTGTGTAAATAACTCGTAAACTAATCATTTGAGAACATCTCCAGTTCTGATCACAGACTCTTGGAGGACTTCATCCAGTTTGGATGTAACAACACATTCACGTCAAGACACAATGTCGTTGGGTCAGCAATTTAGCCTAGTGGTAAAATCATGTGCCCCATGTACAGACGTTATGGTCCTCAAGCAGGCGGCCCAGGTTCAATTCCTGTATGTCACTCTCAACTCTCTCTACCATTTTCTTTTGACCTGACTGTCTTTGCCATCAGAGGAAATGTTCACTTGTATTGTGGTTTTCAGAACTACTGCAAATCAGAAAACACAACGGCAAATCAGAAAACACAACGGCAAATCAAAAAACACAACGGCAAATCAGAAAACACAACGGCAAATCAGAAAACACAACGGCAAATCAGAAAACACTACGGCAAATGAAAAAACACAACGGCAAATCAAAAAACACAACGTGTTGTGTTTTCTGATTTGCCGTTATGTTTTGCACTTCAGGGCCACCGTAAAAAAGAACGTGTGAGAAGTAGTCCAACAAAAAAAAATAACACAATTTTACATGATGACACTGATTTGTTTCACAAAATAAAATTCACAACAACAAAAAAACAACAACTATGACCAAAAAAGGAGTAGGCTGAAGCCCCAGGCTTATTTTTTGTCTCTCCTGTCCAACCCAATCGATTTTACGAAGACTACTGAGTGTATCGCTAAAATAAATGGAGATTCAACAGTAAATTTAAAAGACAGCCTCTTTCTCTGAGAAAATAAGATCATTTCAAATCAATAAAAGTATGTTTTAGCTATCCATTAGTTTTTTTATTTATTTATTTTGTGAGTAGCATTAAGTAAATTGGATAATGGACAGCATCCTTCATCACCCTGTTATTGTATATTTCTCTTAAAAAGACCCACAAACTGCGCATTATCCCGCAATTGTTACAAATATATAGAAAGCTGTCACACTCACATTAACGGATTCATGTCCGGCGTATTTCACTCTGACTCGTGGCTCCTGAACTACATCCAGGTTGGTTCCAGTCACTGTCAGGGTGGTGTGTCCACTGTAAGGAAGGAAAGAACGAGTTTATAAACAAAGCATTAATTATTTGACATGCACACATACATCATTAAATATCCATTTCAGCTTATGCCTGTATGTGAACACAGCCTGCTTTTCTTTTTCATGATTTCATTAGAGTGACGGCTGCAGAGAGATCAGTCTCTTTAACTTGCAAACCCCACACTTTGGAGAGAAGCTGCATTAATGCAGGTTTGAGGAGGTATAGCTGGCACAGAGGCTCGCTCTTTGTTATTGGCCAGGAGAGTCAGATCAAACGGCGAACCAGCTGGCTGCTATTTTATATTCATCCACGACTGTGAAGCTGGCATAGCATGAATACAGGTGCTGCTTGTTTACATCTCTCTGCTAGATGTGATTAAAATAAACAAGACTCTCTAATTTCGGTGTAACCCGTGCTGCAGTGTAAAGCTGTGGTATAGAGTTGGAGAGTAGAGGAGGAGAGGAAAATAATATAAGAGAAACAGGAGGAATAATGGCTTTAAAAAAAAGAAAAAAGACTGCCCAGGATAGTGAGGCTGACAGAGTGCCAATCCTTCTCTTCTCACACTTCAAAGGCTACCTAAGCTTGTAGGGCCACATAGTGGGGCTGCACATTCATGATGAGGGCTCTTGATTGCAGCTCCACAAAGCTCCTCCTGTCACCGGGCTCAGGGCCAGGGTGTCTCTCTGAAGTCTAACCTGCAGGGACCCAGAGCTGGGTAATCCCACCAAAAACCACATAAAGTCCCATCTTTTATTCAGCGGAGCACAGGTAACTCAAATACTGTTTATGCAGCAGACTCTCATTGTGATACCAGCAGCAGCACAAGCTTTCATTTCAGATTTGTAAGAGTGTCTGACACAAATATACGAAACTGAGGTTTTCATTTCTTTATGAGTCACCTTGACGAGAACTCTCATTAAATACATTTTACCTTTACATTGTTTTAACAAACTTCTAAAAGATTTCTGTTTTGTGCTTTACTCTGTTTTTTTATGATAGGATTTTAAATATAAAACACCTACATTTTTATATTGACAAATAATGAATGTGATTTTAGAGGTAACCAGACAAAGTGTCCTTGTCTGTGTTTTGCACAAAACACATCACTTGTGCAGATACTTCTGAGTTACTGAGCAGACCTAGACTGATTTAACCCCTGATTACTATAATAATAGTCATGTCAAAGTAATATTAGCAGACCTAATAGTACAGGTATTTTATTTGCAGTGAATTCAGAGGTCAAATTGTTGTTGGGATCACTGAAAAGTTTGAGCGTGACAGAACTTATCGACAGTGCGGCCACCAATTCTTGGCAGACGGTAAAATGTTCACTTTGCGTGCACGTAGTTGTTCGTGATCAATGTTGCGCAAGTTCATGATCTAAAAGTGAGCTATTTCAAGTTCATTTTTTTTAGCTGCATCTAGACTATATTATTTTTTAGGCGAGCCACCTCTACTTCAGTCTCCAGCGCTTAATCACTGACATTTACTAAACTACATGAATAACAGTATTCTACTATAGAGTTTTAGAAATGTATTAAGTGTACAAGACAAGAAATTCTGCTGCTATGAAAACTTAGAAACACACATCTAACTCTCCAACCTGTCAGCTGAATATTTGGCTGAAGGATCCAACTTTAACACCTTAAAACATGCAGAAGATCCCCTAAGATAAAATGAATGACGGTAAAAAAAACACTGAACATACAGTGAAAGTGAACTATTCCTCATTCTCAAAAAGCTACACCTCTCTGAAACCAGACCAGCCTGTTTGGATCCATCCTAACTCATTCCTAAAACTGCTTCAAATGTTCACAACAGCTGGCTTCACAGGTACTAATCACTACATCTGGATTTCTAGACGTATAAGCCATGCCAAATCCTTGTCAGGTTCCGTAAACCTGACTTCGACAACTGTAAACACAGCACTCAGTAACTTTCAGTTGCTGCCGGAGTGTGAGCAGTTGTTCTGTGCCTCCAGAGTGAATAACGTTGTTACCATTCATGAGTTGCAAACTGAGCGGTTCAGTTCACTGTTCACCGAAATATGAGCGCATTCAATGAATGTACAACACTGTTCGTGCTAATGTTCGTGTGTTAGGTGTTTTTTGCAATGAGGCTTATTTGCTTAAAAAGATATATTTTTGATCCTAATAAATGCATAATGACTCATTTAAATGTGTGCAAACAACACTGGCACTTCTTTGTGGTTCATTTAATTGTTTGCACATGCTTTGTGAATCAGGCGATATCCTTTCGGTTTATTTGCACAGGTTTTGGGGGCATAAATGCTGCCTTCAGTGAGTCCTTCAGTGAACCAGGCCTCGAGACTTTATTTTCCTTCTTAACTGAGAAAAACTGGCGAAAATCGTCACGTGTAAGAAGCTTGAACCAGCAAATGTTTGACGTTTCTGCTTGAAAATAACTGAAAAGAATGATTGATTACAGAAATAGTTTGCTCTAGTTCTACAGCTGTTAAATTACAGTCATAAAGAATAATAATAAAGAATGGCAATTAATGTATTCCCCTGAGGCGTCATTCTAACAATGTGTCTCGTATCTGTGAATAAACAGCACTGTTACTTTGTATTACCTCGTAATGCTCCACAGAGGCTCAATGCGCTGGACTGTGGGGTCCTCGATGTACTCAAAGGCCAGACTTCCTGGAACACTGGCCCTGTCGACACTCAGACTGACCTGCACCGGTCCTGCTCTGGTCACAGACGGAGCAGAGAAGCACACAATCTCCGACATGGTCCTCCTGACGGGACAACAAAAGAGAGGGTGATTTAGTCGAGCTTTTGATTGTGACTAACCTTGTGGTGCTGCAGCAGAGACATATCCCTGACTTCACCATGTCATGAGCCGTGCACCTCACTGTAAGAGGAGAGGATTCATTATACACTGTCCCATCTCCTCCTTGTTACAGACACATTAGGGATGGAACAGTGTAATTAGAGAGTGCTCCAGCTAATGGCTTCCTCTCCTCACCCCCCTGACTCCCAACATGTGAGGCTTTTTGAACTTAAAATAGATCTCTATAAATACACAGAGAACAATACCTACCACTGTGGGTTTCATCACCTCCCCTCGAATCATTACTAAGACTCCTCACTTAATGAAGGTTCACTTAATTGTATCTAAAGTGTGCTTCTTTAAATAGAGCGATCTCTTCCTGTGCTTTATAAAGATTAGAGAATTCTTTAATATTGTTGGAGGCAGTCTCAGTTAAGTGTCTGTGATTCTGGAGTCCAAGGGGATATGAGGTTAAGACATCAGCTGTAGAACAAGTAGATGAAGCCTCTTGGTTTCAAAAGTGAAGCGACTTCAGAAGTGTCTTAAACCTGCATTCTTTCAAGTGGCCAGAAGAGGGCGCTTCAAAAATAAGTCTGATCTTACAAAATGGAATCGGAAATGTGCCTTGTTTTTTGGTTTTAATTGATTTAATACCACGTATTGCTCTTTTATTTTAAATAAAGGCTTCCTCTAGAGTAAAATGTAGCTTAACAAACTCAGTGGTAGTGGACTAAAGTTTTCATCTGGGAAGTATTCTGGTTAGTTGTAGTCTGAATAGTATCGTGAAGGCGTTTCTGTGCAGGTTGATTGTTTGCAGCAATTGATGTCAGTGGAGAGCAAAAGAAAGAAACCGCATTAGCCTTAATGTAATACAAGAACCCACTGGCTATCCTCTGATAATGATGAAGCTCTATATCAATTTCTGTTTCTGTTAGAGTAGATTAAATCAAGTTGTAGACGTCATCTTTGAATTCCAACTAATCTGGATAACCACGAGAAGCTCTAAAAACTGGCAGTTGTACCACATATGCTTTAATGCCATCCAATGACAGCTTGTTGATTCAAAGATGGGAGTTGAATAAGGGGAGGGTGTGCTTTAGGGTGTGGCTACCTGCCATTGACATGTTCCTATCAGTTCTAGGTCTGTTAACCAGAAGAAACTAATCAATGTATAACCTACGGTGGCCGGCAAGGGCAGATGACAAACCACTTTAGGAGAAACATGCTTCAAATGCTCAAACTAGTTAAAAGTCCAAAACAAACTTCACAGCTGAATCATGCTGCTGATTTAAAAAAGGTGGAAGAAAAAGACGCACAGCTGCATCAAGTGCATCCACACACAGAAAATACAATAAACATTGCACAACCAGAAACACACAAAACAAGAAAACAACTGCAAAAGAAAATGCTGCAAAGCCAGACTCCTGAACTGAGTTGCGCCGAGCATTATCGCCTCATTTCCACTTACATACGTCAACAGAGGCAAGTCAGTCGAATTCCATACATTTATATGGGAATCTATGTGATAATTGATGTGACTTTGAAACTCACCCATTATGTAATATTTCAGATCAGCCTTGAGTACGTTTAAAAAGTTGACTAGTTTTTGAAGTGGATATCGGAGAGGCTGTATGACAATCTGAAAGCTTTTCTAACAAGCTACGGCGTTCAATGCAGTTCCTGTGTTTTTGACAAGTAAGTTTGTATGTTTAAAATAAATTGTAAATCTAGTTTCAACACACTGTGAATCTGAGTATCATTTTAAATACAGTCAGATTTATCAGTTATCAGACAGAATAAGCCTCCCCTCAGACTACAGCTAGTTTCATTTAGGTTTCTGTCCATCCGTAAAGACATACACCTCCTTGTATTGGACACTATTTACCATTAATTTATGGATCTAAGGACACCAGTCTCATACATAAGTGGAAATGAGGCCTTAGTGAAACCCTTTTATTAATGACAGGACAGAGAAAAAGTCCAGACACTTCATTACAGTTCATGTGATCAGTGATCAAATATTATGATAAATGCCACCGGAGCATTCTATGTCCAATGTAACAAAAGAATAACTTTCTAATCATGTAAATAAACATGCACAACTTAAATTGAGAGATAGTTTCTGACTGGTGTCCTCTCGCTC
This sequence comes from Notolabrus celidotus, assembly GCF_009762535.1. NCBI lineage: Eukaryota > Metazoa > Chordata > Actinopteri > Labriformes > Labridae > Notolabrus > Notolabrus celidotus. Next base: position 18,983,602 of record NC_048272.1, read on the forward strand.
ATCCAATCTTTACTTCTGGTTTCAAAAACCCAAGATGAGACAGCCAGATTGAATTTAAGGCTTTAAATGAGGGTTCACACCTCTGCTTCGGACTTGCAGTCTGTCATTAAGATAACATCAGGTGATTCAATCATCAGCAGACTCACCTGTACAGCTCACATGTCTGATTTCCAAAGTACACAGTGACAGTGCTCCCAGCACCCAGGTTCTCCCCGACGATGGTGACCTTTGTTCCCCCGGATTCAGGTCCTCTGCCTGGGGTCAGGGCCAGCATTGACGGCGTCTGTGGAGGACCAAAATTCATCAATTTTTCATTCAACACGGGTCAAACACAGAATGCAAAGTGTCTTATTAATCATCTAGCTCTGAAAGCTGTTCTTCTAATGGCCTTGATTGAATAGAATCACTGTGTTAGGAAGTTATGAAAAGACTGTTAAAATGATGAAGATAAAGAGATGTTTAATAAAATATCGCCCCCATCAAAAAGGTAGAATATTACTGGAAATATTTTGCATCGTTAAAAGCAAATAAAGCTGCCCAGTTTTTCATTAGCCATTCATAGAGAAGACGCCATTCAAATAACCTTCATTATGATGATAAACACAGCGGAATCTGTTTTTATACTTCAACATCAAGTGTTCCTACGCAGTTTGTGCTGCTTTATTACATCAAATTTATTGTTTGCTTTCACTTGCTCCTAAATCACTGCCAACACCCGTCCTGAAAGTCAGAACAAACAAATAGAGTAAGGATGTAATCAATTAATCGATACTCGATTAATTGGTTGTTAAGAACTTACTAGAATTTTTGTTGTCAATTTTCCATCACGTGGAACAAACATCATGTCGTCTCATATTTCGTTCAGCTATCAGGGAGGTGTTTTAAGTTTAAAGCATGTTTCAATGTGAATCAGCTGACTAAAGGTGTTGCACACAGTGGAGATGCTCAGATGGCGGCTGCAGCTGTGCGTCAGGTCTCCACGAGCGCTTTTTAAAGAGGATCAATGCACAGCTGCTGCCAACAACGACACGGACATGAAGGTTGACAGCTTTAAACAGGACATTTCCCCATCGTTGGGTACAAAGCCAACAGACTGGTTGGAATTGCTAGTACGCTATGTTTGCAGACCAGCAACATCAGAGCCGTCTGGGCTTTTCTCCAGCTGGATTGATTATGACCCAATGCGCTCCTGGCTGACACCTGACCAAGTACACATGCTCATTTTTCTCAATAAGAACAAGTATATAGAAAACTAGATACTGTGAGCAGGGGCGTCGCCAGGAATTCTGGGCCCCCTGAAAATATATCTCAGTGGGCCCCATCACCACAGCCAACCCTACAAAATATAACATTGACTATCCTGGTTAACTGACTCAAATCTAAGCTACTCCAAATGTAACTGCAAAATATTGACCATCACACTGTCCACCTATGTAAACAAGATTATTTGTAGCCAAGTGACTTGTTGAATAACAACAAGGAGGCATTATTTGGTTTATTCTAACCTCATGATGTAAAATAAAACTCTAAAAACCTAAAGTTTACTTTCAATCAGATTCAGCCACACTTGATGCTATGAAAATAAGACAATTCCCCACTTTAGGCATGAGACACGCATCTCACGGAGCCGGAAAGAAATTCCAGAAAGGAATTATGTTATCTTATTGCGGTAATAACAAAACAAAATAAAAGCGTAGTAGAAAACACATTTTATTACAGGCTCATTAAGGGCCCCTTTCCCCACTTGGGCCCTAGGTAGTCAGTCCCACTTTTCCCCCCATTACAACACCCCTGACTGTGAGTCTGAAGTACTTTTCTGTTAGTAGTATGAGCCTTCACTTTATAAGACTATGTCCTTGGAGATTATTTTTGATGAGCCTTGATATTCAGCCTGTTAAACATGTTGTACCAGTATTCAATACAGTCAGTTAAATGCATTTTGTTGCCGTGGAAAATACAATTTAGGGGGGAAAAAAACGTATTTGGCATTGTTTTTTACATAAGATTAACAATGTTTCTTTTTTTATTGATTAATCGTTAAATCTCCAAAAATTGTTTAGGAAAAATACTTAAATTTGACATCCCTTGGGGCGGACCTGGCCTACTGGTTAAGTTTCACTGCCCGGGTTCGAATCCAGCCTGCGGCTCCCTTCCTGCATGTCATTCTCTTACTCTATCCCAGCTTCCTAGACCATCCACTGTCCTCTCCCTCTATCAGTAAAAGGTGAAAAAAGCCCCCGAAAATAAACAAATAAAGAAATAATTGACATTGATAAAACAGAGTGAATGTTTTTCAGCATCAGAGTTACCACAAAGGAGTAGAGCTGGGAGGACTGCGTGCGTAGCTCTGGTCTGCATTCATCGATGCACAGTTTAACCGGACCGGGTGCGTTTCCTTTAGGAGCCGCGGCCATCTCACAAACAATCCTGATGACATAAAAGACAAATGCAAAAATGTATGAGCACAAAAACAAAAAGCATGACACTGATTATCATGCAACACAAGCTAGGAGAAACACAAACGGCAGCAGCATTGGTGGTCTGTATCACGTTCCTTATGACATGCACAGACAGGGGAAGATGGCCTCTGCTGGCTGCTGTGATTGAGGCAGACTTTCATAGAAGTTGTGGGTCAATACAGCGGCCCATCTTTCTTCCTAATGGGAAACCTATAACAGCAATATAACTCAAATGATAAAGTGCCCCCCCTCCTCATCTCCAGCACGATTGCCACCCACCATTACCTCCGGTTGCCATGACAATGCAGAGGTTTCTTCAATAAATCAGCATTGCCTGTCGGGTCAATAAGATAAAGTGCACCATGAATAAGTCATTATAGCAACTGACCCCATGTGGAAATTAATGGCTGTAACAGCTGTAATGCCATGTTTTAAAGCACTGTGTGTGCCAAATGAATGGCCCTGCCGAACGCACAGGAACCCTGCGTCCCTCCAATACAATAAAAGCACCCAATGAATCGTTCCTGCCCGGCCCTTCTATTCATACATCTCCAGAGTTTTCCAATTTTCTACTGGCATGGTCTTCTTCTTTTTCTTTTCTTTTTTTTTTCACAAGGATATAAATAAAGTCCCCGCAGCCGGAGCCCAATCACATTACATGGCTGTGAGAGAAACACATGGCTAACAGATTGTCCCTCCAGTCAGCGACATGCAGCGCATTTCAATTACAGCTGCGCCGACAGCCTCATAACGACAACGCCACAAAGAAGACTGTCTCTTCCTTTGGCTCTGACTGCACCAGAGCAATGCAAAGCCCCGCGCACAATCCTACAACCTGATGAGGCTTCACAGGGACGGGGCTTATTCACAGACTTGAGAGTGCCTGTGAGAGAATTAGTAAGAGGTTGGGTGTGTTTGTTGTCTTCTTGTGCTTCTGTACCGTGTGTGTATGTGAAGTGCATTATGAATCCATGTGTGTCTGTGCAGGAGAGGGAGGAGGGAGGAGTCTCTCTTACTGTTCTGCAGTGATGTAACCCTCCTCCTGTGGGGTGCACTGCACACCCGCCACCTCCACGTTGCCCTGCAGCTCAGAGAATGATAGACCCAGGTTCAAGCCTTGGATGGTGACCAGTGTGCCCCCCTCCAGAGGTCCCGCCACGGGGCTCACCTGCATATAAAGGAGGAGATATTGATCAAATGATAGGATGCTGCAAAGTGGACGCAGCAATTAAAATGTCACCAAATGGTTTGTGAAGCTCTCTTTTGTTTGGCAGTCCGAACAAGGGGTCACTTTTACAGAGACTTCTCAATCGCATGCAGCCCCGCCTTAAACTGGATCCTAATGTATAATTTCTTAAACACTAAATTGGCCCCATCATTTAGAAATTGAACATCACGCTGGGAAGAAGACTTGAAAACTCATCACAGTAATGTTTACTGCGGTTAATAAATCTGTGAAGTAATTTCCCATCTGGTTTAACACAATCAGACTTAATTCTGCAACCATTTGATTTGCCCCCTGTGGGCCATTCGAGAGAATGCATGATTAAGGCCCTTCCTGCTGGGCTTCACTTTGGAGACCAAAAAGGCTACGTTCTCTCCTAAATAGAGAAAGTAATCTGTTCGCACAAAGCAAACACAGCCGGAGGGAGTTGGGTTTGTAATACAGGTGATCGCTGTCAGCACAAGTAAATGAACCAGTCTCGTAAAAGTGAACACAAAGACAATTTAAAATCAAAATAACGGCTGTAACTACAGTTTTATTTAAGATTAATATGAGGCTGACATGTTTACAGCTTGGCTCATCATCTTGGTCTTCTTCTTAATAATTTCTTAATTACTGATAACTGTTTGGGGAGTTAGCTGAATTGGCTGATTTGACTGACAGGTAGGTGTAGCTGACAGCAACGCTATGACCTCAACTCCACATTTTTGTAATATTCTAAACTGGGCGGAAGTTATTTAAATTTCGGTTCCACAGCAAGCGTGTGTAGTCCAGCAGCGCCACTGTTTAGCTTTGCTAATGTTGCACAACATGCCCCACCGGAACCGCATCTGAAGCCCAGCACAGTCCTAAGCGGAAAACTCCAAATGGAGATCACATGGGAGTATCAAAGTCACGCAAAAGCAGCAATGTATACAGAGAACAACACACTGACAACAGATTACTTTGCCTTCCTGTGATTGATTTATCGCTCATTTGGATATAGTTCTGTGACTTTTGTGCTTCTACCATTGGTGAGCAACCTTCAGAATCAAAGAGATTCAAAGCTAGATCCGAAAAAGGCAACTGGACTTGGTGGAAATCCTTGAAGACGTTTCACCTCACCTTCGAATGGCTTCTTCAGATACAACCAGACTGGGGGATAGTTAGAAAATTTAAGCTTCTAACAATCGTGTGTGTGTTCAGGTAGTCAAATTGGTCGTAAGTAGGGTCCATATCCTAGTTCCTGACAGTCATTAGCTTACTTCTTGGTAATCGTTAGTCTAGTTCCTGATAGACGTTTAGGTGAGGGGCAGCTATGGGTCATTAGGGTCACATGATCTCTGGTGTGAGTCTTGACTTACTTGTGTGGAGAGAGAATTCAAGACAGTTTTTTATGTTGGAGACAAATGGTGTCTTAGACCACCACCTCTGTTAACAGAAGGATGTTCTAGTTTAACATAGATGGCTTCCTTGACCCCTCCTTCACATCGACAGTCTTCTCTGTCCAAAATCTGAACCTTGCTGTCCTCAAAGAAGTGTCCCTTGTCCTTGAGGTGCAGATTTACAGCTGAGTCCTGGCCTGATGGCTGGCTCTTCTATGTTGGGCCATGCTTGCTTGGTTTCTCCAATGTACAGTTGGTTACACTGTATGGCATAAACTACATTACTCCTTTGTGCTGAGGTGTTTTGTCCTTTGGATAGCCTAGTTTCTGTCTTCCTTTGAAGGGCTTGAAATGAACCTGGATGTTGTGTTTGTTGCTGATCCTCCCCAGTTTCTCAGATACCCCTTATAAGTTGTTTGTTGCTGTTTCTCTCTCTGCTGGAACTGTGCTTCTCAGAGTTCTTGATGGAGGCCCAGTTTCTACCAAGTCCAGTTGCCTTTCAGATCAAGCTTTGAATTACCACGACCTGGATGACTGAGAACCTTTACAGACAATCAAAGAGCTTCTCTTTCCTCTGGTTTAAGTTTGATTAGTGCTTATACATATTTGTACTTCATTGTGCTGTTACCTTCAGCCGAAGAAAAGATGAAGGATACTATAAAGAGACCAAGCTACCGATGCAGGTGCCTTATTCTTTTTAAAAGGGTTAAGTACACACTAGTAGAAAATGCAAAAATGTGCAGGACTTGCAACATTCAATGAAACATGTAGCTTCTGTCGTCTCTGTATAAACATGAAATCTTAAATCTGTGTAAATTCAGACACTCTCTCACACAGACAGGGTTAGGGTTAAGAAGCCTTAAAACCTGAAATAATTCAAAACAAACTTTAATGAATAATTCAGTGAATAAGGAGCTTTGATAAAACCATTCAGTGTTAAGTTAACCATCCCAGCAGGAAACATTTCAGACCTGCAGAGCAGAACAGGGGCGATGTCAGAGCAGCACTCCCTGCACTCCCGAGCAGGACTCTGCGGTTTGATTCATTCTGCTGCAGCTCCTTCAGAAACACTAATAATGTGACAGCAACATCAAAGGCTTGCGGCTCTTTGAAGTGGGAGAGCCTTGCATCTCTATGCCTGACCCACTGTGCCTCATTCAGGAGGATGAACAGGAGTTTGTGACATAAAAGATCCATCACCACTCTCCAACAAACTGATTTCGTTTAGCTGTCAGGCACTTAAAGTATTCAGCCGGCAAGGGAGAGAATGCGAGATTGTCTCAGGTAAACAGTCACTTGGGAAACTGGGAGGTTATTATTGATGTGTGAGTTTAAGATTTGTTGGCACGCTGTTTCCTGATAAACAAAGTAGAACAGGCTTTTAACTGGACATTTATGGGCTTTGGGAGGCTGTTCAAAGCTTTTAATCTCAAAGCTCTTACAGTAAAACAACATGAAGAAACAGGACCAAAACTAGACCATGCTGTTTAGAAGCCCTAAGTACACGTTCATAAGAAGGTATCTATTACTTACACAAAACAATCCTAAAGCCCAACAATCAGACCTGATGGTCGAAAAGATTACATTTATTTGCTGTCACTGGCATGAGAGACCCGAAGCCTCCAGGTCTGAAAAGCAAAGTAATGTGAAAGTTTCAACTTGCATTCTCCCAAACAGCCAGCAGGGGGTGACTCCATATGTTGCAAAAAGAAAACTGAGATCTATGAATAAATTACCAAACTTTACACTTCATATATTACCTCAGAAACCATTCACATAATAGTTTGTGTTCTTCAACCCCCATTTCAAGTCTTCTTCATCTCAGCACGACATCATTTTTTACATCATGGTCCCAGTTAGAGAAAAGAGTAGGGTGTGCTTAGGGGCGAGGCTACATGGAGGTAAATTCGATACCAGATTACCTATCAAATTTAATCTCCGGCATTTATTTGTTAGAAAACAAACTAAGGCAACTCCTGTCTATTGTATTTTGTTAACAGCTTGTTGGTTAGACTAAATCAGCATCCCAATAAGACAGAGAGAGAGAGTTAAAGCTCCTGTGAGAGGGTTCATTTTGTTTTGATTTGGCGCCACCTATGTTCAAAGTCATACGTCTTATATCTTTTCTTATCTTGTCCTGTACAAGTAGTGTTTCCTGATTTTAAATTCATCCTGTGTCATTTTATCAGTCAAACACAAAACTCACTGTCACTCTTTACCATGTCAGATGTAAACAAGGGCTGTTTTTAGCAATCTGATACCCTGACATCATCCCAGTGGCAGCTTTACAGGCATTGCAATTAACCTTATGTAAATACTCAAGCTCATTCCTGATTGTCTCATCTGCTTTTGTGGGTGATAAAAAGGTATGAGTGTTAATTTCAGAACATCACATTTTTTCATATCTAGTCAGAAAACTACTCACAGGAGCTTTAAGATTGCACCTTAATAACATAGCTATTGCTAACAGTGTAAGATAACGAAGCTTTCTTGTTAGTATATGGTCCCTTCTGATTATGTTATGGCTGCTAAACTCCAGTCCACAAACTAGTTTTGACGTCATTATGGCTACATCACTTATTTTATTTATTTAAGATAATTGGTTGGCCACCAACATTGAGTGACATGAAGCAGTTTCAGCTTCTGTAAGAATCTGCTTCAACGTGGGTTCTCCCATCTTCAACTTCTTTGCCTAGTCCAATACTTAAACCTTATATAAGTCTGATTTTACAGAGTATTGTTGAAGGAATCATTAATGGAAATATTTGTTTGAGGATCCCATTTTATAAACGTTTGTTAATCTCTTTAAAAGGGAAACTGCTTATTCCAAATGAGACTACATTCATATCTAGGTATTTCACTGCATCTTGTTCTGCACTATTAGAACACACTGTATGTTAATTCTTGATGGTAACACCAACTGACACTCAGACTGACTAATAGACCTACAGACTGGGCTGCAGGCCAAGCAAACAGCTCACCTCGGTGATGCGTGGGTTGGTACACTTGACATTCCTGGCAGAGAGGTTGAGCCAGCGGCTAGCGTAGGGGGAGATGGGAGGACAGTGCTGCTTCATGGTGCATCGGCCCTCGCCGCTGCACCATCCACATTGGAACTTCCTCTCCGCGCGCAGACACATGCCACAGCTGTCCCGCTGTGCGCTGCACTTGTAGAGGTTCACTGTGGGAAAAACAGAGAAGATATCTGGTCATTTGGCTTGTAAGTATTATTACTTTGAAGTAGTGCTGGGCGATATTGAAAATGATGTTATCACAATGAAATATTTCAAATCAGTCTATCGATAATTATTACAATAAATATCGAATCATTATTTTGTTTAAATTTTAAGTCAGATTTTTGCTCCTGAGTGAAAGTTGAAGAAAATAGAAGGTTGCTAGCTTGTATCTGGATTTAGTTTTCTGATAATCTTCTTAAATCCATCCAATTATGTGTAAAATTAGATTTTTGTGAAGTTTTTGTTTGTAGATTCCTATTTTCTCAGATTGAGCTATTACCATAATATGATTTAAATTTACAACAAAGCTATATAAAATTGTGTACTGTGTATCAGTTTAGTAGAGTATTGTTTGAGTTTAACTCTCTCCTTTAAATTACTAAAGGTTACGGGCAGAGTGATTTGTTTCCCACAGTGCAGTGAATGCATCACGGTTATTCAGTACACAGTTGTCCTACGGTCGTGGTGGACATGAAACGTGTTAGAAATGCACAGCAGAGGTTGTCTCCGTGCTCTTCCTTTACCCAGATCCTGAAAGCTTATTTAATAAAGTGTATAGTTAATAATTATAGTTGATATAATAGTTGATAGTTAACGCAGAGTCGACACAGTGTCAGACTAACGACTCTGCTTTGAGCGGGTAGGTTTTGAGTTTTCTTCAGTGTTGCTGTCACTCATTTCAGTTGTGTTTACATTCTGCTCTAAACTTCTTTAAGCCCCGCCTACCTCTCACCCGGCGACATGATTGGCTGTTCAATGCCATCTTCTTCGTCTGTTTAATGTTGGCTGGCAACTTACGTTTAAGGCTCATTAGCGCCCCCTCCACTTTTAGTGGTTGGGGGTGTATTTCCGGTTTATTTTTATATTGAATTTTTATTGAATGTTATATTTATATTGAGAAAAATTATATCACAATAATTATGGTTATCGAATTATTGTCCTGCACTACTTTGAGGCTTTGATTATCATAAGTGCCCAGTGATATACGCCAAATTTGAGGTGATATGTTACGTTTGGGACTTGACCATAAACTTGTTACATTTGTAGTTTGGACCTTGAAAAAATTTGAGATAGGGGTCATAGGCTTCAGAAAAACAGGACATGTGAGAAGTAGAGAGTGGGGAACGACATAAAGCAAAATGGTTGTGGCTTTGAGTCGAAAGAGCAACTAGTGCAACTAGGACTATAGCCTTTGTACATGGGGTGCACGTTTGAACCACAAGGCCAAGCCAGCACTCGCCAGTGCCAAAAAAACGCTGTTAGTGGACACAGGCCCTTAAATTATGGGCTAGTCTTTGGCGGTTTATTACATGCAGCCCCATTAAAATGCATTTTAATTTGCAGCTGTAGCATGACAGAACATTAAAACAGTCAGAGGGGCTAAATCCTCGAGCAAGGCACTGTGCAGTTTGCTCCAGTAGTAACTGGCTACAACCAGGAGCAGCCAGCTCGTGCATTCAAAAAAATTCATAAACAGCATGTTTGTGTAAATTCCCTCCTGGAAGAATTAAGAAAAAATGATGCCAAAGTAATCCAATAAACGGTTCTTTGAAGTCTGTCTCTCACATCCCCCCCTCCTGTAAGCAGCCCATATTCCTGCTCGTATAAAGTAACTCACCAGAGTAATGTCACAGCATGTTAAAATTCATGGCCGTCACTTGTATATCCTTGACTGTGAGGATGTATTTAATGTTCAAGCCACAATGACGACTGGCAAACAGCTTTCATGGCATGATGATAGAGAGGAAACCAAACTGAGCAATATGAAGATTCACCCTTCACCCCACCCCCACCCCCCCCACCCCCCAGGGCACACAAGTGATTGGGTGCTTTTTGATAACACTCCTCGCTATTGTGAACTTCTCCCAAGGCTCCTTTGAAGCCTTGAAGTGATCTCTATGACCCATCTATCCCTGTGGATTGAGTGCTTTACAGTTCTCTGGTCTGGCAGTGATGGATGGCAGAGGTACCTTTAATCTTCTCGGGATTGTCGATGATGAAATTGCCGTTCCATACGATGGAGAGGTCCACCGCCAGGTCGCTGATCCTCACACCCTCGTACATGTACTATAAAGCAAAAACAGAAAGTGAGCGAGTGCGCGGTAAGTGGATCCAGAATGAGAGAAAGCCAAAGAGACACAGAGGATAGAGTACAGGAAAAAAAAGGTACGGAGAAAGACAGAGTGGGGGGAAAATGAGAGGATGAAAGGGCAGCAGAGAGACGAGGCTTTTAAACCATCTGTCATTTTTGCCATGCTGTCTGCTCCTCTCCTCCTTGACATGTAGAGACACAAACCCTGGCTGGGGTGGCCGATCATCCACATCTGAGGAAAATGGCCTTTTCATTCATTGTCACAGTGAAGCAAGGTGTGCTTCGCATTGTAATTTAGCCTGTCATTTGCATTGTGAGAGATCGTCTGCATTCGTCCCTGAGCTGTGACCGAGGGTTTAGAATATCGTATGTTTGATTTGTGAAACCTCAGATGTCAAAGTCTGACAATAGCCAATCTCAAAACCAATACTAGCAAAGTGAAACCAATACAATACAGCTGCTGAGAGCAATGGCCAATTTCCAGGGGCTTCTACCGCAGCTTGCAGTTATTCAGGTAAGTGATAAAGTGTTTCCCTGCTCAGACTTCTTCTCTGGGGTTGTTGTTTTCCAGTCTGACTGGCAGCTTTAGAGGTGAGAATTGAGTTGGAGTGGATAGATGACACTTGTGATCAGAGTGCCCGGTGCACTTTTATGCAAATGCATGCTCAAAGAGATTAATACAAAAAGGCTGATAGGTGTCATTTCATAGCCAGTGGGGGCTGGGAATGATTACAGGTGATGCGTTCAGCCTGAATAAATAATTTCACCCCGAAAGAGGACACAAAAACTACACAAACATTCGAAATAATGTAACAACGAAAAATGAAGCAAATGGTGAAGTGAGACAAAAACTGCAGTTCCTCAAGTGTCCACTTGAGGCTGGCTCCAGAAGACAAGGAAACTCAATTTATTACTCAACTGTTTTGATTATATTTAGTCCAAGTTATGCATAATAAGGCATAATTAGGGGCGGGGCTTAGATTGAGTCATCATTTCCAGTATAGAAGTCCCTATCTAAGGCCTTCAGGATATCTCTTTATCTACATCCTTTGTTTTTCCAGTCCATGATTCAGTCTCTTCTGCTTCAATCAATCTTTATTTGTGTAGCGCCAAATCACAACAAACGTTTTCTCAAGACGCTTTTACAAACATAGCAGGTCTAGACCACTCTATGTCAAATTATGAACAGAGACCCAACACCAAGACAGAGTAAGACTCAGCCTTCCATCCATCATGAGCATTGTACCTCGCAGTATTTAGCTAGTTACAGCGGTGAGGAAAAACGTCCTTTTAACAGGCAGAAACCTTGAGCAGAACCAGACTCATGTTAGAAAAGCACCTGCTGAGACCGAGATGGGTCTGGAAAGAGGGATAGAGGAGAATAAGAGAGAATGAGGGAGTGGTGATAGTGATGAGACGAGTAGTTGAAGCGGTTGCCGCTGGAGGTCCAGCACGTCCGTTCCCATTCACACAGATTGTTTACCTGCCCACAGCTTCATATGCCGAAACATGAGTTGATTTCATTTATACCTAAGACTCAAGAGTTTTTATCCCAAAGATGTCACTTTGTAAAAAAAGTATCACATGTATGCTCAGCTAACACCTAGATGTTAGATTCAGACAATACGCAGCTTACAAAGTATTATTATATTGAAGTCATGGTTCTCTTTTCATTCTAGCCATACAACAGTTTTTTTTCTATCATTTCTTGCCCTTACTTTCATTTCTGCCTTCCCCGTCACCCTCCTCCTCTCTCCCATTCTCTATATTTTCCTCATCACCCTTACTTTCCTTTCCCTCTGCCTCCTCCTCAGTATGCTTCACACCTCGGGTGGTATTCAGCGATGTACCCCGTGTACTTTGCCTACACAGCATCCGAGCTGTGTGCCTCATTTGACAGCTGTGAGAGTCCCACAGGGAGTGTTTGAGGTCATACCGAGCTGTTCTGGCACTGCACGCTGGTGCTGTTGAAGCGCAGCGCTGTGACACGGTGGCTGACACCCTGCACGTGCACAACGCACTCGTAGCCTCGCTGGCCCGACTGCGGCTGGGGAAGGTTTCGGGCCTTCAGGGTGATGGGTCGGACCTCACCGGCTGGAATGAGAATTTCCCGGAGTGAAGGAGCTGAGGGCAGTTCTGTGTAAACAACATACAAACAAACATAATTACAAACACCGTTCACAGTAAGAAAAACATGCGTGTCTTCATCCTCTGCTGCTGTTGTGCCTCAATATTACCCATGCATAAAACATGAGACGCATTTCCATAACTAGTTTCTATACGTTTCTCTAGCTTTGTCCACCCTATGAGTGTGGTCCTTCCTATCTGAACTTTGTAATCTGTATTAATGCATGTGAATGTTTATACAAACATGCGGGAATCATGTAACCCTCAGGATTAATGTAGCAAAACATACTAATCCAGACAGAATTTGCATGTTAATGCTAAATTCTCCTCTCCCAACCACACAGCTATATTATAGACTGTAAGACTCTGGTGTATGCTAAATCCTGCACAAGATTGTTTTGGACTATACTTTTTGTTGATGCTTTTCTGCAGTAATATTGATATTCATTTATTTTGTAGCTTTGTAAGCCTCTTAATGCCCATCACTTTTCAGTACTGTGCAGCGTGGCTCAGAGGATGGGGAAGGAAGATTATCAGTCCACATAGAGATTGTGGTTTCTCTCTAAAAACATGCAAAGATAAGTAACTCTGGTGTATGTCTTCTATATCATCATAAATTTAGCCTCTAGTCTTCAGAGGCTAAAGTGTTGTGTATTTTCTAATTACACCATACATGCTTATCTGTTGAACTTTTCCTGTTATATCAATGATTGTGCCTGAGGAGATGATTAGTTTTGTCCTTAAAACCTCCATCTATTTTTTTGTTACTTATTTTTAGGGGGCATTTTTGCTTTAGAGAATTGGGTAGGACACACAGCAAATGGTCGAGGCCGGGAGTCGAGCAAGCGACCGCTGCAACAAGGACTATAGCTTCTTACATGGGGTGAGCGCTTAAACCACTAGGCCAACATTGTCCTTAAAAGCTCAATTTCCGGGGCGCAGTTGACCTAGTGGTCTAAGTGCGTGCCCTATACACAGAGGCTATAGCCCTAGTTGCACAGGTTGCAGGATCGATTCCAGTCTCGACCATTTACTGCATGTACTCCCCACATTTTCTGTCTCTCTTCAGCTGTCCTGTCCATTAAAGGCGAAAAATGCCCCCAAAAATACAACTTTAAAAGCTCCATTTCAATCCGCTAATTAAACTGAAATTAAAATCCAGTTCAAGGCCGGTAAAGAAGTACACCATGGCCTCAGCTATAGCCTACTAATTAGCAAGTGTTAGCATACAAACCTGTGATGTTAACATAAAACCCTGATGTGACACATGGTTAACACACATGTACAGCCTCAGAAAACTAGCATGTTGGTACGGTTACGCTAGCACCAGTTTGCCTGAATGCGTCCTCTTAAAGCAGCTTGCATAGCTTTAGCATATTTGTCTGTTTTTCGAAGAAGTGGAGCTTTATATTTACATTTGGGTCATTTTGCCTTTGAAGTGTCACACAGGTATAGTTACGTGTGCTACATCTGTATCAGCATTCCTATTGAAACAGAAATACCAATTCAGTTCAATGAAGAGGTTCCCATTGTTCCCAGTTTCACTTTGCTGTTGCTACTCAGCGAGTGTTAACATGCTAACACACTAAAATCATGATGTCGAACATGGTAGCATTTTCATTGAGAACATGACATTGACTGTTCTCATGACATCCTGCTGTGAAGTGAAACCAAAATACCACCCCGTTTGGTGCTTGCATATTGGACTAGTGATGTGTTTTTTATGAGCTATACTGCAGCCAGTCACTAGGGGGAGATCTAAAAAATGTGGCTTCACTTTAGGGAGGGCTGCTGCGCCGTCCATGTTTTTTCTACAACTTATGGAGCATAATAACATACACATCATTCAATGGTTTTTATTTATTTTAAGTATTTGGACATCATAGATTAGTACTGAAGACATCAAAACTATGAAATGATCTGGTTTTGCCATAATCTGGATTACAACAGTAGTCAAATAGGGCTATCCATTGTGTACTAACCCTACCTCTGAACAACACAACTGATGGTCTCTAACACATTAAGGCAAGTCATTCTACAAATGAACTCTTGACAAGGCTCATGTTAATTTGAAACCATTCCAGGAGACCACTTCATGAAGCAGAGTGAGAGAATACCAAGAGTGTGAAAAACTGTCATGAAGGAGAAAGGGGCTACTTTACAGAATCTGAAATATAATATAAAACATATTCTGGTTTGTTTAACACTTTTCGTGAATTAAATATTCCATATATGTTCTTTCATAGTTTTGATGTCTTTGGTGTTAATCTACAGTGTTTCAAATAATTCAAATAAGCACAAACCCTTGAATTTGAAGGTGTTTCCAAACTTTTGACTGGTAGTGTACATCCTCAAGTAGCTCTATTAGACTCAAAGAGCTGCTTGCATGGTGGTAAACAATGAGTCTGTATGTTTTTTGGAGTATGGCTACTTTTACATTTGCATGTGGCCTACACTTTAATCAGGTAATGAAACAGTGACTCTGCACCATCTTTAAAGTAAAGTGAGTGTAAAGTACCTCTGAGGCGTTGACTCTGCCCTCCTGGAACGAGCAGCTGCTGGGGTCATGGGTGCACAGGTTGCGGTATTTACACCAGTGGCAGCGAAACGTGCTGTTTACACAGGACAGACACCTGCGGGACCAATTGAACACATCACTCCATACAGCTGAATTTTAATTACACCTTCTAAAGCTCTTATTTACAACTGCTGCTGGTGCACTGACACAGCATGTCAAAATATATGAAGCACTCTTTTTGTCCCATCCATCATCTGCACCTTCCTCTCCTGGGTGACGATCATTAAAAAGAAGAGTGTTAAAGAATTAAAGCTCCCTGCTGAATTCAACTTGTCAGTCATAGAAAGAGCAGATTTGTTTGCAGTTTCTATGCAGACAACATGAATACTCTTTTGTCGCAGGTGACAATTAATGACCTTAAGGATGACGACTTGGCAGGGAAGTAACTATTCAAGTGTCCTGGTTGCTTTGCAGCATTCTTAAACAGATTTAACAGTGTTAAGAATATTAGATATTAGATATACAAGGACATACGATGTCCTTGTTGCATGCGTATTGATACAGAGCGACCTGAGATTTTGTTTCATATTGCATTCAGTTCTTTATAAATCTCTTGTTTATATTTCTAGTTTTTGCTGCTGTGAAAACAGTACATTTTTAAAGTCAGCCCTCAAACTCTGGATTATATTCAAAGTCTGACAGCAACTGTGACAGAACCAGCTGAATATTTGATGGCCAGAAGTGCACAACTTCTTTGGCTGTGGTTCAGTGAACTGCAGCCAGTGGTCAGCTGTGGATTAAAGTTCTGCGGAAACAAAGCTGCTGGACGGGGTTTCATCACTTTTTTCAGGACGAAAAGGAAGTGTTTGTGATAGACCTCTCTCTTTCAGAAAAGATGGGAGGGTAGATGTAGAGGATTCACTGCTTTGGATTCACCAAACAGTCCAATTGGAGACCTGAAAATTGAACGTGTTCTTTTTTCCTGTGGGGCAGGCAGGGATGCAGCCGTGTATAATGGAGGTGTACCACTGTGCAGAAAGAGAGATCGGGGCTCTATCACAGTCTGTTCTCCTGAATTTGGTCTTGAAATAAGATGAACAGAAAGCAAACTAGCAGTGCTCCAATACTGCAGCTCATATCAGGCTACAAATGCCAATAAATGTAGTGCAGCACCATTAATTTTTGATATTAATTAGCCGCCCAGGGCCAGTGTGGACATAAAACGTGTGCTTGTGTGTAAGAGAGAAATTTGGGGGTTGAGTATTAATAGAACTGGTCTGGCAGGGAGCTGCAAACACTGGATAATTAATTATGGAGGGTGATTTGATGCTGAGGTGATAGTAGTGGTAGAGGGGGAGGTGGAGGAAGAGGTGCAGGGCTTGGAGTGTGTTTGGTCTGAAATATTAATCACAAGGGTTCACAGGGTCACGCTACAGCTAATGGAGGCCGTATTGGTGTAGGGCCGATGTGATGAGCTTCCCACTGTTTCTCTCTAATGGCTTAATATGGTGATACCGGAGCATTCATGTCACAGTCAAAGAGCATTTTTGAATAGGTGGCATGTGTACCCACTGCGGGCTAATTTCCTGGGTTGGGATACACCATCAATCAAACGTTGGCTCCCACGGTGGAGTTATTGTATCCCTTTATGAAGCTTCTGTGTGCTCAGGATGCAGTGTAATCCAGTTACAGGTCAGTGAAGTGTGCAGGTATAGCTCTCAGTTGTAAACTCAGTAAAAAAAAAAAAAAACTTATGTAAAAAAGAAAAAATCTATTAAACAGATAAAAAGGAGAATGAGTCACGTAAAGGGTGACAAAGTTTTACGGAGGCAAATGTCAGGCTGATAAATTGGTTTACTGAAGGGTTTAATCTGTTACTTGTTTTATGAATGTTGTACACGGATGACTGCTCGCCCTGGGAGACACACTAAGTTTCTGATGACAGTCACAGTCAGTTTTTGCAGAGTGATTGTGAACGTGACCAGAGGTTGTCTGTTTTTTCCACTGATGTGATCACTTTACTTAAATTGAATGTCAGCAAAAAATACTGCACCATGTTTGTATGTTAATCTGACTTTGCATGCTTTTAGCTCTTTGACACAACTAGAATAAACTTTCAACTGTGAGGGGGGTGAATTTTTCATAATGCGGTTATCTCAAAGATATTGAGATTATGAGTCTTCCAATGAGAGGCACAGCTGACTTGATTGACAGGCGGCAACACTGTAGCTGTTGGCTAGGAGGATCAAAGCCCGCCTCTTTATGTCACTATTGCTCCACAGCAGCAATATGGCTGCCACTGTCGATTGGCCTCAAAACAACACTTCAGAAACAGATGGATGGCGTCACGAATACTACATTATAAATAATATGCATTCTCTTATATTTTGTTCTATTTAACACTCTTCTCATATCTTTATCACATTGGTATGTCTAACAGGGGCAAAATATAATTCTGCCATAAAGCCAGGATCAGAGCAGTAGCACAGTGAAGTGAAAAGTGAAGTAAAGAATAAATAAGCACAGCTGGCATGACGGCTGAGCTCACTGCAGCACGTCCGTATAAAAAGAAGCCGAGTCTCTGTTCTTTATTGTCACCTGGCTGCATGATAAATCAATTGTGAGAATTGGAGCCAATGTGGAAGTATTAAAACTGCAGTTCCTCAAGTGTCCACTTGAGTCTGGTTCCGGAAGTACTGGAAACCACATACACACCATTGAAACAAGCTTATCTGTACAGCAGAAATAAACATTTTTACAACCTGGTACAAAAAATGAGTTTAGTCTGAATAGCTCATTTCTCGATTGGCACACACTGTACAAGCGGGTACATTTTCGATTACGCAGCAGTTTCAAAGATATTACGATTACAAGTTTTCCATTGTTAGAGGCACAGCTGACTTGACTGACAGCTGGGAACACTGTAGCTGTTAGCAAGGAGGCTCAAAGCCCACCTCTTTACCTCACACTAGCTCGATAGAAGTTTGGTTGAGTTCAGCATTTCCAATGTGGCTACCACCGACTATCAGCTTTAAAACAGCCCTTCAGAAACATACGGGTGACGTCAAGGACACTACGTCCACTCATTATACAGTCTATGGTTTCGAGTTATGTCTTGCACTGTAAACTCAGCTGTTTGTTGTAGACTTCAACTAAAGGTGACAAATACTGCTCCAATAATCGTCATTTCCCCTAATAAGCTCCAGCATTGTAGCACTGTTTCCCATTGTTATTCAGACAGAAACACTCCTGTCATTTGTTCTTATGTTAAATATAGCTGACATTAACATAATGGCTCAAAGTCAAAGCAGCTTCCCTGAGCAGTTAGGAAGCTTATGTATTGGCAGGGTAAAACAGTTGAGCATTTAAATGAAGCCCCCCTTTAATTTACATTATTTTATCTACTCTCAAGGCACCAGAGGAAGGCTAAAAATCAAAGCTGTCTTTATGTCTCGTATCTAACAAACACCATTCTGCAGCAGGGCCCCTAAGGACAAAGACGAGTCAGTAAGGGGGAAGTCTAACGCTTATCTTTTTAGGGTTCCTCTGGGACGGCTGGCCTACAATAAAGCACACTTAGTTGCACAACTAAAGCTGCTCTGTTAGGAGAAGAGTGGATTCAATAAGCAGTCTTCAGGTATGAATATGTATAAGGTGTTGCATAAAGAAGAGTATAAACTCTTTTCTAAATGTTCATGCATTAAAAAAAGATTGCAAAGATTAAATTACATAAACTCTGTAGTTATCTGTGTTTACAGCTGTGAGCAATAAGCTCACAAACTGCCAGTTTAAGCAAAGTCGAAACAAACAGGCCATGGCGAATGCATCATGTTGATTCAAATGAAACCTGACAGATAAATTGAACTCGGAGGTTATCTAACAGCCCGATCTTAAGTGGAGCTGCGAGCGTCAGTACATCATTGCCCTAAATTAAGTTGTGCTCTTCCATTTATTGAACAAATCAAGGTGGGGGGCGCAGAGGGGGAGAGGGATGGAGTGAGAGAGGGAAGGGTAGCAGGGGAGCAGTCGGACTCACGTTTTATGTGTGCTGCAGTTGTAGAACTTCACCTCCGTGCTGGCGACCATTTGGCCCGTCTCCTTTGAGTTCAGACGAAGTTCAACACCAGCCCAGTCTGAGAAAGAGGCGGAGAGAGAGAGCACAAAGAAAGGATGGAGAGAGAAAATTAAAAGTATGAGAAAAAATGTTTAAAATGAGAGAGAGAGAGAGAGAGAGAGAGAGAGAGAGAGAGAGAGAGAGAGAGAGAGAGAGAGAGAGAGAGAGAGTGAGAGAGAGAGAGAGAGAGAGAGAGAGAGAGAGAGAGAGAGAGAGAGAGAGAGAGAGAGAGAGGAGAGAGAGAGAGAGAGAGAGAGAGTAAGAGAGTAGTGTGAAAAAGAGTTAAGAGAGACAGAGGGTGGATGAAAGGACAAAAACAATGAGGGAAAAGAGGAGGTCAAAATGAGAAAAAATACGTTAATACTTTTATCACATTTCTGTAAAGAGCCACCTGGTGTCTGCGTCTCTGCAAGGGCACAGTGCTGTTGTTGTGAGGAAAACCTTCAATCAGAAACTTCAATTGAGGGATTAGTGCATATGTTCTGAGAAAATTCTACTGCTCCTTGGTACTTATCAAACTCTTTGGATAAACAGAAAATACGAGGTGGTCCGGCTGAAAAGAAGACTGTTTTTTTGTGTCTGGAATATTGATATTTTGAGTTTCATTCACCTGACATTGACATCACCATCCTCCTGTATATTCATATATATTACTTCTTATTTGTTTGATATCTTACCTTGTCCTTCTGGTATCTGAGGGACTTCTTTCCCAGCTGGCGACAGACACATGACCCTGTTCCCGTTGACGTGACCTTCCACCTGGGCCTGCTGGCCGAATGAGCAGGTGATCCCAGCGGACAGGTCAGGAACGTTATTTACCTCCAGCAGGAGCTGAGGGAACATGGGAGGGATAAGATTTAATGAGCTCAACTCATGACTAGACTTGTGCAGAGAGTAAACGCCACAACACTTACAAATATAACACAACTTTCCCTATTTCAAGGAGCAGAGTTTAAGAAATATGCTTCTTTATTTTCTTACTTAAAGTTTTACGCAACGTTTGTGTATTGCATCATATCATAACATGAATTGTATGGTATCGTATAGTATCATATAGTATCTTACAGTATTGTATGGTATCGTATAGTATGGTATCATATCATATATCGTATCATGTATCTTATCATATATCACATCATATCATATATCATATCATGTATCATATCATATATCATATCATATATCATATCATATATCATATCATGCATCATATCATATATCATATCATATATCATCATATATCATATCATGCATCATATCATATATCATATATCATCATATATCATATCATGCATCATATCATATATCATATCATATATCATCATATATCATATCATGTATCATATCTTATATCAAATCATATAACATGTATCATGTATCATGTATCATATCATATATCATATCATATCATATATCATATATCATATCATATATCATATATCATATCATATATCATATATCATATCATGTATCATATCATATATCATATCATATCATATATCATATGCATCATATCATTATCATATCATAAATCATATTATATATCATTTATGATATATCATTTATGATATATCATATATCATATCATATATCATATAAAATATCTTATCATATCATAGCATATCGTAGTGTCTTCTCCAACCCAATTCACGAATAGAATTGCCTCTCAATGTATTGTTTGTCTCTTATTGTTTATTACAAGTGCCTTCAGGGGGTTAGCTTAGCTTAGCATACCCTGGTCTAACACTGGAAAACAAAAAAGCTTAGCTTTGCACAATTAAAGTTGGCAAATCTGCCTTTAAGCACCTTTTAAACCAGCCAATAAACATTTCAAACCATAGTTGTACGATCCATATTGGAGCCGACTTGCAAAAAGCACAAAAATGACTTCAGGATGTTTTTCGCTCTCAGTCCAGCTACTCTCTGACAGATAACCTTCCTGTAAGAGTGTAATTAGTTGTTTTGAAACTCCTGTTCTTTTCAAGGACTAATAATGAGATATTAGGGTTTAATGAGCATGCTTCAGGGGTGCCGGACATAACAAGGCTAGCATCTTTCCAGTGTAAGTTAAGCTAACCGGCAGCTAGCTGCAGCCTGATTGTCTATTTAAGAGGCAGATATGAGAGTTGTATTAATCCACTCATTTACCCTCAGCAAAGTAAGCAAGTAAGTGTATTTTTTTCAAGTTGAACCATTTCCTGGAGCTAATCCCTGCTCATACTGTACTCAAGTCCTCTGTGCTCTTGGCTTCAGCACAAGAAACAGCTGAATTAAGCTTTTAGGAAATGTAATCAACCTTTGGCAGATTCATCAGAGATGCAGACTGAGTAGCTCACAGTCACGAAAACAACTCTCACCCATCTCTTTCTCTTGTCTCCAATCCAATACTACACGTGTTCAGAGCACAACAGATGGAGTGGATACCCCACAGGGAGAATTACCTAATTCTTCTCTGTCTTCATGTCTCACAGAGGTCTGTGAGGCCAACAAGAACATGTTGAGTCAGGCTCATGGTTACTGTACATGTTGCTACTTGCTACATGGCTACTCTTAGTGATTGCTCATAAAAATGGGCTCAGTGTGTGCAGAGTGACAGTGATTGGTGCAATGATAGCAGACTCACAGGGACACTATGTGCTGAAACAGCAATGCTGTCGGGGTGAGCGATGACCTTTACGCAGCGGTCAATGTCAGTGGCGAAACGGAACGTCTCCTCCGCCCTGGGACACCGATCCCTCCTTGAGCACCTGTGAAGGAAGAGGGATGCATTACTCAGGACTGAACAGTCACAGCAGGTTGATTGATAAACCAGTTCTGTATTCTGATGTTAGGCAGTTGTTGTACCAGGCTTGGGCTCAGAGTTGTACATAAATTTGCATGATTCGGGGAATGGCTGGGCTGATGGACAGGTGGGTGCATTGAGGCTAAAAGCTTGCATCAGCTCCACCTATGTGTCTGTTTCTCAGCTAACCATAAGAAAAGTTTAGTCAGAAATTCCAAGATGGCCACCATCACCACCATTGGGCTTCATGATGCCTTTTTAGAAACCAATGGATGACGTCACATGGACTGTGTCCATGTTTTATACAGTTGATGGATAAAGCCTTTGTAATGTGTATTCATTCTGTGTGTCTCCCTTTGTTGGAGACATAAGGTAGTGACCCAAAAGGGATACATCTTAACAACTTTGAAGGATTATGAAATTTAGTGCCGTCTGACTCTAAATTTGAATGACTCTGGTGTTGACCTCTCTTAAATTGAGTTTTTATCCACAACCAGGTCAAAGTGGTACTCTGTCTACAACTAAATACCTTCAGAACTAATGGCTTCTACGTGGTATTAGCTTCGGCTTTAACAATGCAGTGCCTTCCCAGTCATACCAACACTTCATCACTTACACAACATTGCCTCTCATACGGTTCCACAGGGCCGCATCAGTTGATTTTCCCTCCAACACAAGTTAATGTCAAACAGTCTGTTAACCCTTTTCCACCAAGTCAGTTCCAGGGTTGATTTGGGGCCTAATCTGGAACCTTTTTTGTGTTATTCTTTTGTATATTATTTGTGTTTTGACCTCCTAAGTACTGGCCCTAAACCAGAAAAAACTGTTCTAGAGTGGCACCAACTTCTCGCAGGGCTAGAAGAAAGACTTGCATACGGGGCAGGGTTATCGTAATGTGGCTCTTGTCTGTGCAAAAGCAAGCTGGTTCTTAGAAGGTTCTCAAGATTGAACCAACTCTGAACTAGCACTAGCACCAGCCCAGAATTAGTGGCTTTGGGGGAAAAGGGGTATGTTTGGTCAGGGGAAGAAAAAACTACAAATTATGGGTTAGGAAAAACGTCATGAGGTGGTTTTAAACATTACAGGACCATGACTTTTTGTTTTCACAGGACTCCATTCCCAGTCTACCTTGGTAAAAGTCTTGTGCCATGGAGCACAAATATGGCTTAAAGTGAGCACCACATGTGCAGATGCTGTAGTACTCGTCGCAGCAGTTGCAGGTTTGACTCCCAGCCTCGACTGCTTTCCCCGCTCTCTACTCCCCACATTCCCGGTCTCTCCTCAGCTGGCCGGTCTAATAAAGCCCAAAAGCCCTCAAGACATAGAGTATTGTTTGGCTCATCCCTAACCCATTACCTCCACCTTTGGAAGACTTTTGCTCACTTTCAACAACCTCACCAACAGCAGGTACTCTGAGCATCCTGTACTGCCACAGATGGGTTTACAGTGGGTTTAGTTTGGAGTCTGGTGCTCCTCCTGCGTCTGCAGATTGTGAGTGCTGAGACCGAGTGTTGGAGTTTGATTACATTTTATGATCCTAATGCTACATGCAAGATGGTAAATACGGAAACAATACAACTGCTGAACACTTGTTAGCATTATTATCATTATTATTATTAGCATAAGTAAAGCATTGCTGTATCTGATAGTGTCACAGAGCTGCTGTCATGGCTGCAGACAGTCATGTGATATAGATTAACATACAAATACAGCTTACAGTCAAAGGCATGTCCTAATCAAATATGATGGACAGTTGTTTGAATCTTAAACAGTTTTTTTAGGCTCATCACAGCACCAGATTGTTCACACCAAGATTAGTCCGGCTTTAAAATGGCCAGCTGCAGTAAAGTGCCGTTTTCAGATGCTTGTTCAGATTGTTCTCTTTTCATTTTTACTTTGCTTTTCTCTTGGAGCAAATTACCCTGAGTGCAACAGACGAATAAGCTTCAACTCTTGGATCCTCCTACATCCCAACAGGCAATTAAAAGTAAGAAGTGAGATGGTAGGCACCGGAGTGTGACCTTAATATAATCTTGTAACAGAGAAATGTTATGCAAAAGGACATTAAAAGTTATACCGAGGCAAAGTTTAAAACTTTCAGCAACTTGTTCGGTTTTAGAAACGGGGATTTGTGGATGAGATCGTCTCCATTGTGGTTGTATTGATACTGGTTTCTTTGAAAGAAGAACTTTGGGAGTAAAGTCTCTGCAGGCTCAGATAACAACACGCAGGCTGCATTTAATCATAAACGCTGTATTTAAAAGAACAAGAGTCTCTCAGCTGTTGAGTTAAATCATAGTGGCAAACTCACAGAGTGTTTTGGCTGCATACCATCATCTCTTTCTTTTAAATGTGTAAAGCGCACTGTGAGGGGAGACGGTTCTTAAAACACTCTCTCTGATGCTGCTGAGGGGGCGGAACCTCCTGAGAGAGCTCAAAGAGCTCCGAGGCCTCTGCTGTAATTACAGCACAATATAAAGGCAGTATGGAAACGCGGTGACAGCTGCTGCCGGCTCGGCTCCTTGAGGTGGACCAGCGCCACAGGAGTACAGACAGTCACCTCCTGACCGCTCATCAGCTGAAGTGCCTCGAAAAAAAAAGAAAAAATGCACACGCCTTTCATCTCTCATCTCTATTATTCACTGTGTTTTGTCTGATGGAGCCATTTGTTCCCTTTTCCTCCAGGCTTTGTACATGTTCAGCTACGCCCCCCCTCTCACACACACACACATTCGCTCTGTCAGAAAGGTGCTTCACTGCACTCTGCCAGGGGTGGGAAAGTGAGCTCCTGAAAGAGGTCTACACGACACAGTGTGACAGCCATTCAGAGGCTGGAAAAAGACCCCAATCTGAGTTTATTAGACAGAGAAATAAAGTAGCCTCATTCTGCGGTGTGAGGGATAATGATTCACTTTGGGTTACTTGAGGGAACAGCAGCCTATCTATTCACTGATAAGTGTAAAGCATTCATTTAAATAAACAGTGTAATGGCTCTTGCAGACAAAGTCAGCACTCAGGAAAAAAGGAAAAACAACTGTTTAATGAGGTAATTTAGATTAAAACAACCCCATTATTTTTCCTCCTCTCACTTCACAGGCTGTTTGATAACACTGAGAGCTGCAATTTAAAAAGGCTGATCATCATCAAGATACTGCGAGCTGAAACGCAGTTGTCATAAGTTGAGGCAGTGGGTAAAACCCTTCAAACTCAACAGCTGGTTCAGAAACACAGGGTTTTAATCTCCTGAATCCCCTTTGCTCCATATCGAGGTATTATGCAAGATAACCTCGGGGTCAGATAATTAAGATGGGAGAGATAAGCTGCGTCCGTCAGGTTCAAAATGTTCCCCGGGTATGTAGAGGTGCAGTTTGTACACCCGCTGTGCCTCGCAGACTATAATCCCTCCCTCCACCATTAACACCAGTCGTCCTCCCGCCTGACAGACATCTAAATCTGGTTCCTGCTGTCCTAAATAGCGCTATTTAAGAGGGATCATACCGTCGGACAACCACTTCCTGGTTCTCTGTTTGTCCAGCCAGCTGTTGATAATGGTGAACCACAGGGAGCAGAATAACTCTGTTATACTAAACTGCACAAATCACAAGACCATGTGCACCCCCCTCCCCCCCCCCCCCTTTATTTATAGCTCTCTATCTATGAGCTGTTTGTTAATATTGCAGTTTTAATCCCTGGGCTGTGATGTCTGATGTCAGCGTGGGAGGAGAAATAAACACAGACTCACATGTTGTACAGGACACACCAGCCACAGTGGGGGTCACCGGAGCTCAGACACTCAGCACATGTCCCGTACTGCCCGCAAGCCTCCACAGGGACCTGAGACACCTGAAGAAGAGGAAAGACATAAAGGGTTAAAAAGTTAGCCAGAGGAGAGAGGTTTCAAATAAGAGATAAAAACAGCACTGTCACTTCTTTGCACGTCATGTTTTCCAGTGGTAGCCATCTTGGTTTGTGATAAGATTAAGAAGAGTGTGAACTTTGACTGTGAATAAATAGCGATCATGGACTCTGTTTCAAATAGACTGTGTGAAAAGAGGGACGACTTGGCAGCTCCCCAAAAGTAAAGCCAAAACATTAAATATAAAAACTCTAGTGATGGGCTGCAGTATAGGCCACCGGTTGACCAGTTGATTCCTACTGCCTTGAACTTGGTTCCAAAAACGTCAGTGTCAGCACTCTTTTGCAGGTGTTTTGGCTTCACTTTTATACAACCACAAGAGGTGGAAACTCAACTCAACTTTATGTATATAGCACCTGTCACATTCAACCATGTAGCCCAAAGTGCCTCACAAAGAACAGAGAGACCGAAGACTGGGGGCGCTGTTGGCCTAGCGGTCTAAGTGCACACCCCGTATACAGAGGCCCTCATCGCCGAGGTTGCAGGTTCGGTTCCAGCCTTGACCATTTGCTCCATGTCCTCCCCTCTGTTTGCTCCCCACATTTAATTTCTCTCTTCAGCTGCCCTGTCCATTAAAGGCAACAAAAAGCCCCCAAAATATAACTTAATAATAATAATAATAATAATAATAATAATAATAATAATAATAATAATAATAATAATAATAATAAAATCATTACAATAAAAAAAAGGTAAATAACTGAACATTTAAATAAAATAAAATGTTAAAACAATGGTAACAACAATAATATTGGTAATAATGCAGTCCAGAGGGGTATACTACGAAGCCGGATTTGCGGTTATCGAGGTAACTTCAGGGCTAACTCTGGATTTTCTCTACTACGAAGGTGGTTCACTCCTTACCAGGGTAGATAACCATGGTTACTCATGCTGAGCATAACCTGCTCCGGAGCAGGTTATGCTCAGGATCAGAGATCAGTTTGTAGAAAACTCCGCCCACTGACCAATCAGCTTGCTCGATCAGGAAGCTCTGTGAGCTGATCGCGAGGGGAGGGGGGGGAGCTGAGGTCAAGCCCGCAGTGGAGAGGAGACGGGCGGGATTCTTTGTCTACCTGTATGATTTTATATATAAATACTGATGACAGTTATTGATTATCTTTCCTGACAGCATATATAAACAGAGTCTGAAGTCAGATTATTCAGATGAAATTATTTTACTGCATTAAATGTAAACTGCGCGTGCTTATCACTTTGAATCATGTTCTCATTTGTATTAGTCCTTTAACCACAGCGCTCAGTTTGATACCGTCAGGACTGCAGCTGAAATATTACGTCTAAAAGTGTCACAAGAGACAAGATTAAATCAGAGAGAGATCACTGTCAGGGAACGGAGTTATTATAGTCAGATATATCTAATCATGAATAAACAGAGTTATTATAGTCAGATATATCTGTACTAATAATGAGAAATAAGACGTGATTTACGCATTCAAACAGTTTTTGTCTGATCTCTCAGTTCTTCCTTCATGTTTCAAACACAGCTGTGTCGAAGTTAATCTGGATTATGTGTTTCACTTCTTCATATTTTTCTAATATCAGTGCAGCATTTAAAATTCATTGCTGACGGCAGACTGTCTGTGTCTGTGATTGGTCACATGTTGCCTTCTCTGCCCCGTTCATGTGAACACGCTCAGGGTAATTCTGGATTGACTCAACAGGTTGATAACCAGCTTCGTGTGACAGTTTAGCGCAATCTCCTTTGTTGGGTTCAGTGAAGCCGGATCAGGATAAGACATCTAGGATATGCTGAACTCGCTTTGTACCCCTCAGGTGGAGACTCACTGGTCTCAATCAGTGACTCTGTGTTAAATGAATGACGCACCTGCATCTCCTCCATTGTAAGAAGTGAAGCGAAAACACCACCTTGATGGGAGCTAACATGTTATGCTAGTTGAGCAGCACTGATCTGGCAAGTGAAGTTGCGGGACTGATGTCACATATATTTCCTAGTTTTAGGGCCAACGCTTAATTAGATAAACAGAATTATTGCTAAAGAAAGACTCAGAGGGCCATCTTTAAACTGTTACATATACAACAATGTCCTGTAAATAAAGATCCAGTATATCTTTAATTCACAAGACAAAGTAGAGGAGCACTTTCATACAGTGTATACAATTGACCTTACTTATAAGAACTTTGTCTCACCTGCAGATTATTTAAAATGATAGTACTTTCAGAGGGCGTCTGATTGTTTGAACTCCTTTTATGTAAATGTCCTTTTATTTATTCAACTTTCTGCCACAAAGGGTGAAAGGAGTTACAAATGGCTGCATTTGGAATGAAAATAAGGTCAACAAAGGCATGCTATCAAAACACTGAACAATGAAATAATAAGCAGTTGCTGATAGGAGGGAGAGAGAGAGAGCATTTCATCATTTTGTCTAGTTTGCAATATTTGAAAGCCTCATCACATCTCACTCTGTGTAAATCCCAGAGGAAAACAAGCGTGTCTTTGCTTCTTCTTACTGCTGACACACATTTGTAACATGCAGCATGGTGGTTCTGCCCACACGAGAAATGTTCTGATTTTTTTGCCTCTCAGATGTCAGACAGCACGTGAAATTACAAGTATTTGAGGAACATGTTTTGCAGGAAAAATCGTGTTTAACTTTTCTTTATAACGTTGGAGAAAAGTCTTTCTTGCAGCATTTATGGACTCTTGCGATAGTAATTACACACTGCAGGGTTTTTTCAACACACACACACGGACAAGAAGACAGACAACCACACACTCTCCGTCTGCTGCCACTTCCATCATGAATGCCTGGCAAAGCATAAGCTCTTCATTAACCGCTGTGAGAGGCGCTGCTGTCGCCTGGCCAGCATCACCCCTGCATATAAACCAGGCTGGAGCTGCAGCCTGAGCCCACTTATTTCATACTTTGTTATTATTCCAGCTCTGGACGTGTGATGCAAGCAATTTCCTGATGTAAGCAATCACAAATGAAGAGTGGATTATAGATTAGAGTGTCTCCGCTGCTCTTGATAGCATAAGTGGGTGCTCTCTCAGGTCTGTGTTGGCAAAATGGATTATCTGCTGCTCCCTATGAAATAACTTCGCTCTCTTTTTTGCAGCCGTCCAGAAGCAATTTGATGCTTTCCATTAACAAAATGCTTCTCTAGGCACAGGAGGGGCTGAAGGTCCACAACTGATGTGGCGGGAATAATCCTTGAATTGTTGTGGACTGGAGCTGGTCAGAACTAACAAAGTTGGTCTGTGACCTTTGCATGAGGAAGAATCAAATGTGCGGCTCTGTCTGGACATCAGGGATAATTTGTTTAGTGGGTCTGACCTGAGCAGAGAGAAGCGTGGTGAGGAATCCAAATGAGATTAAAAGATGTGTCAGAAAGATTTAATGCTCCAGCATGTGAATATACTTTAGTCTACTTATTGAATCTCACAGTGATCTCATTGTCATAAGGTTTTGTTTTGGCATTTTAAGTTCATTGGATTCTTGGATGAAAGTAGGAAATGTAGAGTAAAGGTCGTTGCAGTGTTATAATTTGTGTCAAAACCACAGCCCGTATGAAACATGGATGTAGTCTTAGTGACATCACCCATTACTTACTAAAAAGACATCATGAAGCCTGAAGATGAGGGTTGCCATTATGGAAATGTTTACCCCAAACAATATCAGACTAACCGCAAAGCCGGCAAAGAGGTGGAGTTGAAGCTATAGCCTCGCCTCCTGGCGAACAGCTACAGTTAGCCACGCCCCTATGCAAACTTTTACCTTCAAAATAATCAAAATGGATGAGTTATAAAACATTCGCCCCGTACAGTAAGAAGAAACACGTTTAGAATAAAAACATTATGTCAACTTGGCCACATTTGTTCATGTTCGGTGCAGACTGTGAAGTCCACCCTGCTGCTGCTGCTGCTGCTGCTGCTGCTGGGAATTGTACTAATATTTTGGAGACACCAACAATTACCCTCTCACTAGCTCTCCTACTTCAACATCATAGACTGTATAATGAATGAAAGTAGTATCCCTGGTGTCAACCATCTGTTACTGAAGCGCAGTTTTGAAGCCAATCGTCAGCGTTTGCCATATTGGAAATGCTGAACACAACCTTCGTCAGAGCTAGTGTGAGGTAAAGAGGCAGACTTTTAGTCTTTTCGCTAACAGCTACAGGGTGCCCAACTGTCAATCAAGTCATCCATGCCCTTAATCAGGCAAAACTTGAGTTATAAAAAAATGCAACCCCCGTACAGTGTGTGCTGAGAGAGAAATGAGCTATTCACATCTAAACAGTTTTTTGAACCAGGCTGTAAACATTTCTGCTGTAAAGATCGTCTCTTTTAAATGGGTGTGTGGGTGGTTTCCGGTGTTTCTGCAGCCAGCCTCAAGTGGTCTCTCGATGAACTGCAGGTTTTTTTTAGTAAATCCACATGGGCTTCATATTTTAAGACCAGAGGTTGCTGCTTGTTCAATATCTACTGCACTGCTCAGAGGATGAAATGGGCCCATGCTGCTGCAAATTGAACTACTATGGCGTCATTTATCAGCCCACATTCTTGTTTGAGCACAGTTGGATTCACATCTCCCGAAGACCATACTGGGGTTCACATGAATTGTGTCCAAGACCACCTCTACAAGCAGACTCAAGTCCAGTAGGCTTGTTTTTCCACTGATTAGAGGAACTAGACTTTGTTGTCAAGTGTGCTCAGATTCTGGCCTCAGTTCCAAATGTGGAGCCATAATTTTCCAGTGTTCAATCTTATCCTTGTTTTGATCCTATTAAAGAAACCTCATTGGCCACACACCTGTAAACTTAATCATGACAATACCTCGGTTTCTGATAATCTGTGTGCCGTTTTTTTTTCACTTCTCACCATTTGTCAGTCACTTTTTTTCTGGGTAAGGAGTTTAGATGCAACCGTTTCTTGGTTTCCAAATTTAGAACTCCTGGTTGCATGCCCAGGTTCCTCGTAGCCAGAAGAAGGGCCTGCCAGAAATCTTAAACCAGCACATCATGTTTACACGTGCAGCCTAAATAACAGCTAGTCAAGGGAAGCTAGCAATCAGGCTGTTTTGTATTCAACTGTAGTGCAGGTAGACTTGTCATTGTTTCCTGCCAGATAACAGTCGTCATATAATATTATGATTAATATTATAACGTAATGACACCTAAAAACTGATCTGGACTCTTAAGTACTTGGAGGATATTATTTTCATTGCGTTTTCATTTTGTAAAGTTTGGGCTTCATTTCACAGTTTAATGCAAATCCTGTGTTCATCTCAATCATCTTTCTACAATCATAGATGACTGCATTAAGCTTTCATCTTCAGTTTATGTTCAATGTACTGTACCTCCTCATGAATCATTCATGGCCAGATGTTCTCGTTCTAATCAAGCTTTTGTTTGTCTTTTCTTATCCAGGATAATTTCTTCAGGAGAATCTGATCATTAAAAGCAACACAGAAAACCAAGAAAACCCAGAGAGGCCAGATCTCATTCTGTCTGCCTGTGGCTGCTTCTCTGCATTGTATCACAGCAGAGCTGTATGATCACGTCCACCTCTCCAGCTTTGGGAATTACAAAGTCTATCTTTTTCATAACATCTGGTATGCCCTTACACTAATGCCCCAACTTATCGTCTCACCAGTTTTCTATCACTTTAACTCTTTCATCTGGATTTAATGGAACTCTGCGAGCGCTGTCATGGACATAAAGGCTTTCAGACCTCAGCACTACATGTCCTCCCCAACCATCGCTGTGACCCAAACTATCGTGTGACCGCTGGGGTTATCAAGTTGGATTCAGTATTTTGGGCTTTTTGGGCTTAGAGGAAATTAAATGAAATGCAAAGAAAGAAAGAAAGAATGGTAAGGATTTATTCTGTTATATCGGCTGTTGATTGTTTCTTTTCACTACAAGGCCAGATTTTATAAAACCACCTCAGACAAACTGATCAGAAGTTCCATAAAATGAGAAAAAAAATCAGTATTTAAAGCAACACTAAAGACAGTCAGTGCTGCCGATAATAAATGACAAGGTTGGTGGAACATAAACATTTTAGCGTATAATGAGATTTCTGTCCAATTCAAATCTTCATCTTGTTGGCTTTTGAAATTTTTTGAGTTTCTACAGAGCTCAACACACAAATATACAACATCTAAAAATTAATGAAAGCACTTTAGAAATGCAATCATCACTGTACATTATCCATCAAGCTGTATTCACACACACACACACACAAACACGAAACTCCTCAAAATTTGCCCAAACTTCCGGGCAAGCTTCATGTGTGAACGCAAACAGCCTAATCCCTCCCCCCCCACCCTAACTTTACCCATCACTTTTCCTGCCAGCTCTTTCACAAATTTCCAGTAGTGTCAGGTTGAGCTTATCTAAGATTGAGTGGGAAACAGTGAGGAAAGTTCACTGGCAGGCTTGGGCAATGACATTTATATCCAGCAGAAAGGGCAGAATGTCAAAACATCTGGAATCGTCTCTCCCAAACATCAGCATCTTTGGCTCTCTTCACTCATTTAAAAATCAACTCAAAAGCTACCTCTTCAAAAAAGCCTACAAAATATAACCTTTACTCCCTCCCCACCTCCACCTTATTTTCAAGTTTTATTTATTTTATTTTGTTTTTTTGCACTTTATGTAAAGCGCCTTTGAGTACTTAAAAGAAAATCAAACAACAAATCAACTATTATTATATATGACGTTGTCTTATTTTTGTTGAGGCTGTACAGAAGCGACTCATTTCCTGGTCGTCTGAAAGGAAATTAAATGTCCAACTAACCATCTGAGTGCAATTTAATGAACACTAAACAAGGGATCACAACATCTGCAGGTAAACAATATCAGATTGGTTTGCAGAGTGTGTGGCTAGCACCACCAGCATTCTGTCATCTTTGCAGGTTAACATCCACATGCTGGTTACGCATTGTTTTAGTTGCCAGTTTAACCTGACACAACCTTATCTCTATAAATGCTGCTTGGCTATGCTACGAGATGCCATCTGTGCTTGTTTACATCCAGGTAGTACAGTATTATAGCATAACCAGAGCTACAGGCCTGACTAGTGTCGTGTGGCTGCACTACTGCCTAGATTCAATATTTTATCTGCACTGTAGGATTGTTTAGTCGACGAAACACGCAGAGTTTTGGCTTCACATTCCTGCAACAGGAGGAAGTGTAGATGCATCATTCATCTTTATATGCAGTCAATGGCTGCAACAGGCAACCAATTAGGACACATCTCTCACCAACACAGGCCAATTAAGACCTGAAGAACATCTGTCAGGGTGGAGAGTTCATTAAAAACTAGTCATCATCAGGCACGGAACTTGAGATATATAATTAAAAGTGTGTACTAGTGGCTGTAATGTTTATTGTCTGTCACTCCAGGCAGCAGTTATACACGCTTGAGTGAACCTGTAAGGAGGACTGCTGCTGTACAGTAAACTCACAGACAGACAGACGGAGGCAGAGGGACACAAAGAAGTGAATGTGTGGGATTTCAAACGGTGATTTTACATTTTTCAGAGTGGCACTTTGAGAGATTGCCCTGGAAAAAACCCTGCAGCAGTTCCCCCCTCCCACCAGCATCACCTTCACTATGTTTAAAGCCTCAGCCATCATCTCACAGACAGACGGGTGGCATTCAGTGAGGTTATTGTGCGTTTGGTGTAAGGATACTGAGAATTTCAATTCTTAGAAATGATCAAACTAAAGGCACACTGTGAGAAAAAGATTAACTGCTGCGAAGAATATTTTCTTTTTTCATATCCATAATGGTTCCTGAATGATGTTTTGGTGCGAACACAGACACACACTCGCAAACACATACGTATCCACACGCACACTGATTCCCTCTCTTCTCTCCTCACTCTTCATCATCATGCCTATCCCTGCGTGTTTCACTCGGCAGGAGACAGAGAGGCTCATTGTTATTCCACGAGGGTCGGCTGATCTCAGCCAAATCTGTCTGTGCCTCGCTCCTCATTCCACATCATTCCTGCATTGTTTGGCTCCCAGGAATCACAAAATCCTTCATCTCAGGGATCTACTGGAAATGTGGAAATCTGTGAGTGAAGCCTTCTCCCTTGGGGTGCCTTACGCGTGAAAGTCTGAAGGGAAAAGCTGAGCAAAGATGGAGAGGGAGACAGAAAGAGGAAGGCTTTACTCTGCTCCGAAACTCCTAAGAGCTACAAAGCCAAAGCTGATCTAATATTGAGAGAAAATGCCTGGTCGAGCCGGGTTTTTGGGGTTTGTGCTGGGTTATTCTGTGTCACTGGAGATGGACTGAACAGACTAGCTGGCTATCTCCTTGAAGGAAGCATGTGTCTCTCCTTGAACGACCGGAGCTCATCAATAAGTGATGTCCTGTCTCTTCCAGTCTATCACACAGAGGGAAGAGCTGCCTTGATTTGTTTCAGAAGACAGTACCCAACACAATACTGTCTCTACACTCTCTCTCTTCTCAGATAACATACATTGCTTTCTTTGACTTGATACTTTTATAGGTTTTTCAGTCTGTTTTCTTGATCTCACAGAAAAGACTTTCAGAGACACTCTTTAAGGGAGGGTTCGATTTCTGAAGTGTGGGGGTAGAAAGGAAAAAGATGGATGTACCCACTGATAGCAACATAAATCGCTCTTAATCTGACCCCAATGTCTGTTCTGTCTGAAGGTCTGATTCAAAATGCACATTGCACCTATTACAGTGGCTCCAATTCATCTCCATACATCTGGGACAAGTGCAAATTTTTCAACAAATGTATTCAAAATTATGAATACATGCACACAGCACCAGAACTCAAGTGTTCTGTTTACTCTGTTGACCAGTCAGAAATGTATTATCCCTTATGCATGTGCTATGAGAATCAGCTTGCAGGCTGCAGAAACACCGGAAACCACATAGCCACCAATTCAAAAAAGACAACCTTTGCAGCATTAATAAACATGTTTACAGCCTGGTTCAAAAATTGGCTTGGGTCTACTAGCTCATTTCTGGATCGGCACACACTGTATGGGGGGTGAATTTTTTTCTAACGCAATGGTTCAGAAGATATTAAGATTACGATTTTTTGCCCAAATAAGGACATGACTGACTTGACTGACAGGCAAGGAACACTAGCTGTTGGCTAGGAGGCTCAAACTCCGCCTCTTTACCTCACACTAAG
The DNA here is from genome assembly GCF_009762535.1 of Notolabrus celidotus. Classification (NCBI taxonomy): domain Eukaryota; kingdom Metazoa; phylum Chordata; class Actinopteri; order Labriformes; family Labridae; genus Notolabrus; species Notolabrus celidotus. The sequence goes on from NC_048272.1 coordinate 19,018,602, forward strand.
GTTGGTTGAGTGCAGCATTACCAATATTGCTCTTGTGGACGATTGGCTTCAAAACAGCGCTCAGGGATAGATGGTTGACGTCAAGGATGCTATGTCCATATTTATACAGTCTATGGTTTAAACCCAAAGCTGCGCCAAGCAAAGGAGAAGGAGCATTGGTGATCAATTGATACAGTGATTAAGGAAAGAGAGAGAGCACGAGTCAAGAAGTCAGAGTGGTGAGAAAGACAATTAAGACGTTATTTACTAAATGTTTCGCAGCAGCCCTGGAAGACCACTAAGGTTTAAACACCTCCACACAAATGTGCAGGAAGGTGCAAGACGTCTCCCTGCCTGCTGTGTGTGTCTCTGCTCTGCCCTCTGTCACACTTTCTATATTACTGTTTTCATTCAAAGGTCGGCAAATACTGATATTTTTAGCGTGTCATAAAGATTTAAGTTTGTACATGATGTATGTTTAAGTCTGTTGGAGAAGAGGAGAGAGACAGCAATATCACCTGGTGCCTTTTTGTTTATCAGTCCTGACCTGTGGACTTTTAGAGCTAAAAAACACATAAAGCAAACGCCCACGAATGTCAGAAATAAAGACAATTTGAAAATACACTGACCACAGTCTCTAAGATTCACAGTCCTACAGGATTATAACACAGAGGGAAATCTTTGGTTTGAAGTCTAAAGATCTATTTTATTTTACTTTCATTATTATAAGCAGTTTGTCAGTGTTAGAATGTCTCTCGTGATTTTTCTGTACCAGGCTAAATCAGAAGTAAGAAAGGTAACCAGTTTAGGGTGCCCAGGAGTTATTTTTCTGTTGCTGTGGTATCACAAGATATATCAATATCATTTGGTTGGGCTGGTGTTGTGTCAAAGTTTAAAATTCTGTTACGTAACAATCGACAGTCTATTAATTAGCACCTCATATCCCTAATTAAAGATATCGAAACTATCTCTTTAAATAACTGAACTACTGCTGTCATCCCATTGCCCTCTCTGTCCTGTGACTCGGCTCGATACATTCCAGCAGTCAGTGGGCAACCCAGAGTGGTTATAGGTTTTTTTTTTTTGTATTTGGCCGCACTGACACCTAATCCCATTTCACAGTACCATGCAGCCGTGCCAAAATAATCACTTGATGGGAGTTGAAAGTGATTACCACTGCTCACTCTTATCTCCATGAGTGCAGAAAATATCGTCCAACAACAACAACTGCTCCGCCTTTGTGATGCCGGGCCCAAGTGGGAGCAGACAAGGGGGATATACAGCCACGCAGGATAAAAAAAACAGCTATTGCTTTTCTATGGGATGTGTGTGTGTGTCACATACAAAGATGCATGCTCTGTAAGTCGATTCGCATGGATAAGTAATTAGAAACAGTGTCCATCCCCTTACACAGCCTGCATATTTAACAATCCTACTGTAGACATACTGCTCTTGAATGGTTGGTACGGCCACAGTGAATTGAGAGGATAAGTCATAAGTCATTTGGCTGGTTTCCAAATAAAATAGCATTAAATTTATCATTTACCATGATTAATGCGCTTGGTTTGAACTGTTTAAAGCTAATTCCCAAACAGTACCAATAATAAGGGCCAACTGTAACGCTCATATCAGCGCAGAACAAAGGAAGACGTTTCTTTATGCACTACCCTGATAAACTGAATCTATTAAATCCTCAAAAACAAGAATAACTTATGTGTTTGTTCCCAAGTTCTACAGTTGTTACACATGGTGATTCTAATAGTGGTGTTTTCACTTATCCTGCCCAAAAGAAATATTAAGAAACAGAACATACACACCAATCGTAAACTATAGTCTGCAATTAAAATTCTTACTACTTACTACTAACAATAATTAAAGATGGCAAAGAAGAACAGTCTGCTGCTTATCTTCAGTTTAGTTAGTAAAAGTTATGAATAAAGAAGAAAACAAAAACAAAAACAGTTGAAAGTTTAATCCAGGGTATAATCCAAGGAGTTTTGATGGACACAAGATATATGAATATTCCGTTAGTCGAACTGTTTCTAGCATAGATTAGCTTGGTACTAAACTTGTGGATTAGGATTCCTGTAGTTTGCTTCAATTGGCCACATAACAATTACTGCAATGTAATCACATCAATACAATTACTGCACTATAGCTCATAGCCATAACCTACCACTGATCTTTTGAATGTCACTTTTATTTTTGTATTATTTTCTAACTGCCAACACTTACATAATTTATTATTTATTTATTTATTTATATTTCTTTGTTTATTTATGTATGTTAGCTAATCATATTCTATTTATCCACACAATTGTATTTTTATTTAAGCCTAATTTTCTTATTAATTCATTAGAGACCTAATTTGTTTTTATATATATTGATGCTCCTTTGGTCTTACTCTTATTTGGTACGACAATGTTAAAGCAACCTGGCACCAGAACATCGGGATAAATAATATTTGGTCCTGTTTCAATTTGTCTCAGCTTGTCTAGCCGTGACACTAACACAACGTGATATGTTGGTATCTGAGGGGCACTAGGAATCAACCAACTCTTTGTTCTGAGATTTTAGAGGAGAAAAAGTGTTTCAGAGCTCATCTACAAATATTTATTACCTACTACATGCCCGTGACGTCCACCGTCAGAGAGGCTTGAACCTGTTGACTTTAGGTTGAAGGACTGTCTCGCTGTTCTCTCTACATGACCCCACAGTTCAGAGTTTCTCCTGGCAACAGCATTGAAAGGAGGATGTTTCCTTACCTGGTTGTCAGCCATGACATAAAGATAGTTCCTGTCCAGAGAGAAGGCCATGTCCCGGAGGATGGGGCTGCTATCCTTCATCACGGTCACTGTCTCGTACAGCACCCCTCCCTCCATAGGACTGTCCACTCTGATCTGTAGAGACACAAATACAGAGAGAAGGAGACAGTGAATACCTGCAGGACACGGCGGCTGAATGGTTACTGTACAACTGTGGAGCGACATCTGTTGTTGTAGATCAACATCTCTCCAAAACACTGGTATCTGGAGAAACTATTCACATGATATAACCTACAGAAAAAAATATCAGATTTAGTAGTCAACTATCAGTTTTCCAAGTATAAAAGTCTGCATTTTCTTCTTCCACGGAACAGAAATTTTCACAGCAGTTTTCAATTTATGCAACACTGTTTACCAGCAGCAAAGAAGAACATAGTGCTGCTGGCTGTGCAACATTATATGTCAAAATGTCAGAAGTCAGTGTTTTTCTTTCCCAAATTTCAAGGCTGTATTTGTTTTGAAATTCAGAGTTAAGATTAAATGAGTAGAAAGAAAAACAAAAAGTAGATTTATGTTATAAATAAGAGTTGGGACTTCTGGATACGGCGACGCATCGTGCAACAGCATAATTTAGGTGCTCCCAGAAAGATCCACCAATTTCCCCACTCTAGAGGAGTTATCTGACTATTTTTGAAACATCTTATTGGGAAACTTGAACCTAGGAAGACTAAGAATGGAACAAATATAAACGAGGAGGAAAAAACCGGACATGGCAACAAGAGGAACTGACAGAGTTGCCAACACAAGCAAAGGTAATGACCACGCTGATATGAGCGCCCTGCAAGCTAGCATAAATGCTATACACACCGAAATAAAAGCAGGACATGTTAACATGAAGAAAGAAATAAGAGCTACATCCATGCTCTTTGTTGTTGGAAGAATCCATTAGCCAAACTGTTGCATATGTAAGTTTAGCTTGGTTCTACGCCCTCAGCTTGTTTCTCAGTTCGGATTCCTTCAGTGTCCGTAGCTTGGCCATACAACGATGACTGCAATAATGTCAGATTTAGGTAACTTTATTTATACCCATTTGTAGATTTGTTTTATCACAAATATCACAACTATAGTGACATTACATTTGTACATTACACAGTTTTTGTTTTGCTTTTAATGGTGATCAAACATGAGCTTGTAGTTCTGCGATTTTGCAACACCCTAACATTCCTGGCAGAAATCATGAAAAGAAACATGAGTAAAAACACCTCTCTGTACTAGACAAAATGTCCTCTTGGAAAAGCTTTATAAATGTTGTTCCATGTGGACTAATGTACTTTTCTGAGGATGATTAATGTGCTGTAAATAAACTCTCATCCTGTGTTGGAAACATTAGCTCATTAACAGAAAAGCTGCCTGTGCAGGGTTGCTGGAAGTCAGTCGTATTTAGGGGTGATGAGAGAAGTCATGATTACGTCATACTTTCTGCTGCGCAAGTTCATATTTTATTAAGTGATTTGAATGTTGAGGATTATTCATACTTAGAATATCAACAGCATATCCTACATCAGCAAACAGCAAACTCCAGACTGCAAGTTCACACAGACGTGACGTGACCGGTTTATTGTTGATTAACAGAGCTGTGAGGATGCAGACATTTATACAGGTGATTAGTGGATGTGTGCACAGCGATGCACACTCACACACTTTGAAGCTGTTTATATGAGACAGCATCAATTTTTTTTTCAAACACTTCTCTGGTAAACTGAGCTACATTAGGACGGGTGATCAAAGATTTGTTTCTTGTCCCTCCTCTTTGGTTTATATTTGCATGCTTCATCACTCCCATTCATCTGTACAAGCACTCTCACCATCCTTCTATCAGAAGTTGGTCAAAGTTATTATAATAATACTCAACTAAAACTCAAAACTGAGAAACATCTAGTTATGCAGCTCTGTCTGACACGATGATCAGACATCTTCAGTTACTTTGATTATGACGGAAAATCTATGAAACACGTCAGTATCTGGGAAAGATGGGAGTTCCAACATGCTGCGAGTTGTATCACTCTGCAGGTAGTGTTAAAGGAAAATCAAAAACTGCTTCAGTACATGGACAAAAAAGTATCACACATATCAGCTTGCAACATTAATATATCCAATAAAATGGATAAACATACGTTTTTAATGTTTTTCCTGCTACAACCCCTCAGCACCCTCACTTCCCATGTCCATGTGCCTATCAGCAATGATACATTAAATTCTGTATTCTCTAAAAGTAAGAAGTAGTTGCAAATATTGCTATTTTACTGAAAGAAAACACATGGATTCAAACTTAAAGTACATATCAAGAGCCCTTTTACTATTTGCAGTAAGCATGTTCGCAGAGAAGTAAAAGAAAGAGATGCCTCTCCAGTTATTTCAAACTTCAATACTATTTAAGTTGTCTTCATTTTGTATTTTAAGAGCTAAGTTGCTGAAAAATTGTAATTATTCGATCAGTGTCCATCCAATAGATAGATCCAGGACATATTTAGCTTAGCTCAGCACAAGTCTTGAGTCCAAAGCAGCTCAACCTATAGCAGAAAAGTACGCCTTCCACATGTTCAGAGCAGTCATGTTTTAGCTCCATGTTTAGCTTTTTAGCCTAATTGGGCCAGCCAGAAACTTGTTTATGAGTAAGGTTTGTAACAGGAATAAGTAGTACTTGCAAAAAGCCTGTGACACTGAAAATATTCAAAAATAATTCAACTTAAGCAAAAGTGTCCCTAATCCAAAAAGGAACTTTAAACTTGTGTAGATTTTGGCGCCCCCTCTGGACAAAGATACACATTTCATCTCCATGCTGGTTTTGTCTCGTACATATCACACCCTGCTTTCTTCTCGCAGTTAAATATGTCACTCGTTGTGAGGTTTTGCTTTTGAAGACGTGATTCTTCAGCATGCAGTCTGACACCTTTAGCCCCTGGCAGTAGTTTCAGGCATTTCAATCACAATACAAAAGTATCAGTTGTGTTGTTGATAGTCCCTATTTGCTAGTGTAAGTCATAAGGGAGCATCATTTTTAACTTCTTACTGTTTCACAACCATAAAATACTCATCACAAAGGGCCTCAAATCTAAAGTTCATCATGTGGATTGGTCTAGTTTTAGCACACAGTCTGCCATTACTAAAAAATGAAAAGTCAACCTTCCAGCATTCCCTAAATTGTCATGCTACATCTCATATCCATAGACTGTAAATAAAAATGGACAGCGTTGCTCCGCTTCTTCCCGTTGTGCGGTTCTGAAGCCAAAAAATCCCGCTCCTGGGCACAGCCATTGTGCAGCCAGAGCCTGTGAAGCCACCGAGCTCTGCCCTACAGCGTAGCGTCACAAGACGCTGTGTATCCTTTGAAGTTTCCCTCTACGGCGGCTGTGAATCAAAGGAAACCCGGAAGTAAAACCCCATTTTGTAACTCTAATAACTAACGAAAAAGAAACTTTTCAGGAAAAAGAGGCCTTGGACACAAAACAGTCAAATACTAACTACATATCTTCCTGCTTGTTTTGCTTTGTGCTAAGCTAACATCTACATAAAGAAAGAGCACAGCCTGCAAAGACAATCAGCTGATCTTGTATAATCTTCCAAACCCAACACATCCAATAATTTCTCAAAATACTGAATTAATCCTTTGAAATAACTTCTTTAGAGTTACTTTTTTATTTAATTTGACCACTGAGTGGCTGTGTTGTGAGTCAGCTGTTATGGCTCCATATTAGTATTAGCTCTGCAGTGTGACAGAAAGCATACTCACTAAAAAGGAGAAGTTTGCTCTGTAGAGACTTACAAGCGGACGGAGAACAGAGAGATGTGGACTTTCTGCCGCTACTCCATTCAGAAGTCCAATTGAACACCAGTGCCACTCTGACGGAAACCCACCCCTGAGGTTAAGCTATGACGCAGTTGAGTTTAGAAACGTGTTCACTGAGCTCAGCCTTAATTTGACTTTGGAACGACTTTCAGGGAACAATCTTTTGGGGCTCATTAAATGCAGACATGGGAACAGATGCCCAGTGGTGAAGGGTTTTCGATTCTTCTCTCCCACCTCTGCCTACAACAAGATGTGTTGTTGATGTGAAGCAAACAAATAAGCAGGTCTGTCTTTGTAATAAGCGTCTTGCTGGAGCTGGAGCTGTGGAGAGGCAAGCTTTGTGAGGCATTGAGGCAGTTTGTAATGATTTAATGTGGGGAGTAAGCTAAAAAAAAAAAAAAAAAAAACTCTATTATTGCTGATATAATCTCTCTGTTTGCACTCACTACATAATGAAAATGTGTATACTTGTGATCTACTCACCACACAGAGGAATCTCTGTATCCATCTGTTTTTTATGGGAAAGCCATTGCCCAACCGTTTTTATTCTTCACTCTAAAAATCTAGGCAGAGCTTTCAAACTTTTCATTTCACAATAATACCTACTTTTGCACTCTAAAATCCATCTTGCACCACGGAATGATGTGAATCATTGCAGCAGAGAAATGAGGGGATTGCATCATATGGTGATGATAACCTGACACTTGTAATATAACTCAGAAATGTGAACGAGAGTCTGAATTAGGCATGATAACTAGAGGAAAGAAACTGCTCATTAGCTATGCAAACCAAGGTCGGAGCCGAATTTGAATCCCCAAGAGATTGGATCATTAAACATGTGATGCAATTACAGTAAATCTGAATTAATCTCTCAATCATAATATTAACTAAATTCAAAAATAATAACGAGGGAATTGGAGCAGAGAATTGCGGAATTGTTGCAAAACGTCTGCAGTGCGATTATGCCAGTCTTCCCTGCATGCATCCTGACGCGTGGACTTAAGCAACCTCACCACCCAAATCAAATTTGACTGCAGAAGATTTTGAGTATGTGCCAGGTCTAGCTCGCACACATGGTGGCAGAGCCTCAGCAGTCTCTCAATGTGGACAGTCAATCAATACAAACTGATTACATGATTGGATCCCCTGGGCACCGAAACTTCATCAATCAATCACGCCTCCACCTTCCAGGCAGCTGTGCCTCTCCGACTGTCAGCTCTGCCAGTAAGGACTGAGGAGGGGGGAGGGGGTGTGTGCAAATCTGTGTGTATCTGTGATACAGTTACTGGAGGGTTACAGGCAAGGTGGGGAGTCATCTTTCACAAACCAAAACACCAAAGTAACAAGCACTATTCACCAGATTCAGAGCATTTTCTGCTGATGTAACACACGGGGGTGGAGCTGAATTCAGCCATGATATCAGACTGCATTACAGTTTATAAGCATTACAGTCTATGGTTCTTAGTTGTACTTTGGCTATCTGATAAACCTCTTAATGTCACCCTTTCTTGAATGAGCAACTGATTCCAACAATTTATAGTAACACAGAGAAAAACAAAGCAATATTACTAAGCAAAATATGTTGCTAACACGAACAACTGCATTTGCTAGCATTCAAAACATTTTGAGCCCCCCAACCTGAGCATGACGTCAGGAGAAAATAGGTGCTACCAGCAGTATACCCCTGACACTGGTTGTGACTATAGACTGTGTGAACACATGGACAGCACAACAGCTCCCCCTAAGAGAAGCCAAAACTTTTAGAGCTCTCCCTGGTGACTGGTTGCAGTGTAGGTCATATAGCCTGCCTCCTCCATGTAACAGATGGAAAATGAGTCAAACTCAAAAATGAAAATACACGTCAAACACATATTTTCAAAAATGCTTTCCGTCAGAGTGAATAGTTATCAAGCTGTTTCATGTGCAGTTATTAATTTTTCATAAAGTATAGTTTAATTAGCCATTTGAGTAACATCATGATTGACTGCTCTGTTGGCAAATGCATGCTCATGTAGCGTTCTTTACTGGATTAGCAGAGGAAGACGCTGGCACGAGTCACTGAGCTTTCCATGGCCATGAGTGTCTGCTTTAAATCAATGCAAGACCCAGTTCTGCTGTGTACTTTACCCACCTGAGGGAGCTTTGACGTTTTGTATAAGTTTAATGTGTGTTTTTAAGTGGAAGGATCGTGATGTCAGTTCTGTGGCTAAAGCAGTCAGATCACTCCTGGATACACTTGCACAATATGTCAGCACCCATCTGTAGGAGGTATATTGGCTTCACATGTCATAATGCAAGGAGATGGAGGCATGGCGTCCATATTATATATTATGCATAACTTAAGGCTTAGTATAACTAAACTGAAAAGTTGCGTAATATACATCCCCTGTAATCTATCATGATAAGAAAATTTAGTTATAGAGACCATATCCATTTTTGTACCAGCTGCAAACATGCTTATTTCTGCTGTAAAGTTGGACTTTAATGGGGATACTTTGACTTCTGGTGCCAGCTTCAAATGGACGCTCTAGGAAGTGCAGTTTCTTGAACCTCAACACTTGCTTCACCACTTAGATTTATCACTCCGTTAAAATGATCCGTAATGATGTGAGATCATCTGTTAAACCAGATCATAGGAGGACACTGTTTGTCTCTCACAGTCCATTACCTCAATGCCGCGCGCAATCCTATCCTTTAAATAGTTGTTTCATAGACAGATTTATCTCCCGGCTAAGCTCTTTTTCTTCGCTCATTGTCTGCTTCCTCTCTCCTGCCCTGTCTTCTCTTGCTCCCACTCCTGCCCCCCCTCCTCTTTATCCTCATCCTAATTCTCCTCTCCCATACTACAGTCCCACGCTGTAACTGAGCCAGTTTACATTATATTTTCCCACACTCCTCATTTCATAAATAGCCAAGATGGAAACCAGGCATGTTAGTGTTTGTGTGGTGTAACCGTGTTAAAGGAAAACCCAAACTTTAGTCTTGAGGAGGGCAGATACAGAGCCGTGTGTGGGTTTTTATAGCCAGCTATAGTGAGGTTGACAGAGGGCCAAGAGTGCAGGGATGAGCTCAGACGAAGTTCTGACCCATCGTGACCAATCTGCGGTGTTTGATTTCAGCGGATTAAGTGTTTTTATCATTTAAAAACAGGGCTGACCAGACAGGTCCCCTCTGGGAGTACAACAGGTCCTGATTCTCTGCTTAAGCCCCACAGCTCCATAATGAGAGTAAGGCGGGTTTAATTGGTTTTATAATGAGCCTGCTTGTAGGAAATGACACACACAAGTCGCACACATGCACATACTCACCTACACACAGGCATGCAGACAAAGACACATATGCTCCACTTGCACACAAACACACTGTGCACACACCCTTGTTGGTGGATCTGATTAAATTTGTTGTTGAACATTGTGTGCATGATCACTTGTTTAATCAATACATTATCATGGATTACAGCATATCAAGAACACACACTCAATATACAACAATCTGCACAGTTCCCATCCTCGCTATGCTGCATTAGACATCATTTCCATCCTAAGTGACTATGAAGACCCAGATAGGATGTTTTATTCTTCCATATTACTTTATACATCTTTAATATGCACAGTTATTGAAGTTTTTTTTCAACTTTGATAAGTAACATGACTCCTAAGCTTAATTATTTGAGGACTCTAAAAAAAGAGGCTTATCTGTCGCAATGTTAAGTACTTTTCAATTTGAGCTAAAAGAAATGAAATGAGGGCAACCTGCAGCCTGTTGCAACTCAACTCACAGTGATTTTTTTCCTTTTGGCATTCATATAGTATATAAAGACAGCTGAGAGACAGGACATATGGGGTGAGGAGAGTGGAGTAGACCAGTGGTTCCCAAAGTGGGGGGTCGCGAGACACTGATTGGGGAGCAAGATGCCTTCCAAAATCAATAAAAACTTTAAATGATCTAAAATTGCATATTTTATCCTTTGTTGTAAAAAACATATACACAATTTGCAGCTAAATTTTAGACACAACAATGTAAATATAAAAAGTCATCAATTTTTCTTCTTTACTTTGTTGCTACATGACCCCTAAGGAAATGATCCTGCTATAGCCTTCTTTAAATCACAAAGATAGCTGCAGGTTTTTGGATTGGCCTACTAGTTCTGGTTTGGGTCTCCAGTCTCTGGCACTGTTATTTTGGGGGTCACAGAATAAAAAGTTTGGGAGTCCCTGGAGTAGAGATGCATCAAAGGGCCGAGGCCAAAAGTTGAACCTGCAACTGATTGACTTTGTTAAAGCAATGCTCCTTAATGCGTGTCTGGTTAGACTGGTTAGTTGTGGGTATAACCTGCAAGAAGGACCACAAGCTGGTGGTGCTAGCTCTGCTAACCTAAGCCACACTCAGCAAACCAATGATCCTGTGTTTAGCCATGTTAAATACATTGTGCTGAGTTTGACTGTTTTCAGAGAATTTTCTCACCTTTGGGCTCATCAGACAGAATTTGAATTAAATTAGTCACTCCATAATATCCCTACCCTACACCAGTGTTTAAACTACACCACTTAAGTGGGTGGTTGTGCAGAGCGGCTTACGATGCTGTTAGTTCTTACACTTGTGCAATTTTTAGCCACAAATTGATTCAGCTATCCAACAGTGATGCATACATAAATAAATACATGAACATGATACACGATACACAATGACTCCAGTGACAAAAACTGTTTGGTTTTATAGTCTGGGCTGCAGAATGCTCCCTCACCCCTCACTGATTGGACTAATTGGGGATCAGATACACACAGCAAAGACACTGTGCACCTTCTGTTCGATTGTATGCATGAAATCACTTTTCTGGTTGTGTTAATTAGACAGGAAAAAAACCCAACTCATTCAATTCTACCTTCAGTTTGACTTCAGCAGGATTTGACCCTGTGTGTGGAGATTTCCACAAGGTTGTTGTCCTTCAGCATTAAGCTGGAACAGAAATTGGATTACACCTCGAATGCTTCTTGGATGCTTTTGCAGTCTGCTATTCCACTAACAATAAGCTAGTGAAAAGCATGACAAGGCTAAGTGTAAATGGGGTCTGATTTAAGTAGTCAGGGCTTGCTTTAAGATGATTATCAGTGCCGCACATGTTCCAAAAACCTTGGTAAACCACCCGTCTAAAATCCAAGCAGATTTCCCTTGTGTGGTCTGTGTCATGTAACAGAAGAACTAAACTGATTTAACAGTAATACCACATGTTCCTAACCTCAATGAGCTGCTCGTTTTAGCCTCTTCCCAGCGTCTCACGACTGACAAGCATACACATTTAACCCATGAATAATATTTGAGCCAATAACCACAATATCCTCCCTGCTGCTGAAATTCCCTCGCAGAGAAAGCAGTGGGTATAAACAACCCGGCTTAGCATGGTTTCCACAAACAGATATGAAACCTGAGCCCATGTGCTCTTAACAAAAACAGCCTCCTTTTTCTTGTGGTTGGGTTTTTTGCATCTTAAATCCTCAGCCGCACTCTCATCCTGTGAGAGCCAAAAAAAAAAAAAACAGGCAACTTCTAAGATGTCACTTGGCTCGAGCCAGGTGGCTCTGCTGTAAAGCTGCCAGACCTTCAATGAGCAATACACTCACCCAAATGTCTCTCCTGTGAGTATTTACACAAGATTCATTTCAGCCTATGATTTTCATCAAGCTGAGAGGAAGTATACATGCAAATGTCCAGGACCCTCTGCTTTCCTGCCGCAGATTGGGAGACCTGTGTATGGCACAGATTACAATGTTTATGTGGGAACGTCTGTCCAATCTCGAAAAAGTGCGTCCATATGTGACCAGCCGGTCTGTGCCCTCCACATTCAGCCTGCTAACCTAAACATATGGATGATGACCCAGGAGGCACCAGAGCACTCTGCTCAACCAATCATATCCAATCTGCCACTCTTGAAAAGGTTTCATCTGTCCCTGAAGACCGCTGTGTGCTACTCGGACCAGAGAGGAGGTCAGTTCATTCAGTCAACAACAAACTCTTCCTCAGTGAGTCCTGCAAGACATCCCTGTTCATATACCATTCATTTACAACACATATAAGGTTTTATAGTAATGTAATCATGTTTAAAGGAAGTTATAATTTTAAACATACATGTTTCGAACTCTAGGTCCTGTACCGTCTAAGGGACAAGTGGACTACATGTATTTGAAATAGTATGTGACTTCTTTTACACTAGGTTTATTGGTAGTAAAATAACATTCATTTAAGTGTAGAAATTAAAGTAGTTAAAACACTTTTCGGTTGTTTTGTGTTGTTGAAACATGAAACCACAAAACCGTTTTAAAACCATAAAAACAAAACAAATTGTAAAATCTTATTCAATGTTGCTCTCAGTTGTATTGTAATTGACCCTCTCTCTTTACACTCCCTTTTTTATCCTGAGCATTGTTGGAGTATAACAGCCAATACTTTAATAATAAGTGTTGATTACCGTTGTGTCTTAACACACATAGCAAACACAAGCCTGACAAATGAAGACTGTAAAACAAACCAAAGCAAGCACCTCATTTTTTTTATTTTCATCTGAAGTATGACCTGTAAAAAGTTTGCACTTTAAGCGTAGTAATGTTACTTTTTTCTGGCATGAAGCTTTATGATGCTGAGTTATGATTTATTTCACGTGTGCATCGTCTGATTGTTCATTTAGCTTTATTCAAACAAAGCAAAGATTTATCCTTTCAGTAGCTTTGCTGTACTTCAACTTCTTCAGTACACAGAACCTTGTCCGCTAACGAAACCCTGGCAGTGATCGCATTAAAACCACAACATAATTAGGAAAGATATTAAGTTATGTACAAATGAAATTTCCAGAGAACAATGTTGCTTTCTACAGTCTTTACGTGACATTCTGCATGAAATAGTCTTTACTGTGGTTGAGCCCTCGCATGTAAATGTTTGATCCCAAGTAAAAATAAAGACATCATAATTTGGCAGGAAACACACCACAAACCTCTGATCCAGTATACTGGAAAACAAGAGAGCACTGCGATCAAGTCCGTTGTGTTGTGTTATTATTTGCTGGATGTAACTTTTTATTGTGTCTTTTATGTATTGTTTTTTAGCTTGATTGGGCAGCCAGGGAGGCAAGAAGGAGGAGACAAGAGAGGAAAGGATCACGACCAAGAGTTCACTCAGTGGCCCCTGTGTTAAGGACTAGCCTCAACATAAGGGCATGAGCTTTAACCCTTATCTCTTTTTGTGTCAAATTTGAATAATATTTCATTGTGTAATGCATATTGTTGATTTTTGTTTTCTGGATTAATTTAAACTACAACTTCTGAGTAGATTATTTAACAAAGCTACATTTCTACCAGTGTATCTTTGCCATCCAGTGTAAAGTTACCGTTTGCTCACTAAGCTAACTGGTTAAAGTAGCATCCCCAAAACTGCCCCCATATCTGTGACCACAGCACATTACATACGCTTTGTTTTTAAGTATTCTTAAAAGGATTGTGGACATAATCTAGGCAGTGATTACATTGCGACTACAACTTTAAGAGGAAAGCAGTTAGTTATCTACAAATGAAATATCAAAGAGACAGGGGTAGCTTCTGTTGTCTTTGTGGTACATTTTAACTTTAACCCATGTCTTCTTGAATGCAAACATCTGAATCTAGGTAAGTATTATTTTTCATAAAGAACTGCCAACAATAAGTCAAAATATGAAAGAAAAAATCTATAAAAAGCTATATCTGTCAAATACTTCAAAAGAGGTGGTTAGCTTTGACATATTGTTCTTTTGTTCGCATGTAACATTTTGTCTTATATTTTTTTACAGTTACATATTAATGTAACTTCTTTATTTGAATTTTTTAATGCTCCATTTCTAGTTGGAGAAAGCAAAACTTAGTAGCTTTACTGCACATCAATTCATCCAATATGAAGTAACGTCAGCTTGCAAAGCTAACTGGTCAAAGTAGTTTCCCTGACACTTTCACCATCTCCATGTCTGCTGCACATTATGTACATTTGGTTTTTAAGACACTTTAAAAAAACATTGTCCGTTGACATACTCAGGCAATGACTACAATTCTACCACAAAGTGATTAGTAAAGCAGTTTAGTGGCATATAAATGAACTTTCCAGGAGAGAGGGTTGCTTTTGCTGTCTTCTCATGAACAATGTAACTTAAATAATGTCCTCATGCATGCAAACATCTGAGCTGAAGAGGAATTTTTTCAAGTAAAATCCCTAAAAGTTAAAGAAGTCACGAAACTTAAAATCTATCTGTAGTACACTGGAAAACAAGTTGCCATCAGCCAGAGAAGTTGTGGTGTTTGTTGCTGGAACGTAACTTTAGATGTAATGATTTGTCACTGTTCTATCACATGGTTCAAACAGATATCTTTTTTTTAAACTCTTTCTTGTGCCCTTAGAATCAAATGTGGATTTCTTTCTTTGGCAGCTTCACTTTAATTCAGCTACAACAGACAAACACTGTGGACTTAACATAATCCAAGCAGTGATTATATGGTCACAACATGATCAGGTTTGTATTTTAGTTCTAAACAATATTCCAGAAGAAGGATTGTTTGTTGTACGTGACATTTAACATCAAACCATTGTCCTCATTGCGATGCAAACTTATCATTCAAACTCAAGTATTGTTTTTCATGTAAAACCACCAAAGTAAGAGAAGTCACAATTTGGCAGAAAACACACATACACTCTTCCACTCCTTTGGAAAGGGGGCACAGAATGAAAAGACATGCAAGACTGGATCTGAAGTAGATGCAGACGACAGAAAGCCACACAAATTTTGGCACAGACTCGTCTCAATATTGTGACACAGGGCACAGAGCGACATACGGGCCAGACAACTGGCCACCTTAAGGGTTGAGTGGGTGTGCATATGGTCCGATGGTGGACGACAGGGGAGGAGAGCAGGCATTGATTAGCCCATATATCCATCATGGCTGTGTGAATGCTAATGAGACGACACTCAGGATAAAGCTGAGGTCACTGAGGTGGAGATGTGTATTACAGGACACGACTAATCATTCAGCCATCACATTAACTGCAGTCACAAGAGAGGCGATTGATTGCAGCCGGTAGATACGCTCTCTGTTACCAAGTGCACATATCTAAACACGATTACCAACTGGGTTGGAAGGGAGGTCACGGTGTGTGCGTGATTGTGTTTCTGAGGGTTATTGTTAAAAGCCTTCCAAGTTGCAGCAGCCAGATTTTCAGTTCCCTCTAACCTTCAGCTGCGTGGCGAGCTTCCAAGTCTTCATACCACATTTTCTACAACTTAACCACAGTCTCCTCTCCGTCTCTGCGTGTTCTCGTCTTTTCTCTTTCCTTGAGGACACGGTTTCCTGTTCCCTGTTTCCTGTCCTCCTCCAGACGCCCCCAGTCCCTCAGAATCATTCCCATTGTTTGTCAGGTTTCCCATGGCCCACCAACAAAGAAGTGGGAGGGGGGACAGTGGAACAATTCATGGCAACCGTATGGTCTTCATTTTCCTGACCACAGTGCAGTCACGGTCATCATGTGTGTTTCCATTTGTGTGACCGAGCGTGGGAAGAAAAAAGACAAGAGGAAGGAGAGATGCTGCGACCAAGGCAGTCATATTAATCATCTTCAAATTCTTGCAGAGTAATATTCATACTGTAAATAACTTTGTGGCATTAAAACTATGAAACTATGAAACATGACTTTTCTGTAATTTCTGTAATGCATTTTGATCTAATCCTAGCATTTTTATTTAATCAAAGATCTCAAACAAACAAAGAGATCTGAGTAAAGATCTGAGGTGAAGGAAGGTGGATCATTTGAGAGTTTGTTGTGAGGATTTCGTCTCTAAAGGTTTGTAATGCTGCACAAAACATAAATGTAGTCTCAGTGATGTCACCCACCTGAAGAGGTTTCTGAAGAGGTGTCATGAGGCCAAAGATGGTGGTTACTATTTTTGATACACTGACTTCCAATAACTTCAGCCTAATCTAAAAACCAGCAAAGAGGCGAAGTTGGTGCCATAGCCTCATTGACTGAGCCACGCCCCTTATTCTGCATAATATAATCAAAAGTTGATGAGTTGTAAAATAATTTGCTCTGTTCAGTTTTGACTGATAAAGAAATTAGTTGTAAAAAAACATTTTTGAACCAGGCTGTGCTCATGTTTAATTCTGATGTACAAATGGGCTTTGTAAATGAGCTCTACTGGGGGTTCCTTTGCTTTCAGAGCAAGCCCCAAGTGGACACTGGTGGTACTGCAATTTTTTTCCTCCATTGGCTATATTTTTTACCAGAGGTAGCTCATTAGCCTTACTACAATTGTGTTGTTGTTATTAGTATGTTTTTATTTATCCAAAGGTAAAACCTATCCCTAGATTGGGACTTTAACCAAGATGGATTTTGTCCTCCCAAAACAATCATCTGCTGTGTCTGAGTGAGGCCATTTGGAGGGGAATAATCAGCATTTTACAATCTATCACCATAATTTCATTATAATCTTATAGGATGTTATTGCTAGCAAAATCAAAAATCAGTTTCCAGTATGTTTAATGTTTAAGAAGATATTTTTTTTGCTGTAAAAGCTCCTGCTAGAAACTTTCCAATAGCGTTGATTTTGGCAACCTTTGTGGACAAAGCAGGAGGATTTTATCTCTTTTTTTATTTTGTTGTGTAAATATGTAGTGATTAGAGATTCCTTTCAAAAAATAGAAGAAAACACTCTTCTATTTGTTTATCCTGCAACTCATGATAAACCTTAGGCAAGGAAATTTATAAGAAGGTAATTTCATCAGCCTGCTGGTCTTCTCATCCGACGCCTACCCTACTGCAGGGGTTACACACATTATAAAGTAGCCAGTCTTGTCTGTAATGATCTTGTTTGCACTTTTAGGTTATGTGGAGGAATTTCAGTCTCTTTCATGAACACCTTAAAAATCCTTATAGGAGCTTTAAGCAAGTATGGTAAACCTGTGGCGGTCAGATTCACTGTTAGAGTCATTTTTGGTGACATCTATTCAGGCATGTCCATCAAGGTTTGTAGACCTACTTGGATTCCATGTCACAAGAGTGTCACAGATTTGGTCTACTTCGATGTTCTATCTTCAGGATTTGGATTGATTTATGGATTTGTTTTTGTTATTCATACATTAAACGTTCATTCTGTATCCTGATGTCGATGTGTTCCCCTTTCTAAAGTGGGTGTGTCACCAAAACCAGCACAATAGATCAATTTATTGATTTTATAATAATCATTGAAATTATACACCAAAAATGCTTGCGCAGTCAGTCAGACTGACTGCCCTGTCAGTTTCAGTAGTTAAAGATCTCAGGTAGTTAAAGCTTCGATAAAACTGCCGTCAGGAAAAGCAGACAGGTGGACACCTTTATGTTTTATCCTAAAATCATCTCTCATAAATACCACTTACGTCTTCAGCTCCACTCAGACATCTAACAGCGTTCTGCGCCGAAGACTTTTACCCTCTGGTCCAGCTTGCGTCTCACAGTTATGAAAATCCTTTCAATTAGCCTCAACACACCTCGTCTGCCTCGTCTAAAAGTCCATTCTATCACCTAATCTCTCCTTCCTGGCCCTCCTTAGAAACCGTGACTTTAAAAAGTTCTCCCACCCGGTCAACTCTCAATAAGCCATAATGAATCCACTATTTGCCTAAGAGACTATTTGACTTGGGCTTTATTTGCCTTCAGCTTAACATTTCCCGGGAAATGCTGCAGCCACTGAAGTAATGCTCTTGTCTGTCTTTATTTCCCTCACTCTCTTTTATTACACTGTCTGCATCCTCTGATATGTTTACCCACACTGAGCCGGGTTCGCTCATAATGACTAAACTTTAAAAGCACCAGTGACTTGCTCAATAACGGTATTAGGCAGCTTCAGGGATCAAATTTGTGATGCTTCAGTGAAAGAACAGTTCCTCCACTAGACCGCCCTCTCTCAAGTTTTTAGAGCTCTGTCTTCTGCTCCTGAGGTTAAATCCTCTAGCGCATATTAAAGGGTTTAATCACATGTTAAAATATGACTGCAGCTCTCTAAGGCGCTCATGATATCATTAATTTTCCCTCTGGAATAGCATGCATCCTAAACTCAGCATACTATCTTTATATTGACTTGCATCGCCCACATCTTTAAACTCTCCTTCTTTCAGGGAAGCATCGGGTTCTGCCCTGTCTGCCATCGTAGCCTCTTCCAGCATTACTGCACTCTTCAGACACATTTCCTCAGAAAATCAATTCCACTCAGCACTTGTTATGTGTTCGAGGCTGCCACAGGGTGAGCACAGGTACACTGCCGCTCCATACTATGTTTGCTGCCGACTTACTTACTAAGCTACAGTGAGAGGACAGAAATCTGCCATCCTTCCTACAGAAAGTGAAAGAGGATATAAACGCTGGGGAAATGTGACACTTTTGAATTTCACCATGCATTGTCTCTTCAGTTTCTAATCATAAGAGTAGCAGTAAAATTATAGGGATTTGTCAGAGCCTCTATGTGTGATAGGATCATTCAACCTGTATGACATCATCACGAATGTTGAGCTCTTCTCCCTGAGTGTTTGGCCTACACTTTTCTACGTAACCAATAACCATAACTCTGATAAAGTTTGTGATTTTATTTAGTTACTTTCAAAATCAATAACAAGGTTAAAATTACAGCCGTTTAAAAGCGGTAGTCGATACTTTACGTTAAATCAGCAAAAACGACATAAGATTGATCACCCAACTCGACAGGCAAGGTTACGCTTACATTAGCACCATAGACTGTATAATAAATGGACATAGTATCAATGACATCAACCATCTGTTTCTGAAGCGCTGTTTTGAAGCCAATCGTCAGCGGGAGTCATATTTTTTGTTTTCTTATTTATCTACTCAGTTTTGTTGATATTTTTAGCCTTAATCCTTGGGGGCGGCAGTAGTTCAGTCCATAGGGACTTGGCTTGGGAACCGGTCGCCGGATCGAGTCCCAGTATGGACGAAGTTTGGCAAGTGGACTGGTGGCTGGAGAGGTGCTGGTTCACTTGCCTGGGCACTGCCGAGGTGCCCTTGAGCAAGGCACCGAACCCCCAACTGCTCGGGGTGCGCTGGTTGACGGCAGTATCCTCACTCTGACATCTCTCCCTAAGCATGTTCACTGCATGTGTGTGCATTTGTATGTATATACCAAAAAAAAAAAAAAAAAAACTGTATGTGTAGCATGTCCAAAATAGCATTAGTGGAAAAAGTTTTAATTTCCCCCGGGCATCACTACCGTTTACCTTCCTTTCTAATTATACTTTTAACTCTTATCCCTACCCTTGTTTTAAATACATTTATTTTAACTATTATATTCTATGTTAATATGATGCTTTAACTTATTTAATTACACATACGTTATTGTTGTTGGGATGCATTAGTCTCTATTTAAAATCAATTTTTGTTTTCAATATGTCTTGCCATTATTTTATTCTGCTTATTCTTGTTTTTCAATCGCTGTAAAGCACTTTGGGTTGCATTGGATTTATATGAAGGTGCTATATAAATATAACTTGATTGATTGATATTAAAAATGCTGAACTCAACCTAACTACTGTCTAGCTAGTGTGAGGTAAAAAGGCGGGCTTTGAGCCTCCTAAAGGCTACAGTGTTCCCGCCTGTCAATCAAGTCAGCTGTGCCTCTCATAATGGAAAACTTGTTATCTTAATACCTTCAAAACTGTCGTGTTATGAATAAATTCACCCCCGTACAGTACCAGACTGTAAACATGTTTATTTCTGCTCTTTAGATTTGATTTTTTTAAATTGGTGTTCATGCGGTTTCCGGTACTTCCAAAGCCAGCCTCAAGCGAACACTTGAGAAACTGCAGTTTTTAACACTTCCGCATTGGCTTCAATTCTTGCAGTCAAAAGTTGACGCTTGGTTAGCACAGTAGCGTCCAAAAGAAAGAATATCAACCGCAGTAAACACACACAATGGCCGATGATCATACAGGCGTGAGCTCTCTGTCTTGGAAATAACAGGATTGTTTTTACTTCCTTGAGATAAAAGGCAAGATTATGGTTTTGAGTTGTAGTCTATGTGCAGGAGACCCATGATTGTCTACCACCAAGACCAGAAATTCTAATCTCTCAAATCACAAAACCAAACAGCATGTTGCTACTAAGTTAGCTGCCACAGAGCCCTGCAAACACCAGTGACCCAGGTGCAGCTCACGTTAGCAGTCAAGGCTTGATTTTAGAAACACAGCCAGCTCCACAATCATTGACTGAACAGACTGAGTGTAAGGTTTGATTTTGAAGGCATGCTTCCCATATCAACTGTTAAGTGAGAGAACTGATGTGCAAAACACCAGTGAGACAAGAAACAGGGTATATTAGTAAGATGATTGAAGCAAAAAAAGGTAACTGTAAAGTACTTGATTACTTTTATACTGCAGAAATTCAGTTACTTTTAATAGTAGGAACTTGTCATTGTAACTAATTACTAATTTCCAGTTGCCTGCCCAACACTAGCTCTGGCCCCCATGCTGAAACAGTGGATCTCTAGTTTTACATCAAGAGATAACAGCTAATCGACAAAGCCCTCGCACATGCACCTCCTTAAAATGAACCTATATGTCAGGAGTACAGAAGTATCATAAAGTGTCAGAAGAAAAGGAATCTTGCTGCTTGTGTTTTCACCTTCAGTTTCCCCGTGAGTGCCAAAACTGTTCTGCGTGAAGCCAACATGGAAAATCTGAAGCTTGTAATACACTGCCTTTCAGTCCAACACTGCTTTCAGTTACAATCGCTCTTTATCACCATGAATGAAAGAAATCACATGGCAGGGTTTTTTTATACAGTAATTATAGAGCATAAACTTTCCCAAGGTTGCTCTAATGCACAAAGCTGATAAAGCCGGTAAACACACTCTTTGTTTAGGGTATAATTAACGTATAATGCAGCCTGATTCTGTATGTTGTGTTACAGCAGCCGCTATAAGAAGGTGTGTGCAATTCAACTTTAACATATGAAGCATGCTGATAGTTAACCCTTTCATCAAGCAGGCCAAGAAATTTGCAGTTCAGTGGTAACATTATCACTTTCTGCTTCACGCTTCTGCAGATCAGAACATAATAGGCCCTAAATATGCTCTGTACTAAATTAGTCTCTACTATCTCTAACTACACAAGCCACCAACAGTGTAAGCATTCATGTGTAGAAGACTTTTTGAACATCAATCTCAAAATATGTCCATGTTTTTATTGCTCTGATGGCTGGTTGTAAAAACAGGCTCAGTTTTTGTTCAGCTCAAACAGAGAAGTAACCAGGAAATGTTAATTAATGTACTTGCAAGTTGCAGAAATATTGACATGAAACACGTGAGTATTTTGTGGACATCAAATTATTGTACACTTGACATCCCTGACAGCATTTGGGTCCAACTGTTTTCTCTGTGCTGCTATGTAGATCAGTAAATGTGGCGTGTGGCGTTCAGGTGAAAATAAAAATATGTGATGCTTCACTGTAACATTGTTGAAGTATGTTGGCATGTCGAACTGCAGGCAATGAATAGAAGACAATCCCACTTTTAACATGAATTTCAAGCCTTATATCCTGACAATTATGGTAATGATTTAGTCAGCATTTTAGGGGATTATATCTTTATCTGTACTACTTCTATTAGTCTCACCACTTTCATCTCTCTCTCTCTCTCTCTCCTCTCTCTCTCTCTCTCTCTCTCTCTCTCTCTCCTCTCTCTCTCTCTCTTTACACTTTTTTTGCCCCAAAATTCAATGCAGCCACCTTCTTTTGAGTGCAGGTGTTCACGTGAATGTAGTGCTTTGACTCTACATAATATTTCCTTTTAAATTTATCCAAGCAGCGAGTACCAGCTCTATAAACGTTACTTGAAAATGCTAATATTGCACTCACTGGGTCCAACTAGCATCTAGCAAACATGCTGCAAAAGGCTGCACATATCTTCTCCTCCTGCCATGAGTCTGCCATAGGCTTAGACAGCGATTACTAAAGCCTACTGGCCTTTACCTGGATTCACCTCATTAGGGTGCGTCATGTAAAGTGTAAGAGCCCCCTTTGTGTTCAGCACATACAGTAGTTGCCTACAGGGGCGAATTACTCACCTAAAATCAAC
The DNA here is from genome assembly GCF_009762535.1 of Notolabrus celidotus. Taxonomy (NCBI): domain Eukaryota; kingdom Metazoa; phylum Chordata; class Actinopteri; order Labriformes; family Labridae; genus Notolabrus; species Notolabrus celidotus. The sequence continues at coordinate 19,041,313 of NC_048272.1, forward strand.
CACAAGGTGACACAGAGCTGTGTCAGGTGCTGATAGAAACGTCCTGTTGTATTAGAAAGAGAAGTAGCCTCATTGAGACTCGATGACGGAAGCATCCATATGCTGCGCGGAGCCAGGATGCTGAGACTGTTGGTTAACCCTGCGACCTTTCACCCTGGTTACACTCTTCCTGTGGCAGACTTGACCTTTGAGACGACCCGGCTGCCAGAGTGATCCGCTGATGGCATTTATTGTCATGCCCATTTCCACTCAGCCTGTCCATTTGGGGGTGATGGACTAGGATTCGAGTGGTGACCCGTGCTCCTCAGAGGCTCCTGGGAGTCTGAATCATGGCTGTGCACTCTGTCAGTGTAATGGCAAACTCTGGCCTTTAGACGCTCTGCACTTAAAGCAGTAATGATGGATTTCTCGCTCTCCTCACCCAAACTTGCTGCTCACTTCCTGAAAATGAAGAGGAAAGGCTTTTCTGCTCTGTGTGTTTCAAGGTTTAATGTCTTTTTCTCCCAAAATGTGCCTCTAGGTCTCTAAGAAACAATATTAATTAACGTGCTAATTATCTTTACGATTTTTCAAGTAATGCTTGGACCGGGTAATGCTTCAGGTATCTTCATTTTCTTACTGACACTAATTCTGGTACAAAGACCTGAGTATTCTGCGCCACTTTTCTCAGTTAGAGCAGGCACTTCTTATACAGAGGCTACTCCCGGCTGTAGGATCAATTCCCAGTCCCAGCAGTAGATAGTACAGGCCATACCATACCCCCTCTCTCTCAACGTTTTGGGTTCTCGTAAGCTGTCCGACAAGATAAAGGCTTTGAGGCCCGAAACAGTTTTCAAATAATAAGACAGAAAAAAAGGACTTGAATATTGGCAACCAGTAAGTTACCATCCTATAAATAAGAGGTGATTTAAAAAAAAATAGAATTAGTTAAGAAGGAAGTAATTTAGGGGGCCGTTGGCCTAGAAGTCTAAGCGCACCCCATATACAGAGGCCATAGCCCTTGTTGCAGAGGTCGCAGGTTCAATTCCAGCCTCGACCATTTGCTGTATGCCTTCCCTATTCTCTACTCCCCACATTTCCTGTCTCTCTCCAACTGTCCTGTCCATTGAAGGTGAAAATGCCCCAAAAATATAACTTAAAAAAAAAAAGAAGGAAGTAATTCATTTTGTTATAATTATTTTTGACACTGTACTTTTTCTATTTCCAGAGCTCATTTACCTGAAACCTGATTTTTGTTTTGTAGCCACTGGATGAAGTATCTGATACGGGCACTGATATGCCAACTGTTGATGACGTAGACTGTATAAATATGGACGACATGACAGCTTCCTAAGACAGAAGCCAAAATATTCTAGAGCTCCCCCTACAGACTGGAAGCAGTATTGGTCATAAAGTCCACCTTCTCCATATTAAAGGTGACATATCATGCTTTTTTCATCAACATATATTGGTCTAAGAGGTCCCCAAAACATGTCTTTAAAGTTAATGCTCAAAAAAACACTTTGAATCAGATTTTGGCATGCCTGAAAATCCCTCTTCTTCAGTCCTCTCAGAACACTCTGTTTTCCCTCTGACCACGTCCCCTCCGGAAGTGGATGTGCCTCTGCTCTCCAGCACGTTGATCTAATGTTTACATGTTGGCTGAATATACACGGCTGCTCAGAGATCGCGTTACTTCAACCCTCTGAATCTGATCCAGAATCTGATCCTGACGGAGAGGCCATAGATTTAGTGTTTCTTGTTGTTTTATTTATCAGTATGTAGACGTGTGTCTTGGTACACAGCTACGAACATGTAGCTATGTGGCTATGCTAACTAGTGCTAGCACTTATCTATGATAAATAAAAATCATCCACTAGATCTTCAAATCTGCAGACGTGGGGAGTAAAACCGACCTCTGCCAGAAAGGCAGCAGGACCTTTTATGTAGGATTGGTCACAGATTTTGTGTTTCTTGTTTTATTTGCAGTATGTCGACGTGTGTCTTGGTACAATAGCTACAGCTACAGCTACAGCTATGAACATGTAGCTATGCGCCTATGCTAACTAGCACTAGCACTTATCCATGACAAATAAAAATCATCCACTAAATCTTCAAATCTGCAGACGTGGGGAGTAAAACCGACCTCTGCCAGAAAGGCAGCGGGACCTTTTCTGAAGGATTGGTCACAGATTCTGTGTTTCTTGTTTATTTGTCAGTATGTTGACGTGTGTCTTGGTACACAGCTACAGCTACGACATGTAGCTATGTAGCTATGCTAACTAGTGCTAGCACTTATCCATGATACATAAAATCCTCCACTAGATCTTCAAATCTGCAGACGTGGGGAGTAAAACCGACCTTTGTGTTTATTAAGACAGCCTACAACTAGCATGCCTCCTCCTAAGCTCCTTGTTACCACACATTTGTGCAGGTAATGAAAAACGGAGGGGCGATTCAGTATTATTTATACAGTCTATGGGCTGAACAAGCTCCGAGCTCTGACTCCGTGACAGACCGGATATTGTTGTTACGTAACAAAAACCCGGAAGTCTGAAACAGCTCCTTTCACACACATTTACAGAAAGGTGTAGAAATCAAAAAAGGGGCAGAATGGATTTTTCATTCTCGGGGGTTTGTAGACATGCCAGGGACACATATTTCAGTACAGAACCATTAAAAGTCAATTTTGCATGATATGTCCCTTTAACAGATGGGACATGGGTCAAACTAATAAATTTTACATACACTTAAGGTATATTTGTCTCAAACATGATTTCTGCCATTACAGTCAGTTCTTTTTATATCAAGATTATGTACAAATATTTTTTTTCAGAGTAGTTTTTAATTAGTTATTTGATGTTACAAGATGTGGCATTACACCATGTTTGACAGACTCCTGCTGTGCCCCGTTTATTAAATTAGCAGAGTAGAGGAAAAATGTGTGTCTAATTCAAGCGGGCAACCTCTGGTGCTGAAAAATAAGGCCAGTGTGGGAGTGCAAAAATCGCAATTCCTTGAGTGACCGCTTGAAGCTGGCCCCTAAAGCTTAGAAATACTCATCAGGTCTCATATCAAAATATCCATTTTCACAGCTTAATTAAAAATGTTTACTGCCTGGTTCAAGCAATGCTTTTTGGTAATGAGATCAAGTATTTATTCGTACATACTGTTCTGGTGGGGACTTTTTTATTAGTCATCTATTAAGAATAATATAAGTAAGAGATGCACATACATTTGCATTATTAGGGGCACTACTAAGTCGACAGACAGGTGGGTGGGTAGTAGCCATTTGCCAAAGGTCCACCTCAGCTCCATCTCTTTGTATATTTCAAGGTTAAAACAAAGGCTAGGTTGAGTCAGCATTTCCAATACGGTGGCCGCCATTGTTGGGTTTTAAACCCCTCTTCAGACACTAAGGGCCTGATCTACTAAGATCCCAAATAACGAGCGCCAATTTGCGTGTGCAAATAATAATTTTGCACGTGTTATTTCTGGGCGTGTTGCGGGTGATCTACTAAGACTGCTTGCGCAAATGATAACGAGTGCAAAAGTGGTGCGGACCGCCCTATTTTACGAGGATTTTGCGTGTGCTATCGGCCTGTCCCCATGGAGAGTTTAAAATGTATAAATGAAGTTTGAAGCCATGGAGTTGGAGGTCTTTGTGGAGGAGGGAATAAACCAGCAGAGACATATCAGCGTTAAAACGCGATTTGGGAGGCCATCTGTGAAAAGGTGAATGATGTGAGGAAAAAACAGAAGATCTACCGATGAAATAAACACATCTACTCTACTCCAAAAACGCAATCAGTGTTTTGATTGAGGTTAGAGAGCAATTTGATGAGGCTAAGTCTGCCAGTCTTGCTCTAGAAAAGTTAGGCGTCACTTGGATAAAGACAGTCGCCTCACTGTCCCCAGAGAGCAACTTTCGGGTGAACGGTTTTAATGCCTGATATCATCATCCAGCAACTGTCCCAAAGATTCACCAGCTTAAATGGAACTGTGAACATGTTTGAGTCATTTCACCCCAACACCACTGCTGCAAGCACGAGATGAGGACTTACGCAGAGCTGCTCAGTGAGCGCTCATTCTCCAAGTTAAAACTAACTAAAAACCCCTTGATGAGCACGATGGGACAGAATAGACTGAGTGGACATGTCATATTATCTATTGAGAATGACAGATCAAAGAAAATGGACATACAGTGCATCGTGGACAAGTCCGCGGAGCTTAAGGCTCGTCCAAACAGTGGTGAGTAGCCGAGTACTTCAAATTGATTTTTTGTTTGTATGTGACGATGTGGGCCGCTGTGCCAATTTTACTAAACTTTATATCTGTTGATACAGTGACCTACTGTGCTCTCATTAGTTGAAAAAGTTAAAGTGGGTGTCAGAATGATGCGGTCGCTATCCGTGGTGCTGAACTGCTTTGAATTTGTGTTGTTTTATTATTATTATTTGTTTGTTCTCTTGGTTTGATTGACTAAAACATTAGTAAGGCTTGTAAGCCCAGCTTTTGCGAGCATGTTGTAAAGCAATGTTATGATGAGCTTACAGTGACCGCAGCCATGTGTGGGTAACGCTGTGCCAGTTTGCACCTGCCTTTCAAACGTGCTAAATTATAGACGCAAAAACAGCGCTCACTATCTGTTTCAAGTTTGATAAATCACATTGCATGTGCTAAATGATTACATTTGCATCTCATCCTCCAGTATTTGCGCGTCCTGATGATCTACATGGTGTTCTGCATATTCATGAAGGCAAACACGCTAAATGATTTGCAAGTGCTATTTTGCTCATTTGAAAGACGCAATTCTCGGTGCTCCCGGTAGTACGTCAGCTTTGCGCGTGCTATCAGTTTGCGCGTGTTTTATACACGCAACCTTTAGTAGATCGGGCCCTAATAGGTGACATCACTGAGCCTACATCCACATTCTACACAGGTGATGGTCTAAATGTGTTTTAATTTAGCTGTAGGAACGTAGACACCACTTCTCCAAGATTTGTACAGCACAGATTCTGTCTCCAAATGTGTAGGATGTCAGTGTGTGTTGCAGGGGTGTTTTGGCATCACTTTTGTACAGCAGATGAAGATGGTGATCCATCCACCTTTATATACAGTCATAAAGCCTGATAGCATATTTTAGGCTGTATTAGAGGCCACACTGATACTAATGTTGGAACAAATCTGCTACAGATTGCTTCTGTTGTCAAACACGAAGTTCCAAGGCCAAATACTCTTAATCTACTGCAGATTAGTATTAAGCTCTCACATTTAAGAAGCTTGATCTTGCAATTACCTAACATTTCTGCTTGCACAGTCATCAAAATGAGTTATCGATTACCAAAATATTTGGCAATTATTTTCTCTCTCTCCATCAGTTGTTGCAGCTCTGTCTGCCACACTCTCTTTGTCTCTCCTGCGTCTGTGTTTCTACCTCAGTGTCCTTTGTTTTTTCTCTTTCTTTACTTTGCACTTCTTCTGTCCTTGTCTCACACTAGCTGTCTCAATTTCTCTTTCTCTCACTGTGTTGTGCTTTTCCCCAATGGCTCCTGCAGTGAAAGAGCTGCAGTGATACGCTATCTGTGCTACCAATCTGGACTGGCATGTGTGTGTGTGTCTCTGTGTGTGTGTGTGTGTGTGTGTGTGTGTGTGTGTGTGTGTGTGTGTGTGTGTGTGTATGTGTGTGTGTGTGTGTGTGTGTGTGTGTGTGTGTGTGTGTGTGTGTTTTGTCTAGTGTGTCAGACAGATTGCTCCTCATAAGACTGAGGCCCCCGGGCTAATGTCACAACAGTCCTCTCACACATTTCCTCAGTCGGTCGCTTGCTGTACGGCTGTGCATGAAGCAGTGGAGCCCGCGGTGAAGACGAGTCAATCCGGTTAGATCAAAGACGAAGCCTTATAGGAACTTGATTATAATATATCATACGTATTTGAAAGAAAACATGATGGACAATGAGCTAAATCAACTTCATGAACCTCTCTGAAAGAGGTCAGCGTATGTCTGTGGGGATCGTGTAGTGGTGAAAAAAACACCAGGAAGGATCTGAGTGGCTTCTACATTCCTATTGGGGTTTGTTTTCTGTCTATATCAGTTCAGTTTTACATCTTAATATCAACGTCTGATGTCTTTCTTAGCTTTGAAACATCCTAAATCCTTGCCATTTCACCCAGAGGATTTTTTTTGTTATATTCTTTGAGTTCAAGTTTTGTGTCTCGCCCATTTTTGGAAAACGGCAACAAAATTGTAGCATAAAAAACTGGTTATGAACCTCATCCTTGACCTGAAGTAAACCTACAAGAGACCATACATGTAAGGCTAATAAAACAAAAAATTACAGGCCACTTATGAATAATTTCAGGTCACGAAGTCACACTTACAGTATATACTTTTTTATTTATTAACATATTATCTGGCTTTTTTACTTTTACCAGGCTGTGTTGAATTATTAAAATCTGATTGGTCAAAACTTCGTAACAAAGCTAAATGATTCTCAAAGGTAAAAGCTATGCAAGAGAGACAACCTGATCATCAATCTATGGAAAGAAGCTCAGCATGTTTCACATGAGCTCTGTTGACACTGTGGCAAAAACATTAGTTCCCTTCCCTTGACAGATGTGAGAGCAGCCAGAGGAGCAACTGAACCCCAATCACAAGTAACTTAAACCATGCATTAAGTGCACAGTAGTGATAACAGCAGCACTACTGCTGTGTATCGGGTCCTGCTCACCCTGTTGGGATTCTAATTTGCATAACTACCTTTTTTTTTTTTTTTACATTATACCTACCTTACCAGCTTCGGTTGGTGGAACAGGATAAGCCTTTCCTTCAAAATCACTTGATGAATTTTAGCACACATTACATAAAGTCCAACAACACAAATCTACTGAGATGGGGCCCTCTCTTCTGATATTCATTTATTTATTTTTCATTTAAAAGGACCATGCATATTAATTAACACTTCTGTAAATATGCCAGAATTAGCCGAAAGGCTAGTTTACATCTGTATTCCCTTGCCAGATGTTAAAAGGCTCCCTAAAAAGATCAAGATATAGATAGAATGTATTACTATGTCGTGAAGCTTAAAAACCATGACATGGGTGCTTCGAGCTTAATTGCTGTTAATTGGTTTGTTTCATTTGTGAAACTGTAACAGTTTGTTGGGATCAGGCATCAAACTACTAAGTTCCAAACTAGTTGATTTCATTCACACCCTGAGCTTTACACTGTTCAGAACTCTGTATTCATCCTATTACTGATGATGAAATCAGGGCTTAAAAGCAGCAAAAGACTGTAAACCATCTCTGCACCAGATTAAGTTAGATTAAAAACCCCAAGAGCAAGGTTAAACTTTGAACAAAGGAAACATCATGTAGATTTAAAAGAGACAGATTTTGTTAGGAAAGAAGAAGCCTTCAGAGGATAATAGGACAGGTGATATTCTATATTTTCATATTATTTTAAAATTCAAAAGTCAAAATCCAACAGTGTTTCAGTCAATCTCTTAATGCATTTGGAATTCCCCAGCTGGTCTGCGGCACTCAGCCCCCTTTGTTCCCGCTGACTTAAATCTTTTAAAAAGAGGTCGAGAGTATACTTTCATTTTCAAAGAATGGCTAAAGCTAAGTGATTTCCTAAAACAGCTGGTCCCAGCAGGTTTCACAAAATGTCACCAAATGGGAGTAAAAAGTGCTTTTGTTGGGGATTATTTCAGCTGCAGATGTGGTGTTGTAGTGACAAAATTCAGCAGCAGAACAGTGTGTGTGGTGTGTGTGTGTGTGTGTGTGTGTGTGTGTGTGTGTGTGTGTGTGGGGGGGGGGGGGGGGGGGGGGGGGGGGGGGGGGGGGGGGGGGGGGGGGGGGGGGGGGGGGGGGGGGGGGGGGGGGGGGGGGGGGGGGGGGGGGGGGGGGGGGGGGGGGGGGGGGGGGTGTGACTCAAAATACCTGTGTTTTTCATAGTACATTTGGCAGTGTAACAGCGAGGCTCATTCATTGTCTTTTAATAGTTTTAGGACAACAACAGAGCTCAGAAGAGATGAGCAATCTCAGGCTTTAGAGGCAGTATTAAAGATTTTAGTCTTTTGGATTGGATGTTTGAAATTAGAAAATTGTAAAATATCAAAAGAAGATTTGACTTAAACCTTGAAGTGATGAGATGAGGGAAAGTAAATGCCAAAGAATACGAAATGAGAATTTTCATTCAGAATAGGATAGCTATATTTGGCCATGAAATAACTTTGTTCTACTAATGCTAACAGCCACACATGCCCCATAAAAGCATTGTATTGACTTTAGTCAGTCAATACAACTATCTAATGCCCTGCTATTCTGATTTGCACTCTTACACTATCATACAGAGCAGAATTTGACAGTTTGACAGTTGCCCTGCTAGCTGAGAGGGTAATGCTAATTTAAAACTAGCCAGATACATTTTCTATTCACACATTCAATTATGTTTTATTTCTATGTTGAAGTTAAAGATGACTAACCTGTCAAAAAAACAAACAAATAAAGTAATTTCATGTTATACATCAGGACTTGTCTCAAGTTCTGCAGAGTCCCTCTCTACTTTCAAAAGACAGCTAAAGACCCAGCTCTCTGGGAAGCACTATGCACTTAGCTAGACTGTTCTCCATTGTTGTCCTCAGTGGCAGATCATGTCTTCCAGCTACAGTTGACTCGCACTGTCCTGCTCTACTCTGGGAATTTGTGTTCAGCTCTGGAGTGACCCAGCCTTGGTACTTTGGTCATTATTGTGGTGATGTTAATTGTTGATGATAATAATGGAAGGTCTTAATTGTTTGGTTGCTTCATTGTAGATGTTCCTTATTTTATTAAGAAAACACTTTTTTTTTCCTTATTTACTTTTATGCATTGCCTTTACACTACTTGGCAGTACCTGCACCCAAATGGATTTGAAGCACTTTGTTACTCTTACTGATCTTGTTTCCTCTTGTCTAGATCTTTGCTTGTGTTGTTCTTGTTCTTGTATGTATGTTGCTTTGGATAAAAGCGTCTGCTAAATGACATTGTACGTTGTAATATTGTGAGTTCTTCAGCAATATCAGGTGGGGTCACTCGCTGACAGTAAGCCAAGCTTTTGCTAACATTAGCTTAGCTTGTTTCTAGACGCTGGGCTTGTTTAAGTTGAGGATTTCTTTTTTTTTACATTCACTGCACCAGGCCGTGCAAAAAGGTGAGCAGTCAACTTCCTCCAACTAAATATGGGACAGGTGCACGGTGCCATGGTGGTGTGAGCATGATGTGTGAAAACAATGTTATTTATCTTCTGATTCAACTGGAAATGCAGAACGTGTGTATTTTCCCTTAATCCTTACTGTAGTCATTTGAACCTCATATAAATAAACCTCAAAGAAACCACAATTTGGGCTCTTACCATCAAAAAACAGGCAAAACAAAAAATTAAAGAGGAGTATGTCTCACCAAATACACTTTTTTCCATGGATACTTTTTGCTGCTTTGACTGACTCAAGCAGTCTTTTGTACAGCCAGAGAGAAGTCCTTACATGACAAGTCACAGTGTACAGATATTTGAAGTTCATTTTGATCAGCTCTGTGCTGCATCGTTTCTGAGTCTGACCATTTAATGGCCATCAGAGTGAAAATCCTCTCAGCACTTTTTTGCAGGACATCTGCGTTCTCAGGAGGGAATTACAAATTAATAAATTATTAGAGTGTATTGTTTTATTTCCAGATGCCTTAACCATGAATGATTCGTGCAGTAATTCTAAGCTGCCTCCTAGACACAGAACACTTTATGAGTGTAATGGAGTTTGTAAACATGTCTTAATTCATGTCATTCATGTGAGATCATTTTCGGTATCAGTGAAATGGTCCTTTAAATACTCTGTGAAGCCATTCAAAGCAGACATCCACCAGGACGGTGTTAAATGAGAGGCACTAGAGCTGCATTATGTCCTGATACTAATACAAACGATACAAAAGGAGAGGAAGGGACAGACGTGTGCTTCAGCTTCGCCTCAAGTATTCACTGGTGGAAATTTACATCAATTTGTCCTCGTCTGAGAGCTTCAGAGCAGCGACTGAAGCCTGACATGCAGCTCTGTATGAATCCTGCACCTTTGTTCAGCAGCATAATGTACCTCCCTAATCACCACGATGCATAAAGCCAGCTAGTTACGCTAATTGGGCCATTAATTGATCACATTATTGCATTAATTAGTGTAATGGATTAAAGGTCATTAAATGTGGCTGTGGAGGTGAGACTCAAAAACAGCTGCAGGGTGATGTATCTCTGATGTTTTTCGATGACGTTACATGGGAGGTTGTTAGCAGGGACCTTTGAAGTGATTTATGATATTAAAGGGACATTCCACTTTTTTGGCACCTAAAGAACATTAAAGTGCCTCTGGTACAACACAGCACAGCTTTTAGGGAGATTTATAAAACTCATTTTAGAAAAAGGAGCATCTAACAAAATCACTCAGTGCATTATGGAAATGTAGGTTTTCAGGATAGTTTAAACGCCCTACAAGGAACTACAATCCAGGATATCTTTGTGTCACCTTCACTTAATTTGAATATTCTAGTCTCTGGCATTCCCCAAACTTCAGTCAGACCTCTTTGTTTTACATTAGCCAGTCCTCTTTGCTCATGCCCATCGGGTCAAGGTTTTCAGGTTTGACCTGAATGCTTAAACATGATATAAATAAACACACACATTATGCTTATAAGCATGTAAAATTCATGTAAAGTAAATTAAATTTTCATAGATTTGCATAACTTTACAAAAAGTCCAGATTGCTCTTTGCTACATTTGGACTGACAGCTTCAAATTTCACATTTATCATGAATTTGTTAATGTAAACAGTTGTTATTTAATGTTTGAACATGATGCCGAAGATTGATTAGCTGGTACAGGTGCAATAATTCTAATTTAACCATCTTTCTTTGTGAATTTCCACCAGATATAGGTGCCATAGGCTTGAAGAGTCCCTGCACTCATGTGGTTAAGAGCAGTGGTTCCAAAAGTGTGGGTCCCCTGGGGGGTCGCGAGACACAAATGGGGGGTCGTGAGATGTCTTTCAGAATTTTTTCTAAATCTAAAAATAGTAAATTTTATCCATTATAGTAAAGAATATTGACAAAAATTGTAGCTAACCTTTAATAAAACCTTGAAAACATAAAATGTAATGGTTTTTCTGCCTTTCTTTTTGCAAGATGACTCCTAAGTTTAGGGTTAGTGATCAGTTAATTATCAAAAGCATCAGTAGCAGTAGGTTAATTCAATAAAAGCACAGGAACACAGACACATGCTCATATAGGTAGGCTAATTTTCTGCAGACCAGCTAAATGAAGCCACATTAAATCACTTTGAGGGACAGTGGGGGACACAGTCTTTGGCACCTATATTTCAGGGGTCGCAGATTTGAAAAGTTTGGTAACCCCTGGTCTAGAGCAAAAAGAAAGAGAGGTTTTAATTTTGAAAAATCAGTGAAGCCTGCTCATGTCGGATAAACATCTAGAGAATCTGCAAAAACTGTGGTGAGCTGCTTTCAGAGTTAACAAAAATTTATGGCATATTACTTAGAAACATGTTGACTTCATGGTGAACAATTTGTCATTGATTTACAATTGCTGAAATTCCATTCTTGCTCATGCTTATTTAGTACTTTAATATAAAGTGATAAGGATAAGTTACGTGCATGTCCTATCTCTATCCCTGTCCTCTTAACTCTTTATTATTATTCTGTTATGATTCTTACTTTCATCACTGCACAAACCGGTATGAGCAATGATTCTGAGGTTGTGCACCGATTGCTACCTTTGCATCGGCGTTCAAAACTAAACTGGAACACAAAGATAAATGTAAGAAGAGATACAAATGGCTCTCTGTTGGCAGAAGAACTGTTGTGTTTTGAGTACATCAGTGATGCTATTTGTCATAAAGAGGATGCGTTAAGAGCAGAAAATTAAATTTCACTGTCAACAACCAGACCATCCCCGAGGAGTGTTAAAAAGGCAGACAAAGCCTGATAGTACATGTTAGCATTAAACTGCTCTCACCTTCTTCAGCCGTCCACTCTTGGTCCCCAGAAAGACCACGCTGTGCCCGTTGTAGACGTAGGAGGTGACAGAGGTCAGCCTGTCCCTGCTCTCCATGTACACGGTCCGTCCTGACGACCAGCTGAGAGCCCCCGAGGGCTGGTTTATATCCAGCCCGCAGAAGTGATCATCAATGGGAACAGGCTGCAGAGAGAAGGGGAGGTGAAGGAGGCAAAGCAGAACAAAAATTATTAAGAATGTAAGAGGTTTTTTAGAAGATGTAAAGGAGAAATCAGGAGAAAGGGTTACAGGAGAAAAAGGAAGAGAGTGAAGGGAAGGAGGAGTAAAGATGACAGATATTAGGAGGTGAGATGGAGGTAACGAGGAAGAGGGAAGAGCGTAAGTAGGACCTAGAAAAAATGACTGATATCACTGTAGACACACGTGAATATGAGAGGAGAACTCAAACCGACTCCTGGTAAGCGTAACATGCATTAAGCTCACAGTTCCCAGGCTTGGAAACGGTTACTTCAAAAGGGTTTGGGGCTGCTGGATTTACCAACAAGCCTTGCAGCAGGCGAAATTTTCAGAGCAGACTAATTGCTGATGGCAAACACGAGAAAGGATATGTGTTTTGCGCCTGTTTCTGTGATTTTTAGATTGCTTGATCTGACATCACACAAACACACAGCACAAGAGATGTCAGGGTTTGATTAGGCTCAAAGAGAGCAGCATGCTAAGCAGTACTGTTACATCTACTAACATGAACCTCAAACCTGTGCTAATTTGCTTGTCATTCAGTGTATAAATCTACCTTTTAGGGCAGCTCATTTCTCATTCCACATCTCCCCTACTTCTTATGGCACGTGGTAGTACTCACTTTGATTCCTCTTTCATCAAGACTTACTGAATGTGATCAGAGGACTTGTGAATTTCACATCTCACCCAGAACTGTGATCTAAAAAGCTATTTCCTGCTGTCATGTGAGTATTCAGTGCTTCACATTTAAACCTGATTATAGTACACAAATATAAATTATTTGTAGATTAAATCAAATAACAATGCTTACCTTTCCTTCAATATAACAAGTTTTAAAAGGGGATCAGTCTATATGAGTAATTCATGATTTGGACGGATATTTGAGGTCCCCAGAGGATTATCATTCTTGCTTTATTAAATTTTGCTAAAACACCCCCAAGATGTTGACTATATTTGAACAAGTATTAGAGGATTATCATGATTATCATTTGGGACAGTTATTAGGTGAGTTGTGAGAATAACTTATAGTGACTCAACTGATGTCCTGAGAAGGTATCTTGCCTCAGAAACAAATGCTGGTGTTCTGTCCTTTGAGTTTACACAACAACCAAATACCTAATTATACATAAGACTGGCAAAAAGTATAGGACTTTATTTAATTGGCTTTCATTTTCTGAATATAATTAGCTTTTAATGTATTTACTGAGCTAGTTGTGGTGTTTTATCAGTAACTTTTTGTTGTTGACCTTCATCGTGATAATTCAATATTAAGATAAAATTAGGCTGATTGATCTCTTAAGTATACATGAAGTCTGATTGGTGTAAAAGCACAATAGCACATACATTGAATTTAGAGCATGTTAGCTGCATGAGTAGACCCTTTGACTGAGGTGGCCTAACTGGGGCACTGACTTATCAAAGGGTGGCATTAAGCATGTGTGAACGCTCAAATGAATCACATATGTGTCATTTATGTCTCGGCTAATGACATCTATGTTGACAACTAATGTCTCAGAATCTAAAAAATGTTATGTTCCTGTGTATATATTTTTTACTTTGGAAAGTAACTCCGCAGAGCAGCAACATGAAAATATTTAAAGCTTCATCCTTTGAGGACTCAAAGAGAAGAGGATATCAGAATTTGAAGAACTTAAATATATAAATGTGCAACTTTGAAAAGCAAAGAAAGCTGTGGTTAATGGTAAAATAAGTCCTGAGGTAAATAGCCAATCATAGTTTAGAATTTAGGGGTGCCAGTCTGATTTTAATGGGGGCCTTCACCACCCCTCGGCCCTCTTCTAGATGTGCCCCTGCCTGACTGCAGATTGTTTTGTGCTCTTTTCCCCTGTGATTGGAAATTAGAATTTTCAGGTTCTACTTATGAGATACTTGTCAGGGGCTCAGAAGGTGGAGTCAGTCGTCTAACAAACAGAAGGTTGGCTGTTCGATCCCAGCTCCAGCAGTTACATGCCGCTGTGTCCTTGGGCAATACATAACCTCAAATTGCTCCTGCATTTGTTCAGCAGTGTGTGAATATGTATGAATGAGATTAGCTAATACTGATGGCTCCTACTATATAGCAGCCCTGCCATCAGTGAGTGAATGGGTGAATCTGACTAGTGGTGTAAAAGCGCTTTGAGTGGTCAGAAAGACTAAACATCGAAAACTCCATTAACCATTTACCATTGGTCAATGGTAAATGTATTACCAACAGAAGGTCCTGGTCTCTTCAGCCCCATTGTCCAGAAGCTAGGCTACAAACGGGGCCAGGTCTACCACATAGTCTACCTATTTAGAACATTTCAGAACTTTACTTTCAGACACCTTTATAAACTGGAGTTCACAGAGGAAGAATGAGACTTAATAGGCAGCAGCAAAAGGGGTGAAACTTCTGTTTCAACCAAGCCAGCAACTTCCGGTCTAAAAATATGAGTCCAATGCGGAAGTGTTAAAAGCTGCAGTTCATTGAGGATCCGCTTGAGGCTGGCTCCGGAAGTACCGGAAGTCACATACACATGAATCGGAAAAAGACGATCTTTACAGCAGAAATAAACATATTTACAGCCCGTACAAAAGACGAGTGTAGTCTGGATAGCTCATTTCTCGATGTGCTCTCACTGTGAGGGGGGTGAATTTTTTTCTAACGCAGCAATTTCGAAGATATTGAGATTACTAGTCTTCCAATGAGAGGCACAGCTGCCTGTGGTAGCACTGCAGCTGTTGGCTAGGAGGCTCAAAGCCCGCCTCTTTACGTCACGATATCTCGAGAGCAGCAATATGGCTGCTGCCGCCGGATGGCCTCAAACAGCTCTTCAGAAACAGATGGGTGACGTCATGGATATTACATCCATATTTTATACAGTCTATGGTTTCAACTGGATAGCTGGGGAGATTGTAAGTTACCTGATAGTGCAGGTGTCTAAACTGTGAGCTCAAGCTACTATGATGTCACGAGCGGGGCTTGACTACTACAGTATTTCAGGACCTCTTTGGATCAGAGGATACCAGCAGCTCACTTATGGCTGCAGTCAGCATCATTTGCAGACCAGAGATTCCTGCCATACTGAACGCCGCTGTTTCTTACCTCCTTTCTTCCATTTTCAGAAGTTAAATCAGAAATGTAAGTGTGTCTTTGAAGTAAGTGTGCGGCTCTCGTTGTTTTTATATTGCATAATGACACAACCCATGATCTTCACAATATGATAACCTTCTCAAAACACTTCAAAAAAATCAAACTATCCCTTTAACTGTAATAAGTGAAAGATTGTAAACAAAACTGCATTTGTCTTTTCAGCTGTATCATACAGACACTTCTTAGAATCTAGACACTCAAAGGAGAATTTCCCAGATCACTTATTGGTCTTTAAAAGCCACATCTTTGCATCAATGGACACACTGTCCATCTTTCACTGAGTCATTACTCAAGCAGCTAAAGAAACAGAGTCTCTGATGACATCTTTACAAAGCTGTAGCTCTGTGTTTCATTGACGGTCCACTCAAAACATAAAGCCTCGAGCATTGAGAGTTCATTATTGAAGAGTCACGTGTCTCTGTCCTCCTCCTCTTCCCTTTATGAAAGACATTACATCTTATTTGTGCAACTACATGAAGGGATCAAAGTACATGTTGGGAGCCTCTACAGCAGAGGATGTGATGAGTATCATTGTTTTCATGGTTTCACTTTCAACTTGTTTCCATAAAAGCGGCTCGTTACGCAGAATTATAGCTTCCACAAAGGAAAAGACTTGGACGTTAAGAGAAAGCCTTTTTTCTCAAGATCAAGAACAGGTCTCGGAGGGTTAAAATACTGCTGACAGCGACAACAGTAGATGGAAGGAGATGAGGAGAGAGAGAGAGGGAGGGAAAGGGGGAGGAGAAGAAGGCGGGAGTCAGTGCCCAAACCCCTGAATAAATCAAAGCTCCGCTCTAGACTCCTCTGATTAGCATTGTGGAATTAATCTCCTCCAGCTCTTCTGCTCATGTGGGATCCTGAAAACCTGAATGGTTGTTAACCCGGCTCTGGCTGCCTGCCTATCAGCTAATCAGGCTGCAAACATTCATAACCAGAGCAGCAACTTTCATCTACATTAATGCTTCTGACCACAACATCAAAATAAACGGGTGACGTCACTGAGTGTATTTCATCTCTATAGTCCACTTACCGCCTTGGTGCACTGTACGTCCTTTCCCAGCAGCCAGTGCAGCTCCAGGTTCCCCTCCCCCTGGTAGCAGGACTGCAGCCGCTCCTTGATTCGTGTGTTGATGTCTTGGATGGTGAAGACGCAGAGAGCAGAGTGATCCGGAGGGTCATGTAACTGCTTCTGTCCCTTGGAGAAGACAGCAAATAGCACATCCTCCCCAGTGCTGATGTTTAGAGACTTTGCCAGAACCCTGCCGGCCTTGGACAGGTACGCAGCCTGTAATAAGCGGTACTCCTCACCTCTGTGTACGCACCCCACAGGTAGCGACACGTAGGAGTGGAACTTTTTGTCACCTTTGCAGAGGCGGATGATTCGAGAGGTGTAAAACAGGTCGCCAGGTGAGCTTCCTGCAGGCATCCCATTGTCAGGCGTCTCAGGTTGGACTGTCATGAAGTAGACGAAGTTTCCGCTGGCGAAGCCGTAGATGTAGTAGATGTCAAAGTGTGGAACAAGAGCCAGTGTGTCCGAGGGGATTTTAATGAGAGAGGAAACAAAGTCAGTGTGAAGCTCGTAGTCCAGCATGGCAGAGGACTCTGGGTCGCGAGGCAGCTTTCGGCTGGAGATGGTCGGGAAGTAGTCCTGCTTTCCACCAACTGCCGTGCCGATGTAGAGAGTCGCATCCTGACCCTGCGAAGGCACGACGACCCCGAACATCGTCCCTGTCTGGTTGTCACTGGACAGGTAGTGTTCTTTCTTGTGTGTTGGCTCCACTAGAATAAACAAGTCGTCCAGCCTCATCAGTTTGCAGACACCCTGGTAGAGGCTGCCGCAGGCCAGCAGTCGGTTGTGAGAGTAGTCGATGAGCAACAGTTTGTTCACATTGTCTGTGGAGGCCAGAGACTCAGAGCAGGGCTGCACAATCAGAGGAGGGTAGCATGCTTTGTTGTCGTACTCCGGTCCAGTATCGTGGGACACCAGGAGGGTGAGATTGGCTGACAACTTGTAGATTCTGTTGACGGCTCCGACGTACAGAGCGCCGGTGGACTGATGCACAGTCAGGTGGTTCAGCGACCACTCTTTCCTCTCTGATTGAAAGTTGTTTAGAGTCTGTCCAAGAGTCTTTTGACTCACAGAGATTAGAGTCAATAACCACACTGCTAGAGGCCATGACATGACCTTTAGAGGGCCGTGGCCTTTAGTGAGGCCGCAGTAAGTCCATCCTCTATCTGAGCACGTTCCCATCCCCACGGGGCTCCGAAAACCACCAAGCTCAGACAAAACTCCTGGGACTGTGTGTCAGCAAGGAGCAGGATTACACGGAAAAGATGAACTGAAGGGCTGTCTCCTCCTTCCTCTTTCTGAAAGAGACACAAAAAAAGATATTTGTTTTAGAGTCAACAGATCCTTGATTCTTGAAGAGTGAAAAACTGCTCTCAGGGTATCATTAGACACATCATTTGAAAACCTCCAAATGTATGTGCTTGTTTCCCCCTCGGTCTCAGCTTAGTCAGACACATGAGACATCAAAGAAACAAGTAATCATTTGTTCAGACTGTCTCCCCTTATTTACTAGCCCGAGAGATGGTCCAATTTCCCCCCTACCAACAGGGGGGCTCATTATATCCTCTTTTGTGTAACAGAGAACTAACTATGGTCTATTACTTGAACAAAGCAGTGACAGTCTGTAGCCATGCCTTTCCTCCATTTCATTGGCTAATTAAATTATACAAATGTATTAATTATGCGTCCATATTTTGGACTCCCCCTTTCCCTTCCTCCCCTCCTCCTTGTTCGTTTAAATGGTTGAATCCAGGAGGAATTAATCACTCTCCACTGCGGCCGACATTCCTAAATTAATCAGGCTTTTTCCAGGGATGGCGGGGAGTCATTAGAGATTCAGAGCCAGGCGGCATCAAGCCTCGCACTTCCCTTTTTAATTTCATTAGCATATTTTATGTAGTTATTTCCAGGGGACAAACAATGTCCCTCAAACACAGCGTGGACGGGAGGATGGATGAGTTAGACACATGACAAAGGACATATGATGTGTTCACTGATCTTTTCACCTTGTCTCAGTTATTATGTGATGTATTTTTTTAGTTAGAGCGAAATGAGATGACACAAAAAGGAGAAGGAAAAGGGAGAAACTGTTTTTTTTATCTCAAATAAAGACAGATTTTCAGTGAAGGCAACACAAGCAGTGTAGATATAGTGGCTTTACATGCGCTGTTACTTCATTGAAGTCCATTAATGGAGTCGTAAAAATGCCTGCATAGGGGGACAGACCATAAATTAAGACACCTACATCACCCTAAATCCTGCGTGCACCACCAGAAGCTTTTCCAATGTTGCTCCCAAAGGCTTTTCTCATATCCATTCCTGCTCCCTCCAGTGCCATATCAGCAGCAACCTTCAAAGTCCTCTGATAATACCTTGAAGAAACCCTTCAGTGAAAGGCATCTAAATTTCTCCATGAGATTTCCTGCCAAATGCTGGGAGGCTTCAGCTCAAAGGCAACTGTCTGTTTTGGCCGGAGCTAATGTAAACAGGGTGTTTTCTCAGTGAGACTTCCTCGGCCTAACTAAAGGTTAAATGAAGACAGCCATGTCAGATCCTAATGCGGGGGTCATGATGCGGTGGGTGCTCTCCATTGGCTGGCTAACAGGACGTCCAGCTGACTTGAGTGGGAGCCAGGGATGGAGCGGATGGACTGACACTGAGCCCGCTGGTTCGAGTCCAGCTCCACTCCAGCATCTCCTGTCCATCTGTCCACGCAGAGCTCACACCGGGGGGAGAAGTCACCCCAGTGTCTCGGCCCACTCTGCTCAATTTGGCTGACTGTGTGTGAGCAACTCTAGCAGTAATTGGCCACCAAAGAGCAACATCTGACAAACACTGTGCTGCTGGATTTAAAGCTGAAGTCGAGTGTTTGTTTTTCTTTATTGATGAGATTTGACATTTACCCAGAGCCATATGAATCAACTAAAGTCACACTGCTCTTTTTCTTTCTATGTTTATCCCCATGTCTCTTAAAATCTTCAACAACAGCCACTTCTTCTTTTCTGTCTTCACTATCATTATCCCGACTGGACTCGAGCGCTCTGTTTGCTTTTATTAGTCCTCAGAAAAGCTGAGATTTGGCAGAACGTGCTGGCTTGAAAAGCTGCAGCTCCTTTATTTTGGGTGAAACGTTGTCCAGCAAATTCCCTCTGGAAATCTCTCAAATCATGTGCTTTGCAAGCTGACAAGTCCCTGAACCAGCTTCTGTTTTTATGTAACACTATCTTTATATCATTTGGGTATTTTACACAAAAACCTAAACATTGAGGCCTTTTTGAAACGTGTCAAAGGAAACCATTTAGATGCTTTATTCTGATGCCTTCTCATATGAACTCTTTAAAGCGCTCATGTCGTTTCTCAGCAAACCAAATTCCTGAAAGCAGCGGTCAGCAGAAACCTTTATTCTCTTGAGTTTGTAAACCTATTTCTGAATCCTTTGTCTGCATGTCTGATGTGGGCTTTATGCTGTGAGAGGCAGATGCTCAAATGGATGTAATGCATTAAAGAGCTGTTTGAAAGTGGGCGGGTAAGATCACAAAGATCTGACTCAATCTTTTGTGCAGCTTCTTGAGCAGCAGACAAATGATTTCCTGTTTACCAATTCAACTTGAGTTGTCTTTTGCTTTGTGGCATCTCACAGAATCCCATTACTTTGAATTTCTCTTGTTCATAACACTTTGCAAACTTCCAAGCAGCGACCTTTGGTTGGATTTGCATCAAATCCGATCAGACTTTCTGTCCTTTTCTGAACTAGAAATAATTAGTAAGGCAGAACTCCAGAGGTTCAGAGTAAATATCAGATTGAGTGATATTTGCAAAGCCAGGTTTGAGTCTGGTTTGACCTTAAATATCAGACAAAAGCAGTACCTCCCTGAGGTTAATTCAGTGTGGAGAGTCTCCCGTCAAACCCTCTGAGATACCACAAAAGAGGGGGAAAAACAAGAAGAGAAATGAGGAAGTGCTGTTGGCGAATGAAGGCGGGCCGGCATGCAGCAGCCTCATCGTTTCATCCATTTCTTTTCTCCTGGCTTTAGTCACGTCTAAGGCGTGCAGTCATGCTGCTCAGTGTTTACCCTGGATTATAGAGACAACTCTTTGCCCTGCGCAGTCCTCCCTGCTGAATTCTCCGCCTCGCCACTCAGACACGCTCCAGCCCAGACGTGACTCATTCACACTCACACACAGGAACACGGTTTGCTGAGGCCCTCCGGGGACGCGGGCTCTCAGCAGGGACCAATCACAGCGCAGGGGAGGGAGAAGACAGCCTCTTGTGCCTCCACAAACACAACCCTTTGACCTGGATCGAGATCAGTGGAACCAAAGCCATCCTGTGGGTTCAGCTTTTATTGGGGTGAAATGCTGTCATAGCTGCTGTTGTGCCCTGTTAGCCATGATTCATAGCACAGAAGGGTTGGTTAGCGTTTGCAATTTTCTTGTTTGTTTGACCCATCTGCCATCAGAGACAAACTAAAATGTTCAAGTTGGGTATTTCTTTGTTTGTCTGTCATTTTGCATCATTTTCACAGCTCGCTGAAGTTTGTTTGCATGATGATGTTTTCTCAGCAGAAATTCAGAAAGCACTTTTCTTGGGGTAAATTCACAAATTATAGTAAGTTCAGTAAAAACACACATTTGCGTTCTGAGTAACAGTACTTATGGTGTATATGTGGTATTTGATTAATCAAGTTTTTGATTAAGTTAGTGGACAAGCATCTAATTGATCTGGACAACCTTGGGATCATCTAAAAAAGCCTGACCACAGTTTTTCTGAAGACTTCACATTTTTTTTAAAACAGGCAAAAATATATCTTTTGAATTTCAAAAGTACATTTGTTTGAATATAATTAGGACGATTTCAATAACAATACCAGTATTTGAAAAGCTCCCAACGCAGCCTACAGCGCACACGGGTCTCATGAGAACTCAGCCACTCAGCACACAGGTCTGATACCATCATATCCAAGCCTTCATGTAACCCTAGATCTGCCGGTAGGTCATTACTAACTATTCCTCGCTCAAATCGAAAACCAAAGGCAATCAAGCATTTTCTGTTGGGCCCCTAAGTTGTGGAATGACCTCTGACCTGTGGGAGGAGATCAGGGAAGCAAACACTGCCGTCTATTGGGACACTTTTAAAAACTCACAATTTTTTGGTTAATACTTTAATCCTTGTTTTAATGCTCTCTGATGGGTAATACTATGTTCTTAATTGCTGCCTACTGCATTTTTAATTGTTTGTGAAGTGCTTTGTAATTTGCACTATATAAATAAAGATAGTAATATTATTATATAACTTGTTTTAATCTACCAATACAGGAGCCGACACAGCAAAACAAATGCCTGCTACTACAAGAAGAGCAGTGGTCCCAGCTTAAGTATCAGGTGCAACAAACACCAACAGTGTGCTGCTTGCAGAAAGTCAAACATAAAAGCTAACAAACAATAAGTTTAGGCTGAGTTTATAGAATTAAAAGCTAAAAAATATTTTAAAAAATGATTAAAAAAAAAAACAAAAGAAAGAGATCTAAATATGTGCAACTGACATTAGTTTAGCTTGTTTTAACCAGACTGTATAAAACATGAATTTGGACTTAGTGACGTCACTCATTGGTTTCTGGGGAGGCGTTCTGAAGCCCAACAATGGTGGCCGCCATTTTTTAAATGCTGACTCACTAAGTTTCAAGAAACCAGCAAAGAGGTGGAGCTGAGATGGGCCTTTAGTATCCTGGCAAAAAACTCTTACACCCCTTCACTGTCATTCAAATTGGCCATACCCATAATAATTTAAGTTTATGAATAACTCTTGGTCTTAATATAATTAAAACAGACAAGTTATGAAAAAATTTCCCTGTGGTCAAGTACCTCCAATAAAGAAATTATCCATTAAGACAATGTTTCAGTCTGGGCTCCACTTGGTTTCTTTTGGTTTTAGAGCCAGTCTCAAGCAGACACTCAAGGAACTTTAGCTTAGCATTAGCTTCATCTTTCTACACTTGAGGTAACCGCTGTAATTCAAGATGCTCTGTGTCTTTCAATGTTGGGATTTCTTCATTTAAATGAGCCGGTCCACTCAAAAATGTCATCAGTTAGGTGCCTGGAGGCGACGTTGGACATATGGGCGATGCTGGCTGATTTATACTGTTTCTGACTGGGATGTGGGCAGCTAGCAAACCTAAGACCAAAACTTGTTATGATCGACATCTTGTATTTCTATTTATTTATTTATTTATTTATTTATTTATTTATTTATTTATTTATTTATTTATTTATTTACTTAATTATTTATTTATTTAATTAATTAATTATTTACCACCTATCATTTGATTGTATTGTATTTTATCTTATTTTAATTATTTTATTTTCCTAACTTGGGTTGGGGTTTTAGGGAGTGGGGTGTAAGGAGGGCAGATGTGTGTGTTTGTTTAAACACAGAAAAGACTGTAAACTATTATACTGTATTGGCTGTACTGGAATGATTTTGCAAAAACAAAATAAAAAAAATAAATAAAAAAAGATCAGTTATATCACATTGATACAGGAGTAGATGTACAGTGCTCTTTAAATGTATTTTGCGAGAACTCTGGGGGGTAAATTGGTATCATTCAAAACCTTTATTTTCTGTGTCTAGGTGGTGTGAAAATGTGTCCAAAGATCACCTTAATCTCAAACAGGATAATTTTCAGCACGGTGTTGGAGTTAATCTTGTTTTTCTTTAGGATTCCTGTGTAATCGGAGCGCTTTCAACACACTTTGCCATGATCTTTCTAAAGGTTAGGAGAAGCATCTCTGCTCTCACACTTAGTCAACAAAGGGAGTCATTGTCAGCAGCATCAGAGGTGATGAAAACATTTCTTCCTTCTTGTTGTTTTGTGTGGCCTAGACTTATAAGATGGCACAAAAGCAATAACAGAGGAAGAGCATGAGGGCAGAGAAATATCTGAACTACAATAGACATATCAGCTTCTGTCCTTCATGACTACAAGGCAGCAGGGCAGAAACGGGCAGAGTTATCATGTTTTTTTTATTTCTCCAAGACGGGGACGCTGATGGAAGATTAAAGTCGGATCTTTCTCTGAGATTATTTCAGATGTGATGGGAAAAGTTTTGGCTGCAGCGCTTCATCGTAATGTACTGTATGATATTTGCAATTACAGTATGTAAACCTGCCGGATGGGATGCTTTTGTCAGGGGCTTCCTGTAACTTCACATAGACGAGTCATTGGGGGGAGGGTCTGGGTTGTACACATTACACATGAATGAGCTGGGAGGGCGCCAGGCGCAACAGAACTTGACTTCCAAATGAATAAATGAAGGCAATTAGTAGATCTGTTTACAATGTTGTGGCGACAGAAGTAGGTCAAACGTGGCAGAGACAGGAGGGAGGAGGGAGCCAGCAAGCCAGAGCCAGGGGCTGTCGCTGGTACCTTCAGTGATGAGTCGGGGAATTAGGACATGAAAATGCCGTCTTTATTAGCGTTGACTTATAAGTGAATGTCACGTTGAATCACAGGAGACCGATGGGGTTTGTAAGAAAAAGAAAGGTTTTGTGATCAGTCCACTGTGTTGAATCTGAGGATACAATGTGGAGGGGGAGGCCCAGGGCAAGTTGGATCCGGCTCGTAAGGCCACCTTCACAGACAGGAGCCTCTGAGGGCATCATGAGCAGCGTGGATGCAAACACTACAGATACCCACAGGAAAGCTACACTTTGATGCCACGCAGTGAAATTTAGTGATAGTTGGCCTGTGGTTCATTTTTATGTTCTGCACTGTAAATTCAAACAGCAGTGCTGCCCCCGGTTAGAGCGGAAACAGTCAGAGCGGAAAACATTTAACAAGTATTAAGATTAATCATTCTGATGCTTTTTGATGCTTCTATTCTCTGGAAACAAGTGCTGTAGTCATTATGTGCTGTTTAAATGCCAGTTCCTGCTTGATTGCATACTGGAGTCTCTGGAAGTTTGGCTAAAAAGAGCTAAAAGCACACACATGATATCAAAGTTAAGCGTCTCGTGAGGCATCCACAAATAACTGCATGACATAAATGTCCATGGTAATTGGTAAATCAGAGTCAAACACAGCTAGTTTTGCTTTTCAGACATATCTCAGGACTCTGTAGGCTGTCTTGCATTCCCACAATAACAGCCAATGTGACAGTCAGTGTAATGCAGCCTTTAACAGTATGTTTGTACTGTCTGATTGAACACCAGAGGAAGGAGCACAAGCACTGTAGGCTGGAAAATCTTCATTTCACTGTGTAAAGTAATTGAGACGAGGACTTGAGCACTGGTGACCTGGACTTGCACAAGGACTTGAGTATTGACTGCTTTTGGACAGGGGAGATGGAGCGAAAACTCAAACTCATTTACTGATAAAGACTGTTTCATTGTTTCTGTTAGTTTCTTGGATACGGCCTTCATCATTCATTCAGTTTCAGGACAGGGCTGGTGCGTGTGATCACCTGCACATGCCTTCATGTTCCTTAAAGAGGCACCGTGCATGGTGAGGTGTGCTTTCAACGATTTTAGAACAAATGCAAGAAAGAGCTGTGCAACATGTTCGATATGTCAAAGAACAATTGAGGAGAAGACGGGGACAAACTCAAAATTTACACCTTTATTTACAGAGGAGAGGAAATTGGATAGCGTGGGAAACCAGGAGAGAGTGGGGGGAATGACATGCAGGACAGGGGCAGGCTGGAATTAAACCCCAGCTGGCAGCTATATAGGCACGTAACTTAACCATTAGACTAAATCCGCATTTGACAAACTCTAACTTTAACAGACATTTGCCCAAGATACATCCAGAAGTTGTAGTAGTCAACAAAGAAACATAAAGTACCTGACACATAAATCTGGGTAACAATCGGTTTCTGGAGGTTTAAATTGCTGTGGTCAAATTGACCCCAATGATAAAAGATGTTTGTAAATTTTAGGGTATCAGGAGGGTTTATAGCAGTGTGGGCTGAAGGTATTTTGGAGTTCATTTGACACTTGCAGTGATCCCACTGCAGCACAGTCCATGAGTGCGTCTCTCCATTTAAAGAGGTGCAGTGTGCATTTAGGTACGACACACAGCGCTGTATCTTAATGGATCATTTCAACCTGCAGACATACCGAAAGAATCTGATGTTAATAAATGAAATTTGTTTTCTACACATCCAAAAGGTTCCACACAGTCAGTCCAGGTTCATACGGTGAACAGTTTTAGGGATAATCAGAAGTCCTCTTAATAATAATTCATTATAACGGTAACGGAGACTAGACCAAGACTCAGACGTGAATTCTTGACTCAAAGTTTGGTGAGTCAACTACAATGACTTGCAGGATATATGCAACACTAATGTAGAAGCCCCAGCAAATCATTAACTTGTAACATATAACAGACCTAACCTCCCTGCATCCCTCCAACATCACTCGTCATGTGACATTTTATCTGTGGCACAATCTCTGATATTTGGATATATGGTTGCCGTGCAGTTCATTCGAGTAACACAAGCTTCAGAGCTTCGGTATCACACATGCATCTCTATGTGCTCTGCCCTTGTCAGTCTCACTTGTGTCTGATTACCTTCTCTGTACTTCATCTCTGTACTTCATTTCATTTCATCTACCTTGCTCTCCAACCCTGCTTCCTCACGACTCCTTGTGTTTTCACCTCTGGGTCTTTTTGTAATTTCTCCTTGCGATGTTTGTTTTCCTTGATGCTGAGCAGTAAGCCTTTTGTTTTTGTCTTTCTGTTGTGATTAGTCTTTGTACTCTGCATTTGATTCCTCTTTCCTTATGCAAAAAAAACAAAAAACAAACGTGACAACAAATTGTAGTCGGCTTTTTTCTGCTTATTTAGTTTATTGGCCAGTGCGGATATTGCACGCTTTAGGGCTCTCCAGCCAGCCACTAATCTTGATGGTAGAGTAGTGAAGGATGTCTGCAGGGAACACTAAAACAGCACTACGTCATCCAAACAGGCTCTGCTCCTAATAACTGCAGGATGCTGCGAGGGACCCGGGCAGAGGCAAATGTGGCATAGGGGACCAATTCCAACACATCACCACAATACAGTCAGCAGCCTCCTCTGCAATGCATGCCATTATCTTAGAGCTATGCATTATACATGCAGATACAGTACTATGTCTGAAATTGCTGTTAAGAGCAGGGAGCAGATGAAGGGCACTGCAGCCACAGTCAGATTTAACCATGCATGCCTTTCTCCTCCCGTCCCTCTCCTCAGCTCTGTCTCCTGTTCCATAAATCTCATTGTCGGTCTTCCCTGGTTAATGGTGACCTCAAGCAGGCTCTTCTCCACTGCCGAAGCCCTCGTGTTGCATGTATGATGAGCGCAGAGGGGAGAGTCAAAGTGACCTCCAGCTCTGTGATGAAAACCCGTGCAGCTCAAGTGCAATAGAGGGTCTTCTATAATTCAGCGAGCGCAGAAGAAGACAGAGCTGGCTGCCTTTTTCTTTTGTAAAAACCTCACAGCGTGTGCATGTGAGTCGGGCTGCCGGGGCTGCGCAGCATCCCCTCATCCATAACGTCGCTTAAGTGCAAGAAGAAGAACAAGGGGTAAACAGAGGAGTCCGAGCGGGGCTCTGAGTGATCTTTGGACGGTGCAGCTGAAGGGAATACAGAATGAGGAGTAGTGAAATGTGAGCTCCACTCTCCAGCCCAGAGACAAGTACAGAAAGCTCTCCAGACTTGTTTTTTCTCCTCTAAGAGCCATTTTTACTTGGCTCAGTGACTACAAGCCTGATACTCAGCCTCTAGCATGCCTGTAATTTTATTGTCTGCCCCATCTTCTGAGGTAGTGTCTTTATTCGTCTGAGTTGACATTGCTCTTTCTGTACAACAAAGCTACATCTCTGCTCAGGCTGATTCAGTTACACATGTGCAGTGCTATATTGCTTTTGCATGCATAAATCATGGGGACCTGACAGGGAAAAGACATTACATTTGGCACAGACTAGACCCCAGTGTGTGTTCGAATGAGAAAAATAATCAAACACAGCTAGGCAGAGCCTCCATGTGTAGCTGCGAAGCACATATGTCCATAATTCCCACACCACAGCACACAGAAATCAAAGAACGTATTCCAAAGACGCCTGTATGTTTCCTCCGCTTCCCCCATCTTTGCCCATATGGCTCCATCGGGTGGATGATGCCAGGGTTGGAGGTATCTGGCACGAGTAATTACGATCAAAGACATTACAATGCAAAAGGAACAGCTGCTACCTCCACTGCTGACAAATGACTGTGAGTGAGAGGAGACAGTGAAAGACTGCGAGAGAAACAAGGAAGAGGAGGAGAGACGCTGCATGTTTGACTATTAGACAACTTTCCTGCTAAGTATCTGCCGCTCCAAAACCCATTTAACATTTAATCCGCAGTGCAAATAAGGCCTTTGGTGGCCATTCACCCAAAAGCTGTACAAATACAAGCATCTGCCCAGATTATCTCAGCCTGTCTCCATGGCCCGCCCGGCTCGTCCCTAATTCTAACACACTGTGAAACTCTATCCCATCTACTCTGTCTCTGAGCGGGATTTCGGGCAAATGCAAGGAAATTTCCTCAATGTTCAGAAATAGAAATAGCCTGGTTAAAAGTACAGCACCCTAGTGAGTAAGGGTCTACCAGGACTGCAAACACAGGTGAATTTCACTCAAATAGAAATTCAAACGGAACGAAAAGTTTTAAATTTGTTTTTCTAAAAAGCTCCCCCCGTCTGCAGTAAATACTCCGCAGAGAACATTTCCATCGCTTCATCCTGTCCTTGTAGATCAAACTTCATCCTCAAATTATATTCAATTCTCCAAGTCTATTAAGTTAGTCCAGTCCCACCTGGGTTGAGGCTGCCAAGGGCTGAACACTGATGTAGTACAGGTGCTCAGGGCTTCTGGGATGTGCTGTACTGTCGGTAAGTGATGACTTACTTTTGTACAAGAGCTGCAAGTGTTTGGTTGATTTCACATTTCCCCCAAAAAACTCTGCAAAAGGTCACAAAAGAGGAGCACTGCGGCACTGCCTTCCTCATGTAATTTAATTCCGTTGTTCTGAATCAAGGTTAGACTTTTTTTTATCCAACACCTTGACCTTGCATGAGTTATCCCGTCTTTTAGAAACTTCACTTCCTGCAGCAGAAACCAGGCTGAGTCGGTTTTGTAAGCAACGTAAACAACATAAACGTCTGAAAAGCTGAAACTCTGAAGTCCCATTTATTCGGTGAAAGCCCTGATGAATATCGAGACCCTCCAAAAGCACTGGATGTTTTATTTATTTAAATGTCATCGACTTGGACTGACATCCCAATGCAGAACGCACACAGAGACCTAATTTCCTCAAAAGGGAAAATGATTTCAGTTGGAGGCGTTGGAGGCGAAATGAAGGCTATCAGAACATTGAAAGTGGAGAGACTGGGATTAGCTTTGGATTTTTTACATTAACACCAATTTCCATACATTTTCCATGTCACATAACATCAATTTCTATTAGCCAGCACATGTAGTTCACTTCTAAGTTAAATTAGCATGTTCATTTATAACTAATTCAAATTTTCCAAGCCACATACATCACGCTGCTCCTCATGATTCAATGCAAGACTTTGAAAATTATGGTTTCAGAAGTTGGCACCCTCTGAAGGTAGCACTCAGGACCAGTCAAAGGGGCTGTCTTGCATTATAAAATTCATTCATTAATTTGGGGTACTTGCAAGAGACCGAATTTAAGAAAAAGTATTAACAGTGCTGAAGAAGCTGCCAAAGCATCCTGAATTTTATTCCCCACAGTCCTATTTAGGCTGAGCGAGTATTACTTGGGGACGTTTTGTAATTTGTCTTAATTGGAGAGGCCGCCCTTGATCTCAGTCCCATTTGAATCCCATGCGAGTTCCCAGTTCCTTATTTGCAAAGTAAAAATCACACCACAGATTACCTTACATGTTTTAGACTGAAAATAGACTCTGTGTCAAAGTATGAGTCCTGTGTGAATATTCATGTCTGTTGAATGGGGTCTTATTTTTGTTAAGATTTTAGACTGATATAAGCATCAACACATTAGTCTACCTCCCTGTTTCATATGCTCCTTATACCTTATTCAATTAAATGACTGCATCATTGTTAAATATATGTTCCTTAATATAAAAGAACATATAGTTTGTGTGTACTCTACTTTAACTGAGATCTGCCTGGGTAACCTGTTGCACTGGCAATTATTATGAGTGATAAATACTTAATGATTATGAAGATAATTTTATGATATTTTTTATTAGTGTTTTGACAGAAGCCTTGTGCAAACTTTGGAGAGCCATTTGCTTATATCCTTTATAAGTGTCTGTGAGGGGGTCTTGAGAGAGGATGTTATGAATGATGACAGCATGAGTATGATATATTTTAACTTACAACATTTTAAAGGTAATAAGAGGTAGGCGGTGTTGCAGGACAGGGACTCCAGTCAGACCCCAGCCCAGATTTTTAGGACTCCTGACTTGACTTGGACTCACACTGATGACTCTGTCTTGAACTTGGACTTGAGTATTGACTGCATTAGGATTTGGAAGATGGAGAGGAAGACTCAGACTTGTTTAGTGATAAAAGACTGTTATATCATTTGTTTTAGTTTTTCATATAAGCCCCTGATAGTTTTTTCAGATTGCAGCAGGACTGGCTCGTGCGCACTCACGGGCATAAGCGTCTACAAGCCAAGCAGTTTGTGCCAGGATGCCTAAAGAGGTGCCATTAGTTGTGAGTTTTGCTTTCGAGGAAGTAAAAGAACGATTGAGGAAAAGACAGAGACAACCTCAAATTATACAAACATGTGTCCAGGAGCCACCCAGAAAAGTACCAGGGAGGCTAAAGTTAGCCAACTTGGACTGTTGATTATGTTACTGTCAGCAAGCTAATGGGCAACTAAAGTGACTCAACCACAGAGTCCAATATGTTTGGTCAGTAAAAACTCTGATTAGAAGCGGCTGGGTTGCAGGTAGTTTTGACTCAACCTCGACTTTAGACTGGACCTGGACTCAAGCTTTATTGACTTGACTACATTCCTTAGGGTAGGTTATCCTTAGTAATGTTACGACACTAATGCAACACTTTATGGCTTATTCTGTTTGACTGTGCTGCTGGTTAACACTTATATCTTATAAAATAGAAGTCCCGACCTATAGTAAAGCCTAACCTAATGAAACTTGATGGGGCTTTTTCTGAGACATTCAGATTGATCATGTCGCGTCGTACTTTGAACAATTAGCACTACACTCATGTTTAAAATCACTGCAGTGCCCCTTTAAAGCTGTTGTTGGTAGTCGTGATATAAACATCAGTTCAGAGAGAGATTACGAATGTCAACACTACCCCTCCCCTCTCTGCTCTTGTAACCCCGCCCGAAAAAGATTGTTTTGCACGTTCTATGAGGAAGTAGTGGCTTCCCAGCCAATCAGGGCGACATAGTGGGGCCGCCACTCGACCAATCAAGACAGAGGGTCAGGGAATAGCTCTGATTGGTCCGTGATAACATGAAAGAGGGGGACAATAGCATTGCTTTATACAAAGGCATTGGAAAACACAGAGATATCACCATAGTCTCAAATTACTTCACTTACAGATGAGTACCGATTAGTATTATGACCTTTTCTCCAAACCCAGCAGAAAAAAGTAATGTTTACACCATTCCTACCAACAGCAGCTTTAAGAACAAAAACTTCAAACTTTCCAAATTTAAAAGTCGTGTCAACACTTTCCTCAGTGAAAAACAACACATGACTTCCTTTAACTTAGTTGGTGTTTCTTTAGATTCACCATATGTTATCTGCTCACACTGGTGCCAGAGGGAACTCTGCAAAACACACACATCAGCAAAGTTATCTCACTGTTTGTATCAACAACGCTGTGACAATCTGGAGGCGATGCGCCATATTGCAAGACCGCCATCACTGCATGCTGAGGGGCTGCCAAAGCTGCCATCTGGCAGGTGAGCTGCACGATTTCCACTTGTGCCTCGACTTCTTTTCACTCGTCTCCTCCGCTGTCTCTTTCTGTCACTGAGTACAGCTTGGTTTATTAGCCTTTCTTCATTTAGCCTCCAAACGTTTTCCACCTTTTAATCTCATCTCTAACAATATTTTCCACCTTTATCTACCTGTACATCCACCTCCCTCAGGCCTGGACCACACACAGCGACAAGAGGAAGTGTGAAGATTGAAAGAGGGATAAAAGAGTCAGAGAAACAGTGTATCGGCTGTGCTTGATGATCTGCAGTATTTTGTTTTCCCTCTTTCCTCTCCGTCCTTCTTTTCTGTAAATTCACATCAATGAATGTCTCTTCTTGTTTTTTTCAGACTTTCTCTCCTCCTCTATTAATGTACACACCCATCTAGAGACACACGAGTCAATACATACATAACTGGCACTTATGTATGGATGCACACACATACAGTGCATGCAAACACTAACACACACACACTGGGGGCTCTCCTCCTTCCTCCTCCTCGGGCTGTAGCATCTGAACAGTCGTGTTTAATCAGTGTCTCCGTGGGCAACTGGGGTAGCAGTGGGGGGAAGGGGGAAGGGTTTGAGGTGGGGGGTCTCCATCTATGGGTAGTAGTGGCGAGCTGCTGTGCACTCACACACCGTGTAATTGTGTTACATACACTAATTCGCCTGATGTACTACTGCAGCAACTCAGTGTCGCCTTTGCCCCTGACCCACATCCATCGCGCTCCCTGATATTCAAATTAGCCCAGAATTAATGTCACACTCTGAACTGGTGGACGTTTGGATCAAAAGCTGTTTTCCTCATCAGGAACAGACCTGTGTTTCTCATTTCTCTGTCTTCTCAAAGCTACAGTCTCACTCATTAATCTCTGCAGAAGTCGTAGATAACACTTAACTCCTGGCTTGTGGGTGAATTCGACAGAGACAGATGTTCCAAATTACTTCACCTACACTTGTCTGGTGTTGTCTGCGGGGTTAAAAGACTCCAAAAAAATGAAGTTGACACGCAATCCCCCTGAATTCAAAAGTGCTGCTACAAAAACTGATTAAAGATGCTGGAAAAAATAACCAGAATCACAAACATCCAACAGAAAGCAGTTTCTGTAGGCTTTACTCAGTCACACGTGTCATGTTTGGTCTCACTCTAACTTGTAGGTAGAAATAGGAACATAATTGATCAAAGCCTAAAATGTAATCTGCTTGTTTGCTTCAGTCTCTTCTCAAAGCAATGGCAATTGGAGATCTCAGCAGACTTTAATCGTTCCAGAAACTGTGTCCAGGTTACACCAAAATCTCCACAGACTCCTTTCATCTCGGGAAGAAAAATGGATTTTGTTGCAGATAAAAACTGATCAGAGTGAGGTCTGTGGAAAATCCTCTGTTAGCAGGACATTGTTCCTGAATAAACATGCAGATTCTGAGCTTTTTAATTGTTATTCAAACCACATGTAAGAGCCAAACATGTTACTTTAATGCTGCTGTAGCAAAGACAGCATGGGAAAGGTGTCTCAAAGCCTCGGCGGGGAATGCACCTTCCCAAAGATAGACTCTGACTTTAGCTAATCAAACATCCAGTGGCTGTTTAAATTCGTTCTTTGCACACAGATGGTTCTTGATCATCTTCATTGGTTCTGATTGGCAGTTAATTCTGGTTGGGCCAAGACTTTTTCAAACTAACAAACGCAGCTGAAGATGCAAATGCTTCAAACTGCTCAGATCTGTGCACAAGAAAATATTTGCCTTCTGGATAAAATCAATAGATTCATTTTCATGGGGAAAAAAGAATGTACAAGCAGGGATACATTTGGAGAAAGTGTAGCATTATAGTAGTAATGTTTCCTCTGAAGTGGACAAGGGCAAAGACTGTCTCTATAGGGAAGCAAAATTGACAAATGTGTCCTCACTGCTGTGTAAATCATAAAAATTGAGCCATATTTCCTGACATTTATCATTTAGTGCAATAGGTCAGCACACTTGGCACAAATGTGGTAACATTTCAGGGCTTAAAATAAGTCAGTGTCTATTTTTGTTAAACAAATTTGCATGAAACTAATCTATTGGCTAACCTACAACAGAACCCTGCAGACAAGTGTCTTCATGAAACTGGCACAGAAGTATCCGTGTGGCTAAAATATACAAGGATGAAGGAGAATCAGCAAGTTTTTATCACATGTTGAATAAAATAACCTTCAGAATTTGGTCTCCCCAGGAGTTTAAATTGTTTTTCCTTTCACAAACTTCTCCACTGAGAAGAAATCATTCATACACAAACCTCTGATTCATTTTCTGCCTTCAAACACAGCAGAAGAGAGAGACGCAGAACTTGTGTGGAGATTCATTTAAATTCTAAAATTAACAGGCAACTGATAAAGTGGCGAATTCTGATGACTGGCATGAACATACTGACTGTGAAGCCAATCTCTCTCTCTCACTCTCTCTGTCCATGAGAGGCTTTACGCGCTCTAGAGGGGCCAGGAGAATAAAAGCTGGTCCAACTGGCCGGTTAGATAAGCCGGACCAGAAAGAGCATACAGAGGGAAGAGAGGGCTTCATCTGGTTTGCATGAGGGCTACCAGTCAAAGAATCCAACCACCACAGACCCTCTCCACAACCACCCAAACACACACGGAGGGTGGGGGGAGGGGCTCCGACAAAGATGCACTTGGTCAACAGCATTGTTGAGGTTGGCTCTGCTACAGCTGTGTGTGCAGTGCTTCTTTCAGGCTCAGGCTGCCCGGGCTTATCAGCGTCCCAGTGGCTTCTGCTCTGCACGCGCTGCCAAGGCTGCACGAGGTGGCAGCAGGGTAGGACGGACTTCAGTCTGGTATCCTCCTGATGACTACTGAATAAGCCACATGTGCAAAGAGTTCTGAGAAAATCTGCTCAAACAGGCACGCTATTTCGGAAGTTTACGCATCTTCAAAAACGTGCAGCTGCCTCCTCTCTGTGAGGAGGATGAGGCTTCAGAGCATCAGCCCACATCTGTATGCTGTTACAGGTGGCCGTTAGAAGGAAAAATCGATCATTTATCTCATGCAACACCTTAGAAATAGCTAGATATAAAGCGCACAGTGTCCCTAGACGTCTCTCACTGCGTCCAGGGCGCGTAAAGTCTACCCAAGTTTATCCTCCTGTGCACCACAGGCTGCAGCTCAGTAAAGGAGAGACTACTCACCTTGAAATAAGAGGAGACTCATTCATGAGCAGAGCAGATCCGGTTATTTCGTGGAGATCTTCAAGGGTGGATCGTCCCACGTTTGAGCCAGTAAGTCAGTCAGTCCTGTTAGGTGTGGACGCCGAAAGCAGCGAGACAAACAGCCGGTTAATTGCTACCACGCGCGGCCGGTAAAGTCATCTGGACAGTGGGGAGCATCTCCGCGAAGGAGCCGGTACCGACTGACCCTCCCACCTCTGTAGCATGCGTCCACACAACCTCACTCACTCTCTCTCTCTCTCTCTCTCTCTCTCTCTCTCTCTCTCTCTCTCTCTCTCTCTCTCTCTCTCTCTCTCTCTCTCTCTCTCTCTGCTCTGTGTGGATATGCCGCTGCTACATGAATTCACCCATCAGTTCACTTGCACCTCACGTACGGTGTGCTGCGCGCTTCTAAACCCTGCCTCCGCCATCGCGTCATCCTTTGGCACAACTTGGGCGCGTTGCGTTACATATAATAATTTTCCCGGCTTGTAGACTCTGCAGTGTTTATACATTTATGCGTCGACGTAGATGAAAATTAATCTGTATTAATAGATTAAACGGGGATTCAGGAGGTACATAGCCTAGATGTGTGAATATAATACAGCGTCTTGGTCTGTCTGTTATCAGCTGCAGGCAGGATGGAGATAATGTCAGTATGTAAAATAGACCTATATGTCATTTGATTCTCATCTTAATGTATTTGTAAAGTGTCTACCTTCAACGTGGACAAATCATATTTGCTTAAAGCCCTCTGTAACCACTAATGTGCATTGAGTACATTTAAAAACGTGGTTTGATGGAATGTAAGAGGAGATTTTTATAACAGTAGCAGTCAGTCAGGCAGACACACTCAGACCTCACTCAGAGTTTTTAATGTAGTAATACAACCATTCATACATTTTACAGTGATTTCAGTTATCTTTTATTTTCATTCAACACCAAACAGCAGCTTGCACCCAAAGTGTCCGGTGAAATACTGCCATCTGTAGGCCAAATTATGCAACTGCATATATTTCAATTACATCTCTGGTAGAGAGGACAAACACTCCGTACTGTAGCTACACTTAAGCAGTCTTTTCATTTCACTTTGTACTGAGTTCTCTGACTTTTTACCTTAGCCTGCAACATTGTGACACAAATGTATGTACTCTTTACTCCTTACATACAGACACAACACTTAAATCATAGATGAACGGCGAGCTCTCAGGGTGTTTGTAAGAGTACATTTAAGTCACCTATTTAATCTAGCTTTTAATTTGGAATAATTTATTTTTAGCACTGGACTGAATTATTATTATAATCATTGCTTTAACATGTATTTATCTTATTTAATTATTTATCTATTTATTTCTTATATTCACCTGATTTTGTTAACGCTATCTTATTTTTAACTTTTCTTTCCACTTCCACTTATTATATACATTTTACTGTATTAAGTGTTTTATTTATAATCATGCCTTTTATAATTTTACCATTGCTGTTGTTTTCTGTCTCTCTGTTATTTTGTGAAGCAAAAAGATGAGTTGAGTGTTTTTTTAGAATAGATGGGATAATGAGATGTGGAAAGATAGGTCCTGACCACAGATAGGACATCTTATGAGAGACATGAAATGTGAGGAGCAGAGAGCGGTATATGAGATGTAGCCAGGCACGTGGCCAGGAGTCAAACAGGCAATGTAACGAGGGTCGTCACCTCTATGCATTTGGCGCATGCTATAACTACTGAGCTAAACCAGTGTCCTATACCAAAAACTATGAAATAGATGCATTAACAACAAAATAAGCGGACGAGGGACATAGTAGAGGCGACCGATTAAAGTGACCTGTAGCCTCAGAGATAAAAGGAAGCCTGCCAACATTGTTGAAGAGCAGATTCAAAGTAGAGCGTCAACCTTTGAGGGTTTCTTTATATTTAATATAAGATTAAAGTTGAATATTACCCTGAATGTAACGTGATGTTCAGTGAGCTTTGCACAGAAACATCTGGTTGGATTTTCCTTCAAAGCTTTATTTCTTACCTTTATAATGTGAG
Source organism: Notolabrus celidotus (assembly GCF_009762535.1). Classification (NCBI taxonomy): domain Eukaryota; kingdom Metazoa; phylum Chordata; class Actinopteri; order Labriformes; family Labridae; genus Notolabrus; species Notolabrus celidotus. The sequence continues at coordinate 19,077,989 of NC_048272.1, forward strand.
CCAGCTTCCCTGGCCAAGGCCAAGGACAAGAGACAAGACAAAACAAAACAGCAGATAAGACCACATTCTGGAGGAAAACGACTGAGATCGCTGAGCCAGGAGGAGTCTTCATCGCCGCCACCTTCACCCCCCCAAGAGGAGCGTCCTCCAGTGCCGCCAACTTCAACCCCCCAACGAGAGGAGCGTCCTAGACTGCGGCCATCTTCACCCACCCAACAAGAGGAGTGGCCTCCACTGCGGCCATCTTCCACCCCCCAACAAGAGGAGTGGCCTCCACTCCCAACAGGAGGAGATTTCTATTCTTCACCACCCCAAACACCAGCCAACTCCCCGCCCTCTCCAGTCACTCTCTCTCCCTCCTCCCCCCTCCTGGATTTTACGGATGAGATGAAAAAGCTTGTCAATGTTGGAATCAAGCTTACACCCCGTCCAAATCCCATATTCTCTCCCCTAAATCTACCCCATCGCCCAGCCCCCAGCCCACCACCGCGCCCGAAACCACCATCACGGAAACTTCACAAAGCCCCTTCACCTCCTCAGAATCATCATCATCATAACAATTCTAACTGATATGGGCCGGGTCCAGGCTTCAAAGCTGATATCATTAATATTTTCAACCAGGAAAAGCCGGGGCCCTGTGGAATTCAGGTAGCCTCCTCAATTCCTCTGTTGGCAGGAAATAGAAAAAGGGTAAATCTGCTAAGAAACAGAAGATACTCGACTAAATCTGCCAACTTATTAAATTTAGCTCCACTTCCTCGTCAGCCACAAACAGCTGTAAAAAATAACACAACTGGTTTTAACTCACTAAACTTAGCTTTATTAAATATCAGGTCTCTGGGAGGCAAATCTTTTTTTTAATAAATGATTTTATTATTAAACACAATCTTAATTTTATGTTTTTAACAGAGACTTGGTTAGACCAAGATAACAGTGCAGCTGTACACATTGAATCATGCCCTCCAAACTTCTCTTTTGTGAGTGAGACTAGAACGCATAAAAAAGGAGAGGTGTTAGTATAATTTTTAATGAGTTATTCAAATGCAAGCAGGTGTTTTATGGAAATTTCACTTCTTTTGAATATGTGGCTCTTCAGTTAAATACATCCTCTCGGTCTATATTTCTTAATATTTACAGACCACCTAAATACTGTACTGATTTCTTTGATAACCTTGTTGAACTACTGTCTCTTATCTGCACTGACTTTGATTCTGTTTTAATTGTTGGTGATTTTAACATCCATGTTGACAAACCTGAGGACAGAGTGACTGAAGAACTGTGTTATGTCCTTGACAACTTTGGACTCACTCAGCATGTGACGCAGCCCACACACAACAGGGGCCACATCCTAGACTTGGTTATCTCCAAGGGTCTAAACATTTCTAAGGTTCTGGTATCTGATGTTGCTCTCTCTGATCACTGCTGTGTTTTCTTTGAAAGTGATTTATCTGTGAACACTAATGTTCAAACTGAGGTTATCTCAAAACGTTACATTACTGAAAGTACCAGTGATATATTTATTCAGGCTTTCTCTTCCATAACCCCCTCTCTAGGTTCTCTGCAAATGAACTTGTAGAAGATTTCACTTTAAAAATGACAAACATTATTGATTCCATTGCACCAACTAAAGTAAAAGTGGTCTCCAATAAGAAAAAATCGCCTTGGAGGAATACCATGCAGGTCAAACATGAAAAAAAGGAATGTCGAAAAGCTGAGCGCAGGTGGCGTAAAACAAAGCTTCAGGTTCATTATGACATTTATAAAGAAAGACTTCGCATGTTTAATCTAGAACTGAAAAAGTCAAGGCAGACCTTCTTCTCAGACATTATCTCCAAAAACAAAGATAATGCACGCGCCCTGTTTGCTACAGTCGACAGGCTAACAAACCCCCCTGTGCCAGTGGCCTCTGAACATTTATCTACCAAGGCCTGCAATGAATTTGCATTCTTCTTCACTGCCAAAATTCAGAAAATCAGACAAGCAGTCAGCACTACTGTACGAGGTACTGGGAATGTGTTATCTGTGTGTCCACCAAAAAACAACTCAATCACTATGACACAATTTAATCCAATAAATTACAAAACCTACAAGATATAATACAGCATTTGAAATCCTCATCCTGCTGCCTTGACATTCTACCATCACCATTTTTCAAAAAGGTTTCAGACTGCATGACCTCAGATCTGCTTCAAATTGTCAACATGTCTCTTCTTACAGGTGTCTTCCCCCAGGCCATGAAAACAGCAGTAATTAAACCACTCCTGAAGAAGAACAATTTAGATGCATCAGAAATGAACAACTATAGGCCGATATCAAACCTCCCTTTTTTAAGTAAAATTATTGAAAAAGCTGTTTTTCAACAACTGAACAATTATCTAATGATAAATGACTGTTTTGATGTCTTCCAATCTGGATTCCGATCACATCACAGCACAGAGACCGCTCTAGTCAAGGTCCTCAATGATATTCATTTAAACACAGACAATGGCAAAATCTCAGTTTTGGTATCACTTGATCTTAGTGCTGCTTTTGACACAGTTGACCACAAGATACTACTGGACAGACTTGAAAACTGGGTGGGAATCTCTGGTGCAGTACTAAATTGGCTTAAGTCCTATTTAAATGACCGGGACTATTTTGTGTCTATAGGTAAATACACATCTGAGCGGATGAAAATCGTATGTGGAGTACCTCAAGGATCCATTCTGGGGCCTCTACTATTCAACATCTACATGCTCCCCTTAAGTCAGATAATAAGAAACAACCAAATAAAATACCATAGCTATGCAGATGACACACACATTTACATCACCATATCACCAGGGGATTATAGTCCCATACAAACACTGAGCAAATGCATTGAACAAATCAATGACTGGACGAGACAGAACTTTCTTCAGTTAAACAAAGAAAAAACTGAAATGATTGTTTTTGGAGCCAAGGAAGAGAGGTTAAAGGTTACTGCTCAGCTCCAATCTGCAATGATGAAATGTTCAAACCAAGCCAGAAACCTTGGTGTAGTCATAGACTCAGACCTTAATTTCAGCAGCCACATTAAGACAATTACAAAGTCAGCCTACTATCACCTTAAGAATATATCAAGGATTAAAGGACTTATGTCTCAGCAGGATGCAGAAAAACTCGTCCATGCATTTATCTTTAGCAGACTAGACTACTGTAACGGGGTCTTTACAGGACTCCCTAAAAAGTCCATCAGACGGCTGCAGCTCATACAGAATGCTGCTGCTCGAGTCCTAACAAGGACCAAAAAAGTAGACCACATTACTCCAGTTCTTAGATCTCTACACTGGCTTCCTGTCTGTCAGAGAATAGACTTTAAAATCCTGCTGATGGTTTATAAAGCTCTGAATGGTTTAGGCCCAAAATACATTGCTGATCTGCTACTACTTTATGAACCACCTCGACCTCTGAGGTCATCAGGTACTGGTCTGCTTTCAGTCCCTAGAGTCAGAACGAAACATGGTGAAGCAGCGTTTAGTCATTATGCACCACATATCTGGAACAAGCTCCCTGAAAGCTGTAGGTCTGCTCAAACTCTCACCTCTTTTAAATCAAAGATTAAGACTTTTTTATTTACCTCTGCCTTCCTATCTTAGATTATTTTAACCCACTTTAAATTAAAATTTTAATGTAATTTTTAATATATTTCTAATTTTCCTTTTCTTTTCTGTTTATCATATTTGTCATTTTAATTATGTTCTTTTATGCCTGTCTGAATGTCTCCAATGCTTTTAATGTGTTAATGTAAAGCACATTGAGTTGCCCTCGTGTATGAAATGCGCTATACAAATAAAGCTGCCTTGCCTTGCCTTGCCTTGCCTTACATTTCCAACCTGTCCTTTTTCACTTCACACTCCAGTTAAAGGCACAGTTCAGTTTTTTGTTTAAGTGGGGTTGTATGATTAGCCACAGGGGATCAGCCACTTTGTTTAGAAAGCCTCCTGAGAACCAAAACAGAGGCAGATGGGGCCAATTCTACCACATAATGAAACTGATTTTACAAAACTTCAACCGAAACACTAATATCGGTGCATATGAACACTCTATTTAGCAATTTTCAGGGCTTTACTTTCTCATAAAAACCCACATCAACAAAAAGGAGCTGTCCCTTTAAAAGCTGAATCAGGATTTCAGCTTTTACCAGAGTACCTCTTTTTTAAGTTATGTCTGTTGGCATGTTTGTCTTTTTTGATTGGACAGCTGAAGAGAGTAGAGAATGGGGGGAGACTTGCAGCAGGGTAGCTGGGAGTCAAACTATCAACTATCAACCACTGCAGCAAGGACTTTAGCCTTAGTTCTATGTATGAGGGGGGGGGGTGCACAGGGTCTAGTAGCCAGCCGTCCGCCCCTCATTACGAGCAGTTTGGTGAGTTGGAGATGAGTTGGAGATGTCAGAAGGGCTACCTGTTAGGGCTCAGCAGCTCTGGGTGGCCAGCGGACTCCCCCAGGGCTGACCAGATGGCAGCTCGTTCTCACTGGCCCTACGTCAGGTGCTGGGGTTCATGAGGCCACACATTACACACACTCACGCATACACAATCAATCACTCTTTGTAGAGTGAAAATACATAAGCAGACATACAACTCATGTAAACAAAATTGAGGTGAGCACATGCACATTCACGGTACCAGGAATAGAAATAGATATAGGAACACTTATTCACAGGAGGCTGGAGGGAAACTGCAGCCTATTTGAGGAAAATAGAAACACTGAGAGTCACATATCCTGTAACTCTTTCAGAAGTGTGTGGTGATGTGACTTTAAAAATACTTACTCTGTATGGACTGAAATCAGGATGAAACCTCTGGTGTTGAAAACTGCAGTTCCACAGGTGGCCACTTGAGGCTGGTACCAAAAATGAGTCAATCCTCATTGGACCACATATTAAAATACCAAACTTTACAGCAGAAATAAACATGTTTGCAGCCTGGTACAGAACAGTGTTAAAGCTCTATAGCTCATTTTCCAGGGATACATTTCTATAAAGGTAACCAATAAAATTATCTTACAACTTAAAGGTACACATAATCAGGAACATGGTCACTTTGAAGGAAGGGTGGGATCCTGCTGGCTGTCTGCAAGCTAATCCAGGCACTGAACGTCTGTAACATACTCAGGTGTGTTTGTGTGGTTAGTCCCTTTTTAAGATTTATTCAAAATTCAAAATTATAAGACAACTCATAACACTACAGTGCAGTATATGACGCGTAGTACTTATTCAATCAATCAACCTTTATTTATACTGAAGAGATCATTAAGGGGCAACCTGCATTTACAATCACACTTACACTTACAATTACAGAGGCCTTTAAAAACAAACAACAAGGGACCAAGGCTATCAAAGTCATCAAACAGGATCAATTGTAATGTGAAGGTAAAAACAATTAAAATGTAAAATAAAATAGGTGTGTGGGATTGACTATAAAATGCACTAAAATAGGAAGGGGCTTTAGATTTAAATTATACAATAAACATCTATGGGTACACTTAGCTAAAGTCCAAGAGGTAAAAGTGCATTTATTGATGTTTTAGTCTTATTCATGTTTTGATGGTCACTATATCTAGATTTACTACGTAGCAGGATTTGCAGTTATTGATGTAACTTCACGGTTAACTCAGGAACCTGAACAGGAGTATTTCTTTTGTGCACCAATCATTGGAAAGCGATATTATACGTTTTGATTTGTGCATTGACTCTGCCTAAAACAGCTCTGTTGTTTTAGTCTGCTTCATACTTTACTTCTAATATATTTTGCTCCGTGTTTGAAAAGTATGCCGATCTGCTGACAGCAAACTCGCTCATGTCTGTGATCAGTCGCATGTTGCTCACACCGACCCCTTCAGGTGAATGCGCTCACAGTAACTCTGGGTTGATTCATCAGATTGATAGCCAGCTTCTTGGATCCCTTAGCCTGATCTCTAAACAAAAGATATCCAGGGTATATTGAAGTCCCTTCTTAGTATATGCTTCTAGCTTGTTAGCTTATTTATGGCTTGACTAACAGGTTGATTTGTGGTGATCAGTGCGCATCAGCTGGCAGGGACAGGTGTAACCTGGTCATCAGTGACGGCACTGTTTGTTCAACCGTCTTATTGCTCCGCCCTCTTTCAGATTATGGGCCTCCAGGTCCATAACGCCAATGTTGAGCAAACTCAAGGCTTCAGACTGACAGTAAACAACACCAACAGGTGACATTACCGTGTCCACGTCCATTACACGGTCTGTGGTTGAAGTGCCCCTCTTCACACGCATGTCTATTTCTATAAGATCTACCAGTGAAGGACCTTTCCACCATGTTGAAAGCATACATTATGTCAGTAAAAGTAAATATCAAGTGTAAGGACATGATGACTCATGCCTCAGTGAATGACACAAAGCAGTTAAGCTGAAGACAGGGATGCTTCCTGCGAGTGGAACTGAATTACAGATCGTCATTTTCAAGGGCAATCACAGCCGGGAATTAGTTTCCAAGCAGCTCTGTAACCTCCTGTTATCATTTCCTGAAAAGCGCCTTCATGTACTTCAGACTTCTGAAAAAACTCTCAGAGAGGAGAAATCACAGGTTAGCTGCTCGAATGAAGAGCGTCTGAGACGGCAGAAAATGTAGTTTTCTTTGAAATACTTCCTTATATGGTTCAAACAGAAGAGTGCTGCTTGAATTTCCTCTTACAAGCTGCTTCTTATAGCAAAGAGGACGCTGCTGCTTCTCCATTTTCACTCTTAACTCTTTGGTCAATGTGGAGTAGGCTTTTGCAGCTAGACATGAAAACGGATAAGCATTTCTTTGATTAGTGAACTTGATGTTTAAAGCATAACCACTGACGTACAGGTTCATTGTGGAGACATGTGGAGACAGGGTCAATAAATGCTCTATATGTGCTTACATGTAAATATGCTTTATTCCCAAGCGGCAACCTCCGGTCTAAAAATATGAGTCAATGCGGAAGTGTTAAAAGATGCAGTTCATCGAGGATCCGCTTGAGGCTGGCTCCGGAAGTACCGGAAGTCACATACACATGAATGGGGAAAAGACGATCTTTGCAGCATTAATAAACATGTTTACAGCCTGGTACAAAAGATGAGTGTAGTCTGAATAGCTAATTTCTCGATGTCCTCTCACTGTGAGGGGGGTGAATTTTTTTCTAATTCGGCAATTTCGAAGATATTGAGATTACCAGTCTTCCAATGAGAAGCACAGCTGCCTGTGGGAACACTGCTGCTGTTGGCTAGGAGGCTCAAAGCCCGCCTCTTTACGTCACACTGGCTCGACAGAAGCAATATGGCTGCCGCAGCCGATTGGTCTCAAAACAGCTCTTCAGAAACAGATGGGTGACGTCACGGATACTACGTCCATATTTTTTACAGTCTATGTTTATTCCCCAAAACAAGTTAAGACCAAGCAGCAACCTCCGGTCTTAAAATATGAAGCCAATTAGGCAGGGCGTAAAATGAACACCTGCCAAGCGCCAATGGCCGGTAAAAAATTAATTTGGCGTGTAGACAAAAACACACACCCGCAGTGGCCGATGGAAAATTTTGTATTGCATGGGAGGTTATGTTTCATAATTTCACCCATTTCTGCCAACTGTCAAGCTATATTGGCCCTCGCGGCGCGCTGTACTTGTGTTGTGATTTGGTACGTCGGGAACGGCGTGACGCAGGTACTGGAGTTCTATTCATTCCCTTTGCTTGAAGAAGCACAGCGGGAAGAGGAACAGACATCTAAACAGAGTAATGTCACTATACGTTTTTATTTGGCCAGTGAAAAATATTTTTGGCAGTCACTAGCCACTGGCAGATGAGGTAAAAAGTTAATTTTACGCCCTGCCATTAGGGAAGTGGCATTCCCATTCCCATTAGGGAATTAGGGAAACTGCAGTTCATCGAGCGTCCACTAGAGGCTGACTGCAGAAACACCGGAAAACACACACACGCCCATTCAAAAAAGACGATCTTTACAGCATAAATTAACATGTTTACAGCCTGGTTCAAAAAACAGTTTACGTCGGAATAGCTCATTTCTCTTTCAGCACACACTGTACGTGGGGGTGCATTTTTTTTTATAACTCAGTATTTTTGAAGATATTAAACTTACGAGTTTTGCCCAAATAAGGACATGGCTGACTTGATTGACAGGCGGGCACGCTGTAGCTGTTAGCGACAAGGCTTAAGGCCCGCCTCTTTACCTCACACTAGCTCGGGCGAAGATAGGTTGAGATCGACATTTCTAATATGGCAACAGCTGACGATTGGCTTCAAAGCAGTGCTCAAGAACAGATGGATGACGTCACGGATATTATGTCCATTTATTATACAGTCTATGGTTTAGACACACACCTGCTGTTATGTTAGTCACTTTTATTATACAGGCAAAAAGTGTTGCTTTGTATGGCTTTACAATCTGTACTTACGTTATCAGTTACTCTCATATCTGATAAATAAAAAATCCTGAAATTAATCTTCAAAAAAAACAGGAGACTATGCACTCATCCAAGATAACACATTCGTAATACATGCTAGATTTAATGCCAGGAGATCCAAAATATAGAGTATGGATAGTGAAACTTAATTATTCATCATATCACTCTCTCCATTTTCTCGTACAGACACATCATGAGGCAGTTTAGCTGGTGAGAGTGGCACCTGCTCGGTGGCAGTTCTTAGGTTGTTAGCTGTTTTGCTGCTCTGAAATAAACACTAACCCTCTGAAACCCTATTTAAAGCCGTACACACAGCTGAGATGTGTTCATTATGATTATTACGCCATTGCTTGGAGCTTCTGCCACAGACAGGACCAGCCTGCAGCCGGCCAGATACAATCTACTTCATGAAAATTACCATAACAACACAAATCTGTAGCGGGGACGTGCATGCAAATGAAACGGCAATGAAAGAAGAACCGCAGGCCCAATCAAGCTGTCATAACACCGAGAATAATAACAACTGGAAGCCATTAAAACTTTTCAATCCGAACGGTTACACCTCACTGTGCAAAGAATAGGACTGAGAGGCCCTCATATCCCTCATTTCGCCTAAACAGCCACATATTCACTCAGGTTTCATCCAGCTCACATCCATCATCTGCAGATTATAATGAGACATTCATCAAGACAAGTCTGATGCTGAAAACAATTACCCATCCCTGTGTCATTTGTTTGTGTTTAGACCTCATATACAGATCTTTCTGTTGTCCATAGAAATGTTTTCAGGTTCATTTATCATCTAAAGGAAAAGTGAAACCAGGAGCATGTTGTAGGAGGGATTGATGATTGGTTTGGTGTTAACACAGACTTCTGTAGCTGTATTAAAAACAAAGACTCATAAACTGTATCCCACTGAGGCTTTGCAACTTCCGGTCATTACAGAGTAACATTACATGACAGCAGTCTGCTCTTTCTCTGTAGCAGACTGCTGCTGTGCAGACAAGACTACTGCAAAGGTTACGGCTTTAACCATAGACCCTGAGGTTTCATCATTGAAATTTTTCCATCAGTGAAAATACGGCTGTAACATCAGCATGTCTCAAAACACAACTTTGTCTTCAAATTTGGATAACTTGTTCACTTTACAGTTGGAAAGAGGATGGGCATGATTATTTCCATGGCATGTCTCCACAGTTACTTTACTGTCATGAGTTGCTTTTGTTTTTTGTTGTTTTTTGTATTTTCCTTGTTTTTCTCTTTCTTAGATTTCAAGTTTATTTTGTAAGTTTCTTAAGTCTTCCTTGTGTCTTTTGGTACCTTGTCTGGGTTTGTATTCCCTGTGTGTTTCCAGTCTATCGTGTTTGTGGTTTAGTTTTACTTCCTGAGTTATCCCTCCATTCTGATTATGTGCTGAGTGTTTCCACCTGTGTCTCGTTTCTCACTTGTGTCGTTACCCAGTGTGTGTATATAATAATAATAATAATAATAATAATAATAATAATAATAATAATAATAATAATAATAATAAAAATAATAATAATAATAATAATAATAATAATAATAAAATAAATAATAATAATAATAATATAATAACTTTATTTATATAGCACATTTTTAAAAATGTTTACAAAGTGCTTTGACAAACAAAGGATGGTTCAAATAACAAAGTAAACCTTTTGACAGACAGGTAGGTGGAATTTTAACAATGCAAAATAGAATAGAACGTGAGGTTAAAAATAATACACGTAATGAAGTGTTGTGACAATAGACCAATAAATCATTGTTTAAGAGGTTTTTCAAAGATAAATAAATATAAATAAATAAATAAATAAAAATGGATAAGTAACTAAAAGTATTAAAAGGACACTAAAAGAGGTTTTCAGAATAAGAGGACACCATTATTTCAGAGAAATTTAGAAAAAGTGAAAAGGATAAATTTCAAATAATAAATGAAAAATTGTGTTTCCTCCCTTCTGTGTCGGTTCATTGTGTTTGTAATGTGGTCACCTGTGTTCTGTTGTTATTGCATGGATTTTGAGTTCAGTAAGTTTTTGTTTATTTCAAGTCTACACCTTGCCTTTTGGACAACGTGACATTTTCCAGCCGTCTTTGAAATCTCGTCCATGCAAAGACGTAATCAGAACACATTTTATTTGTAATGCAAATATCATGAAATACAGCGATTTTTGGGCAGTGTGATGTTTACAAGAAGCTTCAGAGACACAGTAAAGAGAGTAGTTTTAATCATTATCCAGAAAAAAGGCTACACAGCTCTGAGTATGAATGCAGAGGGCCAGTGGATACTTATGTAGTTGGTTAATTTGGAACGGTGTTCCCGTTTCAGGTCATGGTGGCTAACAACCAGGCGTGTTGGACTAGATGCATAAAATGTGTTTGTAAGTTTTGAATGGTGGCTGTGATATCCTGCTCACTTTCACGATCACTTTAGCTGCAACGTTTTATTAGAAGAGGCTTAAAAATCACTGTTAATATGTGTGATGAACCTTGTGATGGAAGCAGGTACTTAGCTTACTTTTGTTACTAAATTTAGAGTACTTCTATTCTATACTTGGAGCTGATTCTTTGCATTTAACTCTCATTCACTCATATTTAATTACCACTATACTTCATGCTTTTATATTTTGCTATGAGAAAATGATCTTATTTTGAGATAAACATACTAAGAGAAGCTTTTTTTCCTCGAGCTGCAGAACAACTAACTTACAACTGAAATCAAAAACTTAAATGCAGAAATACTGATCACTTAGTCGTAACCACCTGATAGATATAACTCATTACAGAATGATCATCTGTGTTGTGGAACTATTTATTGTCATTTTTCAAATGAGACTCTTTGACTGTGATTTATCAGCCAACCTTTAATTATTTCCCTGGGGAAATTAATCTTGAGGATTTGAGCACTGATGCTTCCCCTCAATCTCATTCATCAATCAATATTTCTGTAAGACAACGCCTCGTACACTCAGACAAACATCCAATTATTTGTTCATCATAATTATTTTAAATTCACACTCCAGTGGTATTCAAACACAGAAACAACAACTTATGTAATCAGCTATAATAGTTTGAAACACACATCCGTCGGTATGTCAGAGCAACTGTTTTTCAATTGTTCTGTTTCTTATTTTGGTCAGATCTGACTTCTGAGTTTGTGTTTTTGGTTCATTGGTATCAAGCTTCAGAAAAAAAACTGAAACAACATGACTATTCATGATTTTTGATCAGATCCCTTCAGTTCATTCCATGATATATTGTATCCGGTAGTTAACACACCTCTCTATGTTGGCTTCAGTTTGCCGTCCCGCTGTTCTTCCTTGTGTTTACTTCAGCACTCAGTAACATTTTGATGAAATTGCTGCATCAGAATTCACCTATTTCGCTGAATGCACCCTAACATGCCACTTAAACTACAACAAAAATATGTTGTACATACATGAAGTTTAATAGAGTACTGAGCGAACAACATAGTAAATAGAATAGAAGAATAACAGAGCATCTATCTAGCATTATGTTTGTTTGGCAATGTGTGCAAAGGTAATTGTTCCAGCCAAAATCTTACAACTATGATTCCATAAGAGTTTGGACGCTGTGTAAAATGTTCCTCAAAATAGAATTGGATGGTTTGCAAATCATTTAAAGCTTATGTTTGACTGAAAATAATGCAGAGACAACATATTTAATGTTAAAACCATTCATGACTTCAACCATCTGTTTCTGAAGCGCTGCGTTGAAGCCAATCGTCTGCCATATTGGAAATGCTGAACACAACCTAACTTCTTCCCAGCTAGTGTGAGGTAAAGAGGCTGGCCTTTATCCTTTTTGCTAACAGCTACAGGGTGCTCACCTGTCAATCAAGTCAGCCATTGTTGTGACTGACTGTCTACTAATAAATCCAGGTCCACGCAGTTGTATCGGAGTTTGAGCTCATCGGCTAACTTCTTTATTTCTCTCCAGCACCGTGCATTCACGTCCTAGCGTCAAGCTACATACATGTACACAACACTTCCGGTTTCCGTTGCAATGCATTTCAAAATAAAGGTTGTATGTATCACCAAACATTACATCTCCCTTTAACAAAATAAGTGCTCCTGCAAAGTATACAAAAATATGTTAAGGTCTTGTAACAGAACAATCTAGAGCTTTAACATCCTAACCATAGTGCAAACACCACTTTAATTTTCAGAAACACTGAAATGCACATCAAGGCATAAACAGTCCTGAACTGACTGATCAGCAACATCAGGTAGATATACCAGTTATTATTATTATTTTGTTTTCTTCACTTAGCAACTGGAACAAACTTTTTTTCTATATTTTTTTTTTATTTATTTATTTATTTTTAATTATTTTTTTAGCATCTCGCTCAGTCAGTTACAAGTCGAGGACTTGTCTCGGTTTGATGACACGGCCACACCTTGTGCGGAGACAGGGCTCAGCAGGATTTGGTTCACACATTGGAGCATGATGAGGCTGCTGTACTTCTGATTGTCCATCGCTAGTGGTAAGATTGTCCCTGCTGCACTCGGGCTGCCGTGAAGGGGATGCAGAGTTGTCTTTTGCGTCGAGGAGGTGTCTGCGGTTACGCCTGAGGTTCTGTCCGTCTCTGGTCTTGATGTGGTAGCTGCGCGGGGTCTCTGCTGGCTTGATGACTGTAGCTGGTTGCCACTGACCATCCTCCTGTTGGAAGCGTATGTGTTCTCCAGCATGAAATGACGGCAGAGGTCTCGCAGCTTTGTTGTAGTTCTGCCTCTGGCGAAGTTGGCATTCCTCTCTCCTTGCTAATACTCTGTTCTGAGGGGTCACCTGGGGTCGTAGCTGTGGTGTTGTTGTAGGTAAGATGGAGCGCAGTCTGCGGCTCATAAGGATCTGGGCTGGTGATTTCAGCCCGTCCACAGGAGTATTCCTATACTCTAGTAGGCTGAGATAGGGGTCTTTTCCGTCTTCTCTGGCCTTTGTGAGGATCCGCTTTGCAGTTTGGACAGTCTTTTCGGCCAAACCGTTACTCTGAGGGTAACGAGGGCTTGAAGTTACATGCTGAAAACCCCATGTCTCTGCAAACTGCTTAAATTCTTGTGAGCTGTAGCATGGTCCGTTGTCACTTACAACCTTCTTTGGGATGCCATGTCTAGCAAACACAGTTTTCATTTTGTGAATGACAGCAGCTGTTGTGATGTTATGTAGGCGTTCAATTTCAAAGTACCTACTGAGGTAGTCACATATGACGATGTAGTTCTCAGAGTTCCAGGAGAATAGATCTGTTGCTACAGTCTGCCATGGGTTCTCTGGAACTGGTTGTGAGAGCATGGGCTCCTTTTGGTTGGAGTTGCGGTGTGTTTGACATATGTCACACTTCATTACTGTCTCTTCTATCTGCTGACCCATACCTGGCCAAAACATAATGTCCCTAGCCCTGTGTTTACTCTTTTCCACTCCAAAATGTCCTGTGTGTATGCGTTGCAGCATGTCTTTTCTGAGCTTGAGAGGGATTATTATTTTCTCACCTTTAAGAAGAATCCCATCAGCCTCTGTGATCTCATTCCGATGGTTCCAGTACTCACAGAGGAGTGGAGAACATCGTTTCCTTGTCTCCGGCCAGCCTGACCGGATGACACGCTTGAGGGCGGACAGCTGCTCGTCCTGAGTTGTGGCTGTCTTGATGTCTTCTAGCCGGTCTGCACTCACTGGCGCTGTGCTGATGACTGTGTGCACTTGGGTCTCCATAGCCTCAGCTAGTGAACTGTCCTCATCATCCATAGATTTTCTCGACAATGTGTCCGCTACTGGAATCTCTTTTCCTGGTCTGTGGATGAGGGTCATGCTGTATTTTTGTAGTGCGAGTAGCATACGCTGTAGGCGTGGTGGTGCAAGGGCTAATGGTTTGCGGAGTATTGTCTCTAGCGGCTTGTGGTCTGATTCCACAGTTATGTGTCGCCCATATATGTATTCGTGGAATCTCTTGCAGCCGTAGAGGACAGCATATAGCTCTTTTTCGATTTGGGCGTAATTTTGCTCTGTGTTGTTGAGCAGCTTTGATGCGTATGCAACCGGTCTGCCTTCCTGCATGATTGTTGCACCCAAGCCATTTTTCGATGCGTCCACTTGCAGTGTCACTTCCTTTTTTGGGTCGAAGTAGGCTAGCACCGGCCCTGGTTCAGATGTTATAATGTCTTTCATCTTTTGAAACGCTTTCTCATGTGTTTCATCCCATCTGAACTCTGTGTCTTGCCGTAGCAGGTGTCGTAGTGGTGCACTCACCTCAGCCAGATTGGGAGCAAATCTAGCGAGATAATTCACCATGCCGAGAATCGTCTCCAGCTCCGCCTCATTCTGTGGTGGCTGCATGTCACTGACGGCTTTCACCTTGAGGGGGTCGGGCTTCAGTCCATCAGCTGTGAGCTTGTGTCCGAAGTAACTCACTTCACTGACGCAGATCCGGCATTTGTCTGGGTTTAGTTTCAGACCTCTTTCTCTGGTCCGGCTGAGCATAGCTCTGAGGTTGTGGTCATGCTCCTCTTTTGTTTTTTCCAAACACGACGATGTCGTCCACGATGCCGGCCACTCCCTCTAGGCCCTCATATGTCTCGTCTATTCTCCTCTGGAATTCATCCTGAGCAGACACGATGCCAAAAGGGAGCCTGAGGAAACGGTACCTTCCAAATATGGTGTTGAAGGTAGTGAGCAGTGACGACTCCTCGCTTAGCTTTATGGCCCAGTAGCCTGATCTTGCATCCAATATGCTGAAATATTTAGCTCCAGCCAGTTTGCATGTTACGTCATCAAGTGTTGGGAGGGGGTAGTATGGCCTCATTATTGCTTTGTTTAAAGGCCGTGGGTCCAGGCATATGCGGAGCTTTTGAGTTTTTGGCTTCTCACAAGTTACTAGTGCGTTGACCCACTGTGTCGGCTCAGTCACTTTGCATATAATGTTATCTTTTTCCATGTTCTCTAATTCTGTCTTTAGACGGTCTTTAAGTGCGAATGGCACCCTTCTTGGTGGGCAAACCACCGGCGCTACGCTGGGGTCTATTCTGAAACTGCACTCTCCCTGGAATACCCCTATGCCTTTAAACACATCCGAGTACTCACTTAAGATGTCCGGCGGCTGGGTGACGAGGTCTTTCTTGCTGGTGGTAGTGACTGCGTACACCACCTTGATGAGTCCAAGGGCTTTGCATGCTCTGTAGCCTAGAATGGGTGGACCGTTGCAGTCAACAATGTGGAACTTTTGTGTGGTTGATCTGTCTTTGTACCTGCTTTCAAGGTTGCAGTAGCCTTTCACTGTCAGCGGGTATCCCCCGTAGCCATATAGCTTCTGTTTGTCTTTCTTCAGCTTTGTGCTAGGCATGAGCTTCATAAAGTCTTTTAAGGGTATGACACTTGTCTGTGCACCAGTATCTAATTTGAATGACAGTTTTTTATTACATTGTCCCAGTGTTAAGTCTGCATACGCACTGTCCTCCTCCTCCTCCACTGCTGTGACGGTGTCCACAAACAGCTCTGAGTCTAAATCCTCATTTATTTCCTTAACAGCGTGCACTTCTTTGTGTCCTGTTTTGTATGGAGTATGGGACTTGGATCTGCATGCTCTTGCAAAATGGTTGAATTTCCGACATTTTAAACACTGTTTCCCCTTTGCTGGGCACTCTGTTTGCTTGTTGTGGTGTCCTCCACATGCACCACAGGCTTTGTCAGACGTTCTGTGGCTCTCATTTGGTCTGTTAGCATGTTTAACAGCGCCTGGCTTTCCATATCTTCTGTGTATGGCGTGCACTACTTGGCTGTCACTAGCCATAGCTTTTAGCTGCACCTGGGCTAGCTCATGGGAGCGCCCTATATCAATCGCTTTTTCTAGCGTTAGCTCTGGTCCCTGACTAAGCAGCTTTTCCCTCACTTTAGGTGAGTTGGTGGCAAATACAATGCGGTCTCTAACCATTTCATCACTATTTGCATAGTTGCAGTCCTTGACAAGAAGTTTTAACTCCGTGATGAATTGCTCAAATGACTCACCACTCCCCTGCGTCTTTTCATGAAACTTGTACCTTGCAAATATGGGGTTTGCTTTCGGTGTGAGGTATGCTGTAAACCCGTCATAATATGTTGTTAACAGTTTAGCATCGTCTACCGACACAATCCATGTGTTACTGATGTCCCGTCCTTTGTCCCCAATCCACAGCAGGAGAAAACTACATTTCTGTTCCTCTGTTCTCTGTTTGAGCGGGCCCGTGAACATGAGCTCTGCATGTTGTTTGAAACGGCGCCATGCATCAGGCAGGTTGGATGATTCCCAGTCCATCCGCGGGGTCGGAACACCAAAAGCTTCCATTTTCTTCCTTTCTTGAATATACTGAATTCTTTAGTGGGTTCGTAGACTTACTTTTCTTTTACTCTGACACCATGTTGTGACTGACTGTCTACTAATAAATCCAGGTCCACGCAGTTGTATCGGAGTTTGAGCTCATCGGCTAACTTCTTATTTCTCTCCAGCACCGTGCATTCACGTCCTAGCGTCAAGCTACATACATGTACACAACACTTCCGGTTTCCGTTGCAATGCATTTCAAAATAAAGGTTGTATGTATCACCAAACATTACAGCCATGTCCATATTTGGGCAAAACTTGTATCTTCAATACCTTCAAAATCCTTAGTTATAAAACAATTCACGCCCCCCCCCCCCCCCCCCCCCCCCCCCCCCCAGCGTGTGCAGATAGAGAAATTAGCTATTCAGACCCAAACCGTTTTTTGAACCAGGCTCTAAACATGTTTATTTCTGCTGCAAAGATGGTTTCTTTGAATGGGTGGGTATGTGGTTTTCTGTGTTTCTGCAGCCAGCCTCAACTGGACACTTAATGAACTGCAGTTTATAACACTTCCGCATTTGCTTCATACTTTAAGACTGGAGGTTGCTGCTTGGTTTAAACTGAAGACTTTCATTGTTAAATGAAATATATATTCTTGTGTTTCAGTATCATGTTTGTTTTCCCCTTTGTATGGCACAATTTTGACAGTGACTTCCACTACAGTCATGTATGTTTTGGACCCAGTGCTGCCTGTTGGCTTATAGATCATGGTCATTCAGTCTTGGTTTTGGGCCTTGTTCCTTTTAAACCAAGATTTTTCCAGATTCTCTGAATCTTTCATGCTTTGAAGATGATGAAATCCTCAACTCATAAGCAGTTCTACGTTGAGGAACATATTCTGAAATCGCTGAACTATTTGTTCACACACTCTCACATAGCAGTGAACCTCCTTCTGTCTTTACTTCAGAGAGACTCAGCCTCTGGAAGTGTTGAAGGAAAGCATTTTAATTTAACAGCAAGGTAAGGACCAGCTCAGGTGTTACAGTCACAGTTTGATCTCTATTCACACTCAAGACCCAAACTAAAGGAGGTTGGAAAATGTGAACCAACGAGAGAGACCTCATTCACAAGTTCCTGACAGGGGAGAAGTAGGGCAAAGTTTTTCTGACATTCTGAATCTTATAAATAGCCCACCACCTCTGCTGATTGAATTTGGTGTAAATTGACCCTTTCCTTGGATGCCGCGGTGTGTAAATTAAGTCCTCTGCTGTGTTTATGTGAGCTCACTGTTTATCATCACTTTATTACCCTCAATGACTCTGAGGGTGTTCTGCTGGAGGCAGCGTCCTGTAACAGGAGGAGGGGGGCAGAGAGAGAGAGAGAGTGAGAGCCAGCTGTGTGTGAATGTGATATGAAAACACACACTTCACTCATCAGTCATGCATTTCCATCAGCTGACATTTTGTGGCTTCCTCTTTATAATGCAACAAATCAATACTGCAAATATTGAGCACACGGAACAGATGAGGAGGAGCAGAGGAGTTTTATAATGATGTTGAGTTGATAGCAACGTAACTACATATCTATATATGTGGGATTTAAGGTCCCCGGTCGCTTATAAAACATTTTATAGTACAGTTTTAAAAATTCCTGTTTGGGTCAAACTGCTGTTTCCAGGCATAGGCAGTTTTTGAAACCGCCTATACTAGCAGTAGGTACTGATTTGGTCATAATTCAGTATGTAGTATGTGACCAAGAGCAAAATCTGCAGTATGCAAAAACTACCCGGATGTCGTACTGATCCGGGAAAGTTTCTCAGTATGCATCACACCAGTCTCCCTCACGTACTGTTTCCCACAATGCACTGCACTAACGTTCTCCCTCTTTTTCCGTATATGTCGGGGGGCACTCAGTTTTTAGATGCTGTGAAAATGATTAAATTCCACATAAATTCTTAATTTCTTAAAACATAAGTAATGCTAAGAAGTAGTTTCAATATGAGCTTGGTCATTGTTTACTTCCGCTTTACGAAACTGGAAATCCAGCAACGCCTGGCCAGGTATACTGCAAAACAGGCCTAACTGAACAGTCATACTACAGACCACCTTCATTCACTGCTTAAAAACATGGATGGCACTACAGCTCCCTTAAAGTGAGGCCAAAACATTACTGACTGGCTACAGTATAGGTTCTGGGTTCTAGGTTCCTCCATATTGACAGAGGGAGCATGGGTCACTCTAGAAAATTAAATACAGGTCAGATAATTAGCTCTTGGACAAGTTGAGTTAAACTCTCAATTTATTATTGGATGCTCTAAAGAGTGGATGTGACGCCATGATTGACAGCTATTTGGACAAATGCAGCTCCTGCAGCATTCTTTACTGGATTAACAGAGTAGAGGAGAAACAAAGAATAAAATAAAAGAAGCTCTAAAACTTGACTATTTGATACTTGATACCTTCATTAAATTTGAAACAAGGACAAAAATCTGTCTCGCTGTGGACCATACCAACCTGAGGAATGTTTGACATTTGATCTGTAAAGGTGCTTTTTGACCACAGGAAACAGAGTCTTAATTTAGTTCTGGGGTAGTTAATCTCCCCCTTGAAAAGCCCCTGCTTTGGGGATAGTACTTTTCAAAGGGTACCATCTTTACCTGCAGTTTTTGTATTTCACCTGCTGTCAACAATAACATCACACAACTGTGATTCACATCTGTCCTAATTTGCATAAGCCATTTAGTTCCTGAAAGAGTAGTTCTGGGAGCTTAAAGTCCCCGTAACTTCTGAAATACTTCACCTGTAGATTATGTTACTGCTCTTAATGACGGTGATGGCTTCCTTTTTTTATAACGGGAGAGGATGGAGGTCCTTCTTCAATATTTATAAACAATCAATGGCCTCAGGATACGGGTTGTATGAATAATACATTACTAATAATTCAGCAACTGGTAAGACTAATAACTGTGGACGGACAATGCTTCTCCATTCTCTCCCAGTGTTCAAAAGTAAAGCCAAAATACCCCCTGCACAGGCGTCATGCACATTTGGAGTCAGAGTCTGTTTTGAAGGGATCAGCGGTCAGAGTAGTGGTATTGGCTCTGTATCTCAAGATTCAAGACTTTGGCACATGCTCATACAAATGGGCCATGAAATGTTGCAACTGTTGCAACCTTCAATAAATTACTTAATTTAGCACACAGCAAAGATCCTTCAGGTTGATTCAACCCACAGTGAACAGCTTCTTGTGTCTGTTTAAAGCAGGCATTAGTAGTTATGAAGAGTAGCCCTCACTCTTCACCCTTCACTTAGTGCACATAAACAGCTTTTTCAGCCAAATCTAAGTGAAACACAGTTTTTGCCCCACCTACCAGATGTTCACTTGAATCTTTTTCAGGGGGATTTCCATCAATTACAGTTCCTACACTCTGCCTTTACATCCTATTTAAGCTTAGGATTTACCCTCTTCCCCCACATTATGTCTCTGGCTTCATCATTTCATCCCTGTGCGTATTCTGCATGCTTAGCTTGAGCATAACCTGGCCCTGCTGGGATGTCTACCTGTTCCTGGAGGTCATTCCCTCTGCGAACAGGTGGGCAGAACCCAATCAGCTCACTCAGCATTTCCTCTCATCCTGTGGAGCAGGATGCACATTTTATGCCAAATCACTCTGGTAACCTGCCCCACTGCACACATTTGAGCCGTGTGCCTGTTTGTAAGTCCTTCAGGGAAATGTCAAACTCTGTTTTATTTCTAAAGAAAATCACTGTTTTGATATTTAAAGGGTCTAAAGAGCTTTGTTACCAAGTAGGACAGTCAGACTTTCCAGCAATCAGGGCACTGTGCGTCTATTTTTAGAGTACTTTCAACAACATCAGACTCTTTATGAAAAAAACAGCTTAGAAAATCTTGAATATGTTGACCTTCTTTACTGGAATTCATTTGCATCTGGCTTATTGGATGAAAGCAATTTTTGTGCCACGTAAATTGGCATTTCTTGTTGAAGGAAGATACTGCATGTGTAAATATTCAGCAGGAGTAGACTGAAACCTTCCCTTGGGCTGCAAATTAAACGTGGTGGAATATAAAATTGGGTTTCTCAGAGTAAGATGGAGGCAGTTGGTGTGGTCAAAAAGAAGCATGTGCAGTTTTGCAGGCTTTATAAAGAAAATGAAGAGACCGTCTTTCACTGACATTTATTCACAGCTCAGTCTCTCCTTTGCAGATATTTCGGAGGCTGCACTACGAAAGCCTCACAGCAAATTTCAAAGAAGATTTTGGTTTAATTTGTGTAAAAAAGAAATGTACCACAGGCGTTGCGTAATGATAATTTTGAAATTGGCTGCTGGAAATGACTGTTGATGAACCTGGCTGCTGCAGACATTGGACACTGGCTCAGTACAATGTGCGGTGCTGATTAGATCTCTGCAGGGTTTCTCTCACTTTCAGCCTTATTATTGGATTCTTTCACAATACACAGGGAGGATGAAGCCAGTGCTCAGAATAGAGTTTAATGTGTGGAGCCTCCACCTTGGCTCAGGAAATCATTGCACGGAGGTTGAGCAAATAAAAGGAAGAGGGAAGAGAGGGAGGGCGAGCTTCAGCATCCATCCCTGGTTACTGGAGAGGTTTCATGGAACCATGTTGGTTTCATCAGTGAAATGCATTTAGCAGAATTCACCTCGTAGAATCGAAATGTGATATTCACATGCATGATTAAATTAGTGTTTAATCACCTGAATACAAAAAATTATGTTGTTTCACTTAGAAAAAGCTTTTTATATCTACATAGGTGCTTGTCCTCTTCCACACAGGCTGCTGTCTTGCACCGCCATGATTCTACTGTACACAGAACGGACAAACTAGTAACATGTGTGTTTGTATTTAGTAAGTGGCTGAGCGAAATGCACCAGATGAAAGAAGAAGAGAGTGAGGCCACCGTCACTTCACCAACAGGAGGGGTGAGCAAGGAGGCGTTTCAATCTAGAATCTGACCCCTAGATATCGCAAAATAATCTAATTTCTACACACTGAACCTTAACGTGATGGAAATATTAGCATGGCACACAGAGAAATGGCACCTGTTTCTTTATCTTTCTTTAAAGCTGCTGTTGATGGTGTTCTGATCAGTGACATCAGAGTGCGATTAATCTGCGTTAAGTTTTCAGTGATTAATTATATCCAAATTAACAGGTTAGTGGTACAGCCCTAAAGCTGATTTAATCATTCTGGGTCAAATCCACGCTACAGCAATAGGTTCACATAGCCCAGGAGGCCTACCTAGAGAGCCTGAAGTGCACCTCCACAAAAATAAAACTATACGTCAAAACAATGTAGACTTCAAGCCATCTGATAGGTCCGCTGGTAGCATAGTATTTCCTGTATTTACAGTATGATCAACTGCTGCTCAGCTCAAAAATAATACAATTGGATTCAGTTGCCAAAGTTTGTTGTCCACAAACAAAGCAAACGTAGCAGGTTTGAAAACTGGTGATATGATCAGCATAGAAATGGCACTGCCAACTAGTGTTCAGGCCAAGCAACCTCAAGCCCCGAGAATTGAAGCCAATGCGGAAGTGTTAAAAATTACAGTTAATCAAGTGTCTCCTTGAGGCTGGCTCCGGAAGTACCGGAAACCACATACACACAAATTCAAAATAGAAGAAATAACATGTTTACAGCCTGGTACAAAAAACGAGTGTAGTCTGGATAGCTTATTTCTCGATTGGCACACCACTGTACGGGGGGTCATTTTTTCCATAACGTGGCAATTCCGAAGATATTAAGATTACGAGTTTTTCCAATACGAGAGGCACAGCTGACTTGATTGACTGGCAGAAGCACTGTAGCTGTTGGCTAGGATGCTCAAAGCCGCCTCTTTACCTCACACTAGCTCGACAGACGTTATATTGAGTTCAGCATTTCCAATATGGCTGCCGCCGCCGATTGGCCTCAAAACAGTGCTTCAGAAACAGATGGGTTGCGTCACGGATACTATGTCCATTATTTATACAGTCTATTGTTCAGGCGGAGTACTGCAGAGCAACAATTCCAACTTACAACTACTTACTACTGTGTAGATTCACCATAGAGTCAAGGTAGACTTGACTGACTGGTACAAACCAGGTTTCATTGTCTCGTACTCTGACAATGAGATGTTGCTACTTTTAATGATGTCTCCACGACTGACATCAACAGCTGCACACATTCGGTCTTCATTTCAAACCAGTCTTGACTCACAATCTTGAGATGAAATGAGGCCTGATGAACAATTTATCCCCTCACTCACTTCATCATAATAACAATGAAAGGCTCTGATGTGAGGAAGGCTTCAAGTTAGACGAATGCTTTTTTAATTAGCGAAGAAAAGGCATCACAGGAAACGAGCGAATGCACCAAAATAAGCTGTCCGACTAATCGTGAGTGACTGCCGCATTTTTAGGTTTAGTAATAAACAACACTTTAAGAAGATAATGGGAGACGGATCCTTTAATCCTGAGCAGCGTGCACTCAGGTGTATTTCTGTTTGCTGACTAAGGTGGAGACGTCATGGTTTTATAACAAAAATAGTGACGAGGGCAGAGGTACAGCTCAGTTGGTAGAGCAGGTGCCCCATGTACGGAGGCTGTAGTCTTTGTTGCAGTGATTGTAGGATTGATTCCTGGTCTTGATGTGATTTGATGCAAGTCATCCTTCCTCTCTCATCCCACATGTCGTGTCTTCACGGCAAAAAAGACCCAAAATAATCTTTAAAAGGACAAATATATTGCCAGTGTGTTTTTCATCGTCTTTCTGTTTTGAATAAAAAATGCAGATCTGTCATTCTTATTGGACACTTCACTCAAATGCATTTCACAATGAAATCCCACTGATGGACACTCTGTTAATGAGGCTTTCATTACTCAAAATCACCTCCAAATAATCATTGATTTAATATAATGAACTGTTTGTAAGAGTCAATCCTGAAGCCAGGTAAAGCAAACACACACGTCTTTGTGTGTCAATTTCGGCACCACGGATAGCTGCACTCACTCATCTCCCTCCACACTGCGTTTTGAAATTGCCCGTCCAAAGCAATCACAGAAGTTTTGATGAGTATATATCTGCACCTGCAAACTTCTGATTTAACCACAGAATGCCCTCAGACAGGAGACAACACACACCCGAGGCAGAATCCACATTTCCCCTTGCAGTAAATAATTACATCTCTGACAGGCCTGTCCAGCGCCCGTATCAGACTATCATCCCTGCTGCACTTCCTTATCTGGTTTGTCATTTGAATTAGACGCTGCACATTTCTAGAGGTGAGGCGAGGCTTGTGTTAGCTGTCACTGCAGGAGAGATGATGACCCGCACAACATGCTCCACTGAAAGCCTTAATAAGTGAAGCCCGGCTCAGGCACCGAAGGAAGATCTGCAATATCAACCATCTGATCAGCAGGTCAGCCGGGATTTGTATCCTGGATCTAGTCTGATGAATGAATCATTTCCTCTCATCTCTCGCTCAAAACACACTGTGTCAAAAGGCTGGATTGTGGAGGATATCAAATACAGATGGGGATGTGAAGGGGAGGAGACAGCGCTGTCATGAATTCATGAAAAACCCTCTAAAGGGGGGAAACATGTTGAGGGGAAAGAAAAATGTTTTTATGCCGGTTGTCTTCAAAGATATCTTTTCCAGGCACTGAGACATTATCCATGAGAAATGACAACTTAACTTTGTAACACTGCTCCCTCTTTGTGTCTCCCTCCGTGTCTCACTTCTTGCTTAATTTATTTTAATTAGGACCTTGAAGTAATGCACCTTGGTCTATGCATGCTGAGTGGATTTTATTTGAGTGTGACAGCAGCCTCCCGTAAACATGCTGGCTGCAGCTCGGGCTGATATGTCCTGGCTCTTCTCAGAAGGGACCTTTTATTAGAAAGCCCTCCCACAAATCCTCAGACACATTCTGGTGTCCTGTCGCTGCAGAATAGTCATTGTGCAGGATTGTTGTTCTACTTGTCGAAATTTAAAAAAGTAATTACCATAACATTTCCTCCACTGTTAATGTCATACAATTAAAAACAGTAATACCCAAATTTATCGGGACAAAATTAAGCATGGTGGGCCAATCTAGCTTGATGTGCAGAAGCTGACTCCTTGAAATGATTGAGAAAGATGTGTGTCTAACATGAGTCTGGTTCTGCTGGAGGTTTCTGCCTGTTAAAGGAAGTTTGTCCTCGTCGCTGTAACTTGCTAAATGCTGCAAAGTGCTCTGCTCATGGTGGATTAAGATGACTGAGATCAGACTGAGTCCTGTCTGTAAGATGGGACTGGATCTTATCCTGTCTTGATGTTGGGTCTTTGTTAATATAGAAAATAGAGTACGGTCTAGACCTGCTCTGTTTGGAAGAGTCTTGAGATAACGTTTGTTGGGATTTAGCGCTATATACATAAAGATTGATAAAGATTGAAGATTGAAATAGTGGCTTTTGGTTGACCCTTGGCCCCTCACTTTCATTCCAACTCTTTCTTACCTGTTTCCGACTCTATCCCTGTCCTGTCCTCTTTTTAAAGGCATAATTAGTCCAAAATAACATTTTTTTTCTTGTATTATCCTCTCTAAGAGACATGAGACCTAAGCAAGTGACTGGTGTTCTCCAGTGAGCATGCTGAGTTTGACGGCCCAGTGGCTGGATGAAGACTTCAACCTGAAAAGATATTCCAGCATGCACAGGAGTGCTTTGAAACTGTGCTCAGAAAGTGTAACATTATAAGGAGGAGAGGGTGCAAGTCGTGCTTATAGACAGTGCATGCAACTGGCCAAGGTTATGGAGGAGTGAGGTGTTAACAGCGTGGGCTGTATGGCACACATTTAACAGTTTGTACAGAAATAAATCACAGATAAAGAGTTAGAAATCAAATGTTTACTCATGTGTCCCACACAAGCGCAGAGGAGAGAGCTTTCTTTATGGTCCAAAACTCAGAACAGCAAGCTCTCTCCATGTTTCTGAAACTAAACTAAAGACCTTTCACCAGTCAAAACAAAACAAATAAGTCCCTCTTTAGCGATGAATGAATGATGTTCTGGTCCACACTCTGTGCACTGACAACAACAGGGTTTATTTACATCGCGACACAATAAAGCTCTGCCGATCAATCTGCACTTACATCCAATATTAACTTACAGAATATTTTACAGGCTCACAGATATGGTAACAGACGATGACGATGACGACGATGGTCAAAAACTGTTAGCTTACCCGGTAGGCAGCTCACCTGCCACTATTGGGTCTTCTTCGCTTTGTACCTTCTAACACCCTACTTGATAACACCCGCCACCTAGTGTGTAAACAAGGAAGTGCAACAACAAAAATTAAACACTGATACAAATATGGCTCTAACAAACCTATCTTTTAATATAGCTTTTAATTGGAGTAACTAATCTACATTTTGATGATTGTTTTTAACAATTTTAATTGTATGTCATTTTATAATTAATATTTAATAATTGTTTAATTAATTAATTAATAATCAAGAGCAGGAAATAATTAGTTATCAGTTACAGCCTCAAGAAATTCATGTAATATTGAAGAGATCTGATGTAATCTGTTCTTTGCTCATCACAACATTATAGTATTAAAGTATGTTGAATCTGTAACTTACCCATAATGCATCTTCACCTCCAGCTTCAGCAAAGTTTGTTAAAAAGTCAGCACTGAACAAATGAAGGAAAGTACTGAGGCTTCTTTAATGTCACATTTAGAAATAGATATTCAAGCTGTTTTTAAGAAATCATCTGAGAGGAACCAACAGGTTTTAAGTATCAGGCCGACACATTGATGGTTTAGCTTCTTTATTGGATTTATGACTGAAATAGAAACAAAGAGTGCCACCACACTTATCCTTTAAAGCAAATTTGATATGCCTTGTTTTAAACAGCAGTGAGTGATCACTATTTAAACATGCACTGCAGTTCCATGATTAACATAGGATTACATGTCTTAATCACAGGATTTCAAGCTTGGACTGCCTGTATCTCAAGTGAATCCACATTTATATTTCCCCACCTAAACGATGATCAACTTCTGATGCAGCTTTTCTCCCACAATAGCTTCCACGAGTCGACTAATCCCAGGTTTTCTCTGCCAAGTCGTGCTGACATATTATCAAAGGTTAAGCTACCTCGCAGACACGGAGGGAGCCGACGGAATTCAAATTTCAGGACAAGTTGCTTCGGGAGCTAATGAGAACTTAAGGATTATTAAAGTTATTGGCTCAATCAGGTCAATTGGAAGGTAGTCTAGCATCAGGAGGCTGAGTCTGGTCATATTCCTGCCAGAGGAAAACAGCAGACGAAGCCCCCAAACTGTCTCAGTGACAAGCCCCGGGTCATGCACAGTGGTAATTCCCAGAAAGGTCACACAAAATGACACCTAGCGGCATTAAGCCCGGCCCCGCTCTCTCTCCTCTCTCTCTGCAGACCTATAATCTGTCTGATTCCTTTTCCCTGCACTGCTTGTGTCATCTCTCACACTGCTTTCAGCCCGGCTAATGCCACCTCTGACAAGGAGAGGGCAGAAAGGACGATCTCCGTCACAGTCCTCAGACGTAATGTATCTCCGGCTGCATCGTCTCTGACTTAAAGGCAAAACCTCTCGCTGAGCGAGTAATGCCGGGAAAATCAATGAAAATGGTTTTCACAGAGAACGTGTGTACTTTTTTTTTCTTTTATTACCTGAGGAGGAAACAGTCCGTCAAAGATTTATGACGCAGTTAGCATCACAATGCTAAAGCAATTTGGTCAACTCCAGCAGTAAATTGGCTTGTCACATAAGATAGCATTAGCGAGATGAACGGAAAATGCCAGGGAGCACATTAAATTATGAATGATGGGAATTATATTAACATTTAAATGAGACAGTCACGGTCCAGTGGGAGTACAAGATTTCCGTGTTTATGGTGTGGAATGATGTATCGCGAGGAAATCAGAGATGAATTTCCGTGTGTTATTACATGCCTGTGGTTGTTCTTAACACTACAGCAGTTTATAGCGTCCTGATGAAGCTGACGCGATAACTTATCATCCTGATAGGCCCGTAAACGACTGCTGAGGTAAATAAAGAGGAGAAAAAGATCTGCATGAGACCCCATTCCTTTACATTTCTGTTTACTTCATATACCTGCAGCATATATGAGAAATGTTGAGCATTTCTCTGGAATCACAGCTCCTGATTCCCCCCGCCACAGCTCCAGCAGGCTACAAGCAATCACAGCAAAACATGTCCAGAGGGGACGCAGGAAGAAAATGAAAGCAGCGAGTACAGGCAGTGACCTTTGCAGACTCCTAGCATGATAAATGTCAAAGGTTTTCTGTTTTTAATTTGTCAGAGTTTCCAGAGAAGCCTGACCTATGCCTACTTTCAGCCGCAGCGTTCCCATCACAGCAGTCGCTGAAGCGGCACCTCAAAACCTATTACTGCCCGCCTTTGCTGAGGCTGCTGCTGTCAAAGCTGCAAATTAGCCCATTTGCAACCTTTCATAATGCACTGTAGCAAGGAACAGCTTGTTTTTCTCAGGGAGGGCTGACGCTCAACAATATAATGTATTGCAAATGTGACATATTGCGGACAAACCAGAGAATATACATTCAAATTTGGCAGCTGTCACTTTTGTGCCATTCTGCAATCCATTATGCTTTTTGTGCTCAATGTGGGAAATGTTGACACAGAAAAACAGCAGGATTATGGAAGCAGGGCGGGGTTTGGTGTTTGCAAAAGTATCAAACTTTTAAACTCATTCACACGACATCATAAATATGAATTCTAATACAGATATCAGCCCTGAAATCTCCCTGGATCTGTGCGAAATATCAGCAATGAGGCATCATTTTGTGTATCAGCCGGAATGTGTCGTGCTTCCACCTTCATCTAAGTCCAAGAAGGAAAATCATAACAATTTTGGAGGTTATTTCCCGGCTGCTTGATTTCTTTTCAATCTCTGGAAATACAATTTCAAGAAAATAAAAGGTTCAAGGTCGAAAATAATGACAAACTGATGGAAAGAAACAGAGGAAGAGAGTTTTGCGGCAGACTTGATAAGAATCCAGGAAACTCGTCTGTTTGAAGTAATAACTGTCATGACTGTGCTGCTTCCTGCACAATTGTTCTACCTGAGGTGATTTTTTTTAACACACACTGTTGGATTAAATGTAAATGTTAAACACAGTTACACATAATTAAAGACTTGGCTGATGACTGTATGTTGATATGGATTTATAAAGTTCTAAATCACAACAAACGTTATCTCAAGGCACTTTATAGACAGAGCAGGTCTGTTCTCTATGTTCTATTATTAACAAAGACACAACATCAAGACAGGATAAGATCTAGTCCCATTTTACAGACAGGACTCAGTCTGATCTCATCTTAATCCACCATGAGCAGAGCACTTTGCAGCATTTAGCAAGTTACAATGGCAAGGACAAACTTTACCTTTAACAGGCATTTAGACACATCTGCTGAGACCAAATTGGGGTTGGAAAGTTTGTCATGTGCTGACTAACTTCTCTATTTTTGAGAGACATCCAGACGTTTGACATCCTCGCTACTTTTTTTGTTTTTTGAAGGTTAACTGGGTCACGTTAGTTGCCGTCCTAGGCTGCCCACCATGCAAACTCCAACCAGTATATATGGCATTTGTTTGCACACACAGTATAAAAAAGAGGCACTGATGTAGTGATATAAGAACAGTCATGGGATAGTGTGTGCTTTTGCCTGCTTTACAATAATATAGTGTGAACCATAATCTGTATAATAAATGGACATAATATCTGTGACGTCAAACCATCTGTTTCTGAAGCCCCGTTTTGAAGCCAATCTTCGGCGGGTGCCATATTGGAAATGCTGGGCTCAACCTAACTTCTATTTAGCTAGTGTGACGTAAAGAGGCGGGCTTTGAGCCTCCTCGCTAACAGCGACAGTGTTCCCGCCTTTCAGTCAAGTCAGCTGTGCCTCTCATAATGGAAAACTCGTAATCGTTATATCTTCGAAACTGCGGTGTTATGAAAAAATTCACCCCCCGTACTGTGTGTGCTGACCGAGAAATTAGCTATCCAGGCTAAACTCGTTTTTTGAACCAGGCTGTAAACATGTTTATTTCTTCTGTAAAGATGGACTTCTCTGAATGGTTGTGTATGTGGTTTCCGATACTTCCTGAGCCAGCCTCAAGTGGACACTTGAGGAACTGCAGTTCTCAACACTTTTGCTTTGGCTTCAATTCTCGTGACTGAAGGTTGCAGCTTGGTGGGAACACATTAAGACACGAAAAGAAAAGTTCAACAGCGTAGCATCTGATTCAGAACAAAGCAAATGTATGACGTATAACTTGTTTCAATAGCTGCTGGTGGATCATTTATTTTCAATAGTGTGCAACAGATTCATAATGTGTGATTGAAAAGACAAACCCCAGAGCAGACATCTGAGTCACTGAGGTTTGACTCTGAAGTAGTATAAAAGAAGCAGCAGCAGAGGATTCGTCCTCCTCCTCTTCCTCAAAGTATTCTTTATTGTTATCTTGTTGAGCTTGATCAATGAATGGCTTGTAATCATTAAAAGACCCTCTCGTCGATTTCACATTAGACTCCATCTTCCTTGTTAATGGGCTTTTCTTTTTCTGCATCCGCCCACTCTGTTCCCCGAAAGCACGATCATATTCGGCCTGATCAAAGTGTGTGAGTGTTGGTCTTTGCTTCATGATCTACATGTGTGTAAAACTCAGCAGCAGTCAATGTCACCTTACATTTCAGTTTACATCCCCAAATACAGCTCTTATAATTGAATGTAGAGAGAAAACCAAGCCATGGGATGTGACAGTAACACATTTGACCGGTCAGAGGTTTAGAGGGATCAATCCTCAGAGATCACCTCTCTCTGTCAAAGCCTGAAAGACAGAAAAAAGCTCCACCTGTCTGAAGGGCGGCAAATCTGTTCTGCATGCAGCGAGCGCGGCTGCAGTACGATGACCTTCATCCTGTAACCCGACCCTCTCTCCCCTCCTGAGGCATCATGTGATGCCGGTTTGGACGTTTTCCAAGGTCGGGTTGAGGGCTCCGGTCCTGTGGGGGGGTGATGAGGTGATGTGTTCGATGCCCTCTGCTGTTAATGAGTGTATCTTGAAGGACCATAGGGGGGTGGAGGTATGAGCTGGAGGTGAAAGGGTCTCACACCATCGAACTAAATGTGGCAGATGTGTGTGTTTCTGTTTGTGTGTGTTGAAGGTTGTGGAGAGGATGGGTAGTGTTAGTGAGGGTCATAGTTTCATCGTGATACTATGAGGATGACGGTGAAAACATGAACATTAGAGACAGATCATTGCTGTGTAATTATCTGCGAGGGCTAACCAGCAACTGTGAGGAACCTGTCCTCATATATATACTTGATTTTTTTTTATTATCTTCTGTTTTATTTACATTTTATTTAATATTTTTCTTTACTGTTTTGATTTTTTCATTGAAGGATCTGATGCACTTATTGTCTGGGAAGCAGTCATAGTCTATTTTGTAAAAGTGCAATAGT
Source organism: Notolabrus celidotus (assembly GCF_009762535.1). NCBI lineage: Eukaryota > Metazoa > Chordata > Actinopteri > Labriformes > Labridae > Notolabrus > Notolabrus celidotus. Next base: position 19,109,313 of record NC_048272.1, read on the forward strand.
ACATATTCATTGTTTTTATGAGGACAATTTTTTTTAAATTCGTTGAAAATGGTTGCTCCTTTCATTTCCTTCAGTTCTCATTCTAATCCAGCTTCAATGCTGAGCTTAATATTGTGTTCTGTTGCGAATAAGAAAGTGAAAAGTGCACTACTATTGTTCATTCATTGCTGATGTGAAAGTGTTCATACTTTTTGATAATTCAGGTAAATACGTTTTAAAGTAATGTTGTAGATACTTGTTAGATCATGTTTGAATTTTACAAGCTGATGTGGTCTTTGTGAAATGTTATGTGCCCCATTATGCTCAATTGGCCTTCAAAAATGTAAAATTTCAAATACTTTACTTTATATTTCTGTTATTTACTGTTTATTTTTCTCAGCACTAGGCTGTGTGCAATTATACACATATATCCTGTCTACGGTATATGAAAGTATAAATGGTATGATTTAATTTTAAGTTTCATTTGGACTTAATAAACAAACCAAGCTGTTTACAAAAAAAATAATAATTAATAAACAGATTGTCACACTGTTAACAAGATTAAGCATTTGTGCAGCTTTTTTCCCCTCTCCAACAATATAAAAAATAATTACATGAAAACTTGAGGTAAAAACAGCTCCCCCCACTTCATAGCTCCACTCACTGACCCCTTCAGGACACCACCAAATACTTTAGCTAGTTACAAAGATGCACTTATGGCCACTCTTAGGTGCATGTACAAGTTCACAGCCTGATATGGATCTGTTGGTATAGTCAAATGGGACTCAGCCATAAGCATATTGCATAGTTCATAAACATCTGGATCGCAGGGTATGGTCAGGCGAAATACACATTCATCTTTGCACATTTGAACATTTTCACCCCTTACTGGGGAAAGGAAGTCTCTTGTCCTGTAGAGTTCAGGTAATGTGTACATCACGTTGGGCCGACCGATTGGGACGTTCCTGTTTTTTGATGGCCTGATGGTGTGTGCGTTCCACACCTGTGCAGTGTCATCCAACTCATCCTGTTAAAAGTAAACAAATAGATTATGGAAGAGCATACATTTCGAGTACATACTGTATGTATCAGTTTAAATACAGAGTTCAATTATGGCATTCACCCTCACATCCTGTCTTTCTTTCCCTCCACTCCCCACCTTTCTTTCTCTGCCCTTTCCCACCTTTCCTCCTGTCTGTCCTTCCTCTCTTCCACTCTATCCTTATTTCTCCTTCTCCTCTCTCCCCCTCCTTTTTCACTTCCTCTCCTCTTTCTTCTTTTCCCTCTCTCTCCCTCACCTCTTTCCCTCCCTCTCTCCTCCTTCTTTTCCCGTCCCTCTCTCTCCCTCTCCTCTATCCCTCCCTCCTTTCTTATTTTCCCATCCCTCTCTCCCTCTCCTCTATCCATCCCTCCCTCCTTTCTTATTTTCCCATCCCTCTCTCCCTCTCCTCTATCCATCCCTCCCTCCTTTCTTATTTTACCTCTCTCTCCCTCTCCTGTTTCCTCCCTCCCTCCTTATTTCTCCCTCTCCTCTTTTCCTTCATCCCTCCTTCTTTATTCCTCTCCTCTTTCCCTCCCTCCTCCTTCCTTCTCCCTCACTCAGGCACACACAGACACATAGATGACAACAGTACAATTCAGTAACTCACCTGGATGAGTCCCATGCAACAAAACTGAAGGAGGCTTTTGTCCAAAAAGCCACCATCAAAGAATCCGTTGTCTCTCAGGTCTGCAAACAAGGATAGCCAGAACTCGACACACTCCTTGCGAAGAAAACTCCACCAATATTCGATTCTTTGATTGGCGGTGCTTGCTCCCTCCAAGTAGCTATCAAGGATGATGTTTGGGTCAGTAGGAACAAGGAAGCACTGGAAGCCTCGAACATAGCCATTTTCGGTTCCGAGATCACCGCTCATGACTCTAGGGCAGCCTCCCAAACGCTGCACTGTTTCTATGTAATACCCTCCGATCAATTTCGGGTCACTGTTTGTTGTGTAGGCGTTAAGCCAGATTATTTTCCTCGAAAAGCCGTCAATACTCCCATTTACACAAATACCATATGGCTTCAGTTTATCATATGAGTCCAGGTGCCAGATGAAGTTCGGAAGAAGTAGTTCCGTCGTCTAAGACGTCTTGACTGCCTTAGTGACACCCCTCTGGGATCCAGCTCCTTCAGCACCAAGCGCACATCCTCTTTCTTCACACGTAGTCCATGTTCCCTGCACTTTGCATACATCCACCTGTACCCGTGAAGCTGCCCAGAATACTGCAGTTGGTTGCTAATGAATTCAACCATAACCGCCAGGTCAGAGTAAGCTCTGCGACGGGATAGTCCCCTTGCTTTAAGTATTCTTTTCAGATGTCTCTCGCTTAAATGAAAACTGGGCCTACGTCCAAGAACTGTTTTAATATCTTTATATTTAAGGCCAATCTGAAAATAAAATTCTATGAACCTCTCCCACGGATGCATGGTGCGTTCCATTGTTTTGGTTGAATTGAACCGGAAGAAAAACACTGACCTATAACCCCTGTGACAGCATTTGCGAGATCTCGCAAAAAGTTTTGCAGGATCTCGCAAAAAGTTTTGCAGGATCTCGCAAGAAGTTTTGCGAGATCCTGCAAAAGATCTCGGGAAAATCCTTTTTTAATTTTTTTCTCCATGTCCCCTTAGGGGCTCCGTAAAGTTTGAGCTACCACCTATGAGTGAAGCATACAGGTGCAGGCTGCAGCTAAGATTCAAGGTTGCTGCATGTGTAGATGTAGGTAGCCTTGGTTCACAGTGACAGGCATTCCTTTTTTTAAAAAAAAACAACCAAAAGTGCAGGACAGGACATGCTAAAGTGACAAAAATGCTTATGTATGACCCTCATTAAAATCAATATATAGTCAATCAAGAAAATCCAAATTAAATAAAACAAGATACAGAAATAAAATCGGCAATCAATCAATAAATAAAAGGTAAAATAATCAGGCTGATGTCGGCCTGCAAGATCACTAGTTTGTTGTGAATCACTACAGACCTGTGGATGAAACTGAATCATAAATGTTAATGTAACTACAACGTTTTATTAAAGGGGCAGCTGACAGCAGGTGGAGGTGTTTATCTGTATTTCACAGATAAAGCACTTAAAGCTGTCTCCTACCTCTGAGTCACAGTTTCAGACCTCACTGTTGCAGCGGTGCAGCATTTATTTGAATAATTCATCTATATGTCAAGATCCTAAAGTACATTTCAATGCATTTATTTGATTTCCAAATCAAGATACTTGTGAGGATCACTTTACATTGTAAACATGGCCTTGAAAAATGTGATGAATTGGATTTAACTGTTGAAATCCTGCAATTAATCCCAATTTGAAATCATCGAAATCATCTGCTTAATATTTCATCTTACAGAAAATGGTGGAGATAGAAACCCTCTTTTTGCTTCTTTCACATCAGATGTGTCTGTTAATAGATTATAGATTTACCTCAGTGAAATGAGTATCACACTATATTTACTTTTCCAGGTGTGTCACAAAAAAGCAGAGAGAGAAAGAGAACATCTGTGCTGTGTTCTCCTCACAGATGTCTCTAACCCACAGTGACAGCACTCTTGTTTCTGCTATTATTATCTTCAGAATAGGTTTTTTTTAATGTCACATCAGACAAGGTCACGCCGGTGACATAAAAAGAACTGCAGTTCTATAAAGGCTAATCTGGCCCTACTGCTGTGCCATTGATCGTCTGGCTTACCGTGGCGCTGATCCCGACAAATGAGTCGATACATTATTCAGAGCATTGAGACTTCTACAAAACCTGAGACGCGACAGGGGACAAGTGGCCTCTAGTGCTTACTTACCAAAAATATCTCTATTATCATGAAGTGAGACATAGATTGGCTCCTCAGCTGCCCTCTTAGTTCTGTTGGTTTTCTTAGAGCTTGAATTAGAGCTGCAAGAGGGATTGTGACTCAGTATGTCAAACATCTCTACAGCTCTTAGTCAATGCACATGCAGTGTGACAAACAGCAACTATAATAGCTTCAACATGTGAGGATGATTATTTGATATGTTGAGCATCTGTTCAAAAATATGCTCCAATAGTTTCTATGTTTTTCATGTATTTGTTTCCTAACTTTTACAGCACTGCTTCCCAGCTGCTACCGAAGTGTGTCCGGTTGAGGCTAAACCTTCTTTACCAGGAGTCTTTTAACATTTGCTTGCTGAGAGAGACCAATTAGGAGGTGAAGTCGTGACCAGAATTAGTCTGGAGCTGTCTTGGGATTGTATTTTTTTGACAGCGCAACAAATTAAGATGTGAGAGTTCTTCCAAAAAGGTTCAACGCTCTTAAAGAAATAAGGCGAGTGTCTCATAAGTTGGACCTCTTTAAAAATTTTAAATACAAACTCGTGTTGTGTTTTCTTTTCTCAGGTCGACCAGTAATCTGAAGATCAGCGGTTTCTGATCCCTGATTCCTCCGGTCTAAAACTGGAATGTTCTACTCAACTACACATTGAAGGTATGGCTCTCAGCGGCGGATCTACTAAAGCTTTGCGTGTATAAAAACACGTGCAAACTTGATAGCGTGCGCAAAGCAAATGTACTAACCGGGTGCACCGAGGTTTGCGTCTTTCAAATGAGCAAAATAGCACTCGCAAATCATTTAGCGTTTTTGCCTTCATGAATATGCAGAATACATGTAGATCATCAGGACGCGCAAAATACTGTGAGGAGGAGATGCAAATGTAATCATTTAGCACACGCAATGTGATCTATCAAACCTGAAGCAGATAGCGCACGCTGTATTTGCATCTATATTTAGCACGTTTGAAAGGCAGGTGCAAACTGTCACAGCGTTACGCACACATGGCTGCGGTCACTTTAAAGCTCATCATAACATCGCTTTACAACATGCCCGCAACACGCGAGGCTTACAAGCATCACTACAGTTTTTAGTCAATCAAAACAAGAGAACAAAATAATAATAATAATAATAAGACAACACAAATTCAAAACAGTTCAGCACCACGGATAGCGACCGCATTATTCTGACACCCACTTTAACTTTTTCATATAATGAGAGAACAGTAGGTCACTGTATCAACAGCTATAAAGTTTAGTAAAATTGGCACAGCGGCCCACATCTTCACATACAAACAAAAAAACAATATGAACTAGGCCTACTCACCTCTGTTTGAAGGAGCCTTAAGCTCCGCGGACTTGCCCACGATACACTGTATGTCCATTTTCTTTGATCTGTCATTCTCAATAGATAACATCACATGTCCACTCAGTCTATTCTGTCCCATCGTGCTCATCAAGGGGTTTTTAGTTAGTTTTAACTTGGAGAATGAGCGTTCACTGAGCTGCGCCAGGCAGCTCTGCGTAACTCCTTATCTCGTGCTTGCAGCAGTGTGTTGGGGTGAATTGACTCAAACATGTTCACAGTTCCATTTAAGCTGGTGAATCTTTGGGACAGTTGCTGGATGATGATATCAGGTATTAAAAACGTTCACCCGAAAGTTGCTCCCTGGGACAGTGAGGCAACTGTCTTCATCCAAGTGACGCCTAACTTTTCTAGAGCAAGACTGGCAGACTAAAGGCTGATTTATACTTCTGCGTCTCCCCTACGCAGCAGGGGCTGACGCAGACATGAGCACCACATACTTGTGCGTCGATGTGTCCGTGTCGCGCAGCAATTCTCCGCCGAAACGCCTGAGGGCAGTGCGGTCTCTCTGATGGCCGGCCGCCTGCTTCCGGTCCCACTACGATCTCTGTTTACTTTTCCACAGAGATTCAGAGTGTGTTATGTTAATCAACAGCTGATACATGTTGCTGTTTATCATACAGACATGATTACATGAAGAATAGAGAGGAGGAGATGAAATACACGGCCGATGTGCGGTCGATGTCCGGGATCCCGAAAGTGCTGTAAATGCGGGAAAGACAAAGCCGCCGAGCTGACCAATCACAGGGCTTGCGGTCCGCGTCGGCTCTAGGGGGAGTTACATTTTGGAGGAGGTGCACGTCAGCTACATGCGTAGGCCTCGGCGTAGGTACGGGAGCTACGCGGACCCCAGGCGTAGGGTACGCCGTTGATTCAACGCAGAAGTATAAATCAGCCTCATCAAATCGCTCTCTAAACTCCATCAAAACACTGATTGTGTTGCAAGTTTAACGTGAGCTTTATTCAGCGTGTACAGGGAACAACAACGTCACAGCAGGCAAGGCAGAGGATAAAGGGAAACAGTGCCACCTATTGGTTAAATTAATGTATTACAACAGATTGCGTTTTGGAGTAGAGTAGATGCGTTTATTTCATCGGCAGATCTTCTGTTTTTTCTCACAGCATTCACCTTTTCACAGATGGCCTCCCAAATAGCGTTTCTAACGCTGAGATGTCTCTGCTGGAATTCACCGATGTGTTTATTTCCCTCCTCCACAAAGATCTCCAACTCCATGGCTTCAAACTTCATTTATCGCTTAAGGCCACTCTGTTCTCTCAAACTCTCCATGGTGACAGCCGATAGCACACGCAAAATTCTTTTAAAATAGGGCGGTCCGCACCACTTTTGCACTCGTTATCATTTGCGCATGCAGTCTTAGTAGATCACCCGAAACAAGCCCAGAAATAACACGTGCTAAATTATTATTTGCACACGCAAATTAGCGCTCGTTATTAATTATTAGTAGATCAGGCCCTCAGAGTGTGTGTGTGTGTGTGTGTGTGTGTGTGTGTGTGCGCGTGCCCGTGCGAGCGTGCGTGCTTGCGTGCTTGAATATTAAATCCTAAGGAGCAGCACTTTACATGGAAACCAATCATTGTGTGAATGTTCATGGACGAGTGAATGTTGACATGTAGTGAAAAGTGCTTTGATGATTAAATGATTAAGATGCAGTCCATTTCCCATCATTATAACTACACAAGACTTGTGTAGTACAAATGTAACACTAACCCTACATACACTACATACTTGTGTCTGCGTCGCTCTGCAATACTCCGACGTGACCAGTTTGCCTATGCTCGCCATATTGCCAGTTTCCAGTACTGCTACAATCTCTCCTTAAACAATGGCGACTGAATCGAAACATATAGGCTGTTTTTGAAACCGGCAACTACACTAGCAGTACGTACTGATTCGGCCAAAATTCAGTATGTAGTCTGTGAACAAGAGCAAGATCTGCAGTATGCCAAAACTACCCGGATGTCGTATTGATTCGAGAAATTTCACAGTATGCATCGGAACAGTCTCCCTTGCGTACTGTTTCCCACAATGCACAGCACTCGTTCCGCTTTTTCTTTTTTCTTCTTTTTTTGACTGGGGGAACTCAGTTTTTAGGAGCTGTGAAAACTATGGAATTCCATATAAACCACTTCTTAACTTTTTAAATCGTAAGTGATGCTAAAGAAGCAGTTTCTCTATCAGCTTGGCCGTTGTTTACTTCTGCTTTCTGAAACCAGAAATCCAGCGACGTCTAGCCCAGCGTACTGCAGAATAGAGTCAGAGGCAATGGAGTGTAAGACAGTGGAATCAGTGTAGGCAGAGGATGATTGCAGCGATAGGTGTCTGTGATTGTGACTAAGATTACACATGTTGTCATTACCTGAAGTCATAGTAACTTCATTATAAATTCTTAATTTAATCTATTGCCTTGGTTGCATCACCCACCATGGAATAAGAAGGATTATTTTTTTTAATATATAAATAAATCCTTTTCAAATCAATATTTTGTGCCAACTTGTTTATGCACTACAGGTTGTAGCTACATATAAAGCTTAGGGTTAGGGTTGTGATTAGGGTTAGGGTTATGATTAGGGTTGTGGTTAGGGTTAGGGTTATGATTAGGGTTTGGGTTAGGGTTATGATCAGGGTTAGGATAAGGGTTAGGATTAGGGTTGGGTTTAGGGTTAGGGTTGTGTTTAGGGTTAGGGTTGTGATTAGGGTTAGGGTTGTGATTAGGGTTGTGTTTAGGGTTGTGATTAGGGTTAGGGTTGTGATTAGGGTTAGGGTTGTGTTTAGGGTTAGGGTTGTGATTAGGGTTAGTGTTAGGATTAGGGTTAGGGTTAGGGTTGTGTTTTAGGGTTAGGATTAGGGTTAGGATTTGGGTTAGGATTAGGGTTAGGGTTGTGATTAGGGTTAGGGTTGTGATTAGGGTTAGGGTTGTGATCAGGGTTAGGATTGTGATTAGGGTTAGGGTTAGGGTTGTGATAAGGGTTAGGGTTGTGATAAGGGTTAGGGTTGTGATTAGGGTTTGTGATTAGGATTGTGGTTAGGATTAGGGTTAGGGTTGTGATTAGGGTTAGGGTTGTGTTTAGGGTTAGGGTTAGGGTTGTGATTAGGGTTGTGATTAGGGTTAGGGTTGTGATTAGGGTTAGGGTTGTGTTTAGGGTTAGGGTTGGGTTTAGGGTTAGGGTTGTGTTTAGGGTTAGGGTTATGATCAGGGTTACGGTTGTGATTAGGGTTATGATTAGGGTTAGGGTTGTGTTTAGGGTTAGGGTTGTGATTAGGGTTAGGGTTAAGGTTGTGATTAGGGTTAGGATTGGGGTTAGGGTTGTGTTTTAGGGTTAGGGTTAGGATTGGGGTTAGGGTTGTGATTAGGGTTAGGGTTGTGGTTAGGGTTATGATTAGGGTTGGGGTTAGGGTTATGATTAGGGTTGTGGTTATGATTAGGGTTTGGGTTAGGGTTATGATCAGGGTTAGGATGAGGGTTAGGATTAGGGTTGGGATTAGGGTTAGGGTTGGGATTAGGGTTAGGGTTGTGTTTAGGGTTAGGGTTGTGATTAGGGTTAGGGTTGTGATTAGGGTTGTGTTTAGGGTTGGGATTAGGGTTAGGGTTGTGATTAGGGTTAGGATTGTGATTAGGGTTAGGGTTGTGATTAGGGTTAGGGTTGTGTTTAGGGTTAGGGTTGTGATTAGGGTTAGGGTTGTGTTTAGGGTTAGGGTTGTGTTTAGGGTTAGGGTTGTGTTTAGGGTTAGGGTTGTGTTTAGGGTTAGGGTTGTGATTAGGGTTAGGGTTAGGGTTGTGTTTTAGGGTTAGGATTAGGGTTAGGATTAGGATTTGGGTTAGGATTAGGGTTAGGGTTGTGATTAGGGTTAGGGTTGTGATCAGGGTTAGGGTTGTGGTTAGGGTTAGGGTTGTGATTAGGGTTACGGTTGTGATAAGGGTTAGGGTTATGATTAGGGTTAGGGTTGTGGTGAGGGTTAGGGTTGTGGTTAGGGTTAGGGTTATGATTAGGGTTTTGGTTAGGGTTATGATCAGGGTTAGGGTTGTGGTGAGGGTTAGGGTTGTGGTTAGGGTTAGGGTTATGATTAGGGTTAGGGTTGTGTTTAGGGTTAGGGTTGTGTTTAGGGTTAGGGTTGTGTTTAGGGTTAGGGTTGTGATTAGGGTTAGGGTTAGGGTTGTGTTTTAGGGTTAGGATTAGGGTGAGGATTAGGATTTGGGTTAGGATTAGGGTTAGGGTTGTGATTAGGGTTAGGGTTGTGATCAGGGTTAGGGTTGTGGTTAGGGTTAGGGTTGTGATTAGGGTTACGGTTGTGATAAGGGTTAGGGTTATGATTAGGGTTAGGGTTGTGGTGAGGGTTAGGGTTGTGGTTAGGGTTAGGGTTATGATTAGGGTTTTGGTTAGGGTTATGATCAGGGTTAGGGTTGTGGTGAGGGTTAGGGTTGTGGTTAGGGTTAGGGTTATGATTAGGGTTTGGGTTAGGGTTATGATCAGGGTTAGGATTAGGGTTAGGATTAGGGTTGGGATTAGGGTTAGGGTTTTGATTAGGGTTAGGGTTGTGATTAGGGTTGTGTTTAGGGTTGTGATTAGGGTTAGGGTTGTGTTTAGGGTTAGGGTTGTGTTTAGGGTTAGGGTTGGGTTTAGGGTTAGGGTTGTGTTTAGGGTTAGGGTTATGATCAGGGTTACGGTTGTGATTAGGGTTAGGGTTGTGTTTAGGGTTAGGGTTGTGATTAGGGTTAGGGTTGTGTTTAGGGTTAGGGTTAGGGTTGTGATTAGGGTTAGGGTTGTGTTTTAGGGTTAGGATTATGGTTAGGGTTAGGATTGGGGTTAGGGTTGTGATTAGGGTTAGGGTTGTGGTTAGGGTTATGATTAGGGTTGGGGTTAGGGTTATGATTAGGGTTGTGGTTATGATTAGGGTTTGGGTTAGGGTTATGATCAGGGTTAGGATGAGGGTTAGGATTAGGGTTAGGGTTAGGGTTGTGATTAGGGTTAGGGTCGTGTTTAGGGTTGTGTTTAGGGTTAGGGTTGTGATTAGGGTTAGGGTTGTGATTAGGGTTGTGTTTAGGGTTGTGATAAGGTTAGGGTTGTGATTAGGGTTAGGATTGTGATTAGGGTTAGGGTTGTGATTAGGGTTAGGGTTGTGTTTAGGGTTAGGGTTGTGATTAGGGTTAGGGTTGTGTTTAGGGTTAGGGTTGTGTTTAGGGTTAGGGTTCTGTTTAGGGTTAGGGTTGTGATTAGGGTTAGGGTTGTGATTAGGGTTAGGGTTGTGATTAGGGTTAGGTTAGGGTTGTGTTTTAGGGTTAGGATTAGGGTTAGGATTTGGGTTAGGGTTAGGATTAGGTTTAGGGTTGTGATTAGGGTTAGGGTTGTGATTAGGGTTAGGGTTGTGATCAGGGTTAGGGTTGTGATTAGGGTTAGGGTTAGGGTTAGGGTTAGGGTTGTGATAAGGGTTAGGGTTAGGGTTAGGATTGTGGTTAGGGTTAGGGTTAGGGTTGTGATTAGGGTTAGGGTTGTGGTTAGGGTTAGGGTTGTGATTAGGGTTAGGATTAGGGTTGTGTTTTAGGGTAAGGATTAGGGTTAGGGTTGTGATTAGGGTTAGGGTTAGGGTTGTGATCAGGGTTAGGGTTGTGATTAGGGTTAGGGTAAGGATTAGGGTTAGGGTTAGGATTGTGGTTAGGATTAGGGTTAGGGTTAGGATTAGGGTTAGGGTTGTGATTAGGGTTAGGGTTGTGATTAGGGTTAGGATTAGGGTTAGGGTTGTGATAAGGGTTAGGGTTGTGATTAGGGTTAGGGTTAGGATTGTGGTTAGGGTTAGGATTAGGGTTAGGGTTAGGGTTGTGATTAGGGTTAGGGTTGTGATTAGGGTTGTGGTTAGGGTTAGGGTTGTGATTAGGGTTAGGGTTGTGATTAGGGTTAGGATTAGGGTTAGGGTTGTGATAAGGGTTAGGGTTGTGATTAGGGTTAGGGTTAGGATTGTGGTTAGGGTTAGGATTAGGGTTAGGGTTAGGGTTGTGATCAGGGTTAGGGTTGTGATTAGGGTAAGGATTAGGGTTAGGGTTAGGATTGGGGTTAGGGTTGTGATTAGGGTTAGGGTTGTGATTAGGGTTAGGATTAGGGTTAGGGTTGTGATAAGGGTTAGGATTGTGGTTAGGGTTAGGATTAGGGTTAGGGTTGTGATTAGGGTTAGGGTTGTGATTAGGGTTAGGGTTGTGGTTAGGGTTAGGGTTGTGATTAGGGTTAGGGTTGTGATAAGGGTTAGGGTTGTGATTAGGGTTAGGGTTAGGATTGTGGTTAGGGTTAGGATTAGGGTTAGGGTTAGGGTTGTGATTAGGGTTAGGGTTGTGATTAGGGTTAGGGTTGTGGTTAGGGTTAGGGTTGTGATTAGGGTTAGGATTAAGGTTGTGTTTTAGGGTAAGGATTAGGGTTAGGGTTGTGATTAGGGTTAGGGTTAGGGTTGTGATCAGGGTTAGGGTTGTGATTAGGGTTAGGGTAAGGATTAGGGTTAGGGTTAGGATTGTGGTTAGGGTTAGGATTAGGATTAGGTTTAGGGTTGTGATTAGGGTTAGGGTTGTGATCAGGGTTAGGGTTGTGATTAGGGTTAGGGTTGTGATCAGGGTTAGGGTTGTGATTAGGGTTAGGGTAAGGATTAGGGTTAGGGTTAGGATTGTGGTTAGGGTTAGGGTTAGGATTAGGATTTGGGTTAGGGTTAGGATTAGGTTTAGGGTTGTGATTAGGGTTAGGGTTGTGATTAGGGTTAGGGTTGTGATCAGGGTTAGGGTTGTGATTAGGATTAGGGTTAGGATTAGGGTTAGGGTTGTGATAAGGGTTAGGGTTGTGATTAGGGTTAGGGTTAGGATTGTGGTTAGGGTTGTGATTAGGGTTAGGGTTGTGATTAGGGTTAGGGTTGTGGTTAGGGTTAGGGTTGTGATTAGGGTTAGGATTAGGGTTGTGTTTTAGGGTAAGGATTGGGGTTAGGGTTGTGATTAGGGTTAGGGTAAGGATTAGGGTTAGGGTTAGGATTGTGGTTAGGATTAGGGTTAGGGTTAAGGTTTTGATTAGGGTTGGGATTAGGGTTAGGGTTGTGATTAGGGTTAGGGTTAGGATTAGGGTTAGGGTTAGGATTAGGGTTGTGATTAGGGTTAGGGTTTGTGATTAGGGTTAGGGTTAGGATTAGGGTTAGGGTTAGGATTAGGGTTAGGGTTAGGATTAGGGTTAGGGTTAGCATTAGGGTTAGGATTAGGGTTAGGGTTAGGATAAGGGTTAGGGTTAGGGTTAGGATTAGGGTTAGGGTTAGGATTAGGGTTAGGTTCAGAACCAGATCTAAACTTAAGCATACAGAACTAGAACCAAACTCATGCAAACAGAACCATAATCAAACTCAACCAGAACCAAACCAGAACCAAACCAGAACCGAACCAGACCCGGACCAGAACCGAACCAGAACCGAACCAGAACTGTACCAGAACTGAACCCGAACCGAACCAGAACTGAACAGAACCATACCAGAACCGAACCAGAACTGAACCAGAACCGAACCAGAACTGAACCAGAACTGAACCGGAACCGATCCGGAACCGAACCGGAACCGAACCAGAACCGAATCAGAACCGTACCAGAACCATACTAGAACCGAACCAGACTTGAACCAGAACCGAACCAGACCCGAACCAGAACCGAACCAGAACTGAACTAGAACCGAACCGGAACCGAACCAGAACCGAATCAGAATCGAAGCAGAACCGTACCAGAACCGAACCAGAACCGAACCAGACTCGAACCAGAACAGAACCGAACCAGAACCGAACCAGAACCGAACCAGAACCGAACCAGAACCAGAACCTTACCAGAACAGAAACAGAACCTTACCAGAACAGAACCAGAACCTTACCAGAACCAAACCAGAACCAACTCAGGTAAACCGAACCAGAACCAAACTCAAGCAAACAGAACCAGAACCAAACTCAAGCAAACATTATTAACGTCCTCAGGTTGGTATTGAGAAAAATCAGATGCCTCAGCTTGGATGGGCTGATCCGATTTCTCCTCTCAGTGAGTATTTGCCCGGTCTTTAAGAAGACTCTCTCTGAAGGAACAGATGAAGCCAGGATACACAGCCTCCCCTCCATCACCTGTATCCTATATCCTCACATATGATCGGCCACATGGCCGCCATGCTGACCAATCAAAACAAAGTTCTGCTGTGAGCAGAGCTGGGGCTGAGCACTGTGAGAGCTAAGCAGCGAAAGGAAAAAAATGGGAGCCGTCTCTCTCTCTTGTTGCGAGCTGGCTCTTCTGATTCACTATAAAGCATCGACTCTCAGAGCCGCAGCTTTTGATCATGACACATCACTACTGTGCTTAAACTGTGTTACAATTATGAGGGGGCCATGGACAATTTTCTCACCTGTAAGGGGTCCCTGGCTATTCTATTATCAATTTGCCATCATTTTTAAGTATGTAAGAGATGATTTCATGGATAGCCATAGACTACATGTCTTTCAATGTAGACTTCCACTGAGAGGAACATAATAGACTATTTAGGAACTAAATTAGGAACTAAATTTAGACTGTCACACCAGCTTGATCATCAATGAAAATGTCCTGGAAATGTCCTGGAAAATGATCTCTGGAAAAGAGTGGGAACCCTGCTTTAGGTCCATGTCATAGTGTGGTATTGATTCCCCTCTCAGTATTTCACTGACACCCTTCAAGTCGTCCCTTTGTTGCAGTTGCGTAAAGAACCAACAGGTGGCACTCTCTCCTGCCCCATGCACCTCCTCATATAGCTCCCTCCTGTGACCCTAACTCTCAAAATGTCCTCCAAACTCACAAATTCAGTTTTTAAAGTCAATAGAAAAGTGTAACATAAGCCTGGCTGGATATTTCTGGATATACAGTCACAGCAGGACAACAAAAGCAGCAAGTGTGTTGTTTAATTTGTGAGGCGGTCCACCTCAGCGGGCTGTGGAAAGCAAAATATTCTGAGCCTGCAGGCCTGTTTGATGCTGCGATTCACTCGGCTGGTACACGCTCTGATACGTCTGTGTGAGTGCTCCTCTCATGTATTTTGTAATCACTCTGACGGCAGCTGTTCGATACACAGAGGATTCATCAGATCTATTATTCAGCTTTAAGTGGTTGTAGTGACACCACTTACTCTGAAAAATCACAAGGAGAGTCAATTTTTCATAGAGTATGAGAGAGATACTCCTTATCATCACATGCCAACAACTCCTCACTCTAGGCAATTTGTCGTCTTATTCACATCCCATTAATACTTCACTACTGTGTGATACATGAGAGTGCTCTGTACATTTATACAGCATATGGGATATGCACTGTTACAGGCTGTGGCTCCAAAGAGGTGGATGAGACACTGACATGGCTGACCCTGCCCAGAGAAGGATAACACTTTAACACTTTAACAAAAATCCACCCAACCCTGCAGGGACCTCGTGATGCAGCCCTCTCCAGGAGTGATTTACCCCTCCCAAGATACATAGTTTATCCAGGCCTTATGGATGCAAAGAAAAGGGGTGTATGATATATGTTGACCCGGTAATGGGAATTTTTTTATGTTGCTTACATTTACAAGCACAGCCGCATTGACAAGGTAGTCAAAATGGGGTCATCATGTGTTTGTTTTTCACAGTTTCAGAGGATATCATGTTTGAAATTTACAAAAAAATGTGCTGCAATATTCCAAGAAGAGGGAAAGAGTCCTGAAACCCGAAAAGTTGTCACCGCAATGAAGACGCATTGAAGAAATTGGAAGCTATAGACAGTGTAGCACTGATTCAACAGGAATTTGTTCCACAGAAAGTCAAGCAGAGACAACCCAAAGGTAAAGCAGCAATGGCAAAATCATTGAATTTACAGCGCTGGATGACCTGCCTTTTTGCATTTTCGTATTTACTTGCTGACTTTGCGTATCAAAATCACTTATACACGAGTTTCCAAGATTTTCAGGGAAAGCTACACCAGTGTGTTGTCATCAAACAAGGTTGGCTTCATTAAATGGGGAAATGGGGATGCTAAAGGGGGCAGTGCTAACTTCTTAGTACAACCGATAGCTACAATCAACCTCCTCACTCACTTCCTCATAGTGAGCTCCTGTTTATTCCTGATCCCATAAAGAGTCGGTAGTCGGACAAAGTTTGGGGTGGCCGCACAGAGATACAATCAATTTTTCCTATATATTCAAGATGAACGAACATCCGCAGCTAGTCACTAGAGGATCCTCATGATCCTGCGACCCAACTCTTGCAAATTCATATACACGCAAATAATTCCCCGCCCAACCTGAACATTGGTCTATTTGTGTCTTTACAATGACTTTACATGAAATCTACTCGACAAATAATTTTATTCACATTTGGTGTGAACGTCCCAAAATGTAACAGAAAGTAAAAACATTTTTATAAAGTATTATAATGGCGCTTTCGAAACAGAATACCCAAGTCACCACTACTTTGCCGGAGCATTTGATTTAATTTTTAGTGTAATGAAGAAGAACAGCTGGGTTTCCTTGTAGGCATGTGATTAAACATAATGGGACTGAGCAGACACCTTGGCGCAATGTGCGCTGTTTTGAGGCCAATCGGCGGCGGCAGCCATATTGGAAATGTTGAACTCAACCTAACTTCTGTCGAGCGAGTGTGACGTAAAGAGGCAGACTTTGAGCCTCCTAGTCAACAGCTACAGTGTTCCCGCCTTTCAATCAAGTTGTGTCTCTCACAATGGAAAACTCGTAATCTAAATATCTTCGTAAATTGCCGCGTTAGAAAAAATTCACCCCCCGTACAGTGTGCCGATCGAGAAATGAGCTATCCAGACTACACTCTTTTTTTTGTACCAGGCTGTAAACATGTTTATATCTGCTGTAAAGATCGGCTTTTTTGAATTGGTGTGTATGTAGTTTCCGGTACTTCCGGAGCCAGCCTCAAGTGGATCCTCCGCAGTACTTCCGCATTGGCCTCGTATTTTTAGACCGGAGGTTGCCGCTTGATTAAAACAGACAAAACCAAGTTTTTTAGAATGTGCACCTGGGAAGGCATTTTTTTAAAACCTTCATTTTAGTGACCTAATACTCTCTTTCCATGTGGACGTAAGGCTTCAACACAGAGAAAGACTACGTTTTCCAGAATATCCACCCACGTGGACATATCACATCTATCTATCTTCAGGAAGAGTTTGTCAAGTTCATATTTCGTCCTCATCTGTACGGATAACTCTGCAACTAACTGAGGCAAACTGCAGCAACTTAGATACCAAAGACTCTTCAATGAAAATGAAGAAAATATTCAAAAATAGGAAATTGACCTTTCATCTCTCTGCGACCCAAGCTGAGTCAGAAAGACCAGATGGAGGATACGTTAGAGTCTTTCTTCACTCATCATTCTGCACTTCTTTCACCTGTGTGAAGGCTGCTAGAAGCGAGGTGAGATATGTGTGGCTGTTATGTCAGCACATGCCCATGTTGTATAACTTTACAAGCTCTGTTGCTCTGAGGCACAGATAGCAATCTACGACTGTTTAATAGAGCACTTGTAAATGTCTCCAACAGCTTTGAATTCAGAGGAACATCCTGCTGCTTCAAGGGCTTTTTGGGGCCTTACTTCAGTGAACAAAAGACTGAGTTTATTCACTTTATCAAAGTGCTTGAAGAAAATAAATGACATCATAACATCAGCTGAGTTTCTTGTCTTGAACGCACTCTCTGCAGGAACTTTGCATGATCATCAGCAACAGTGACATGTAACCCAACACAACAGCAGTGATCTACACTTTAAGTAATAGCTTAACAAACCCCCTGGAGGGAGAATTAAGGTGCTGGACATGATGTGCACAAGTTAAGTACCTAAACATACTGTTACTGCAGAGATGCCGTACTCTGCAGGCTTGCTCCATCTTGTCTGCATTCCACAGTGAACTCAGGGGAAGTGGCTCGTGGAAAATTCCACCTTTGTGGCATTTAGCGGGAAAGATGTGAGCGATAAAGGGCAGGGACCTAGTTACAGCTACAGCGTAGATTTGACACAGAGAAGGTTGTGTTACTTTTTGATTAAAGGTCACTGTTGGTTGATTTCAAACCACTTTTACATCAATGATGGATAAAAAATACTTGTGAATATACACCATCCAAATGTCTTTGTGCCAGTAGTGGATGTGTATGTTCTTTATCACTCATTTGTGTGTTCTTAGCAGACTTTTAATTACTCACAGCCTTGCAAAAACTGCACAACTCTGTTACGTGATCTATTTATATCAATTTTATTGCATCCATTGACAATAACCGCAGTCTAATCTTGAATACGCTGTACACTATTACAACCCAACTTCAGTCTCAGCAGATGTGTGTGCAACATGAATCTGGTCCTGCTGGAGGTTTCTGCCTGCTAAAGGAAGTTTGTCCTTGCCACTGTAACTTGCTAAATGCTGCAAAGTACTCTGCTCATGGTGGATTAAGATGATATCAGACTGAGTCCTGTCAGTAAGATGGGGCTGGATCTTATCCTGTCTTGATGTTACGTCTTTGTTAATAATAGAACATAGAGTATGGTCTAGGCCTGCTCTGTTTGTAAAAGCATCTTGAGAAAACTGTTGTTGAGATTTGGCACTATATAAATAAAGATTGATTGATTGATTGAACTTCTGCAGCCTCCTTCCATTACCATCCCCCTGTCTGGCATGGAAAAATTCAGGCTGTGGGAGAAATCTGTGAACCAAGCAGCAACCTCTGATGTTAAAAAATTAAGCAAATGCAGAAGAGCAAAAAACTTGCAGTTCCTGAAATGTCCACTTGAGTCTGTATGTAAGGAATCCCCTTTAACACCCATATTAAAATGCTAATTTTACAGAAAAAGTAAAACCTGTTTACAGTGTGGTTCATAAAACAATTTTGGTCTGAATACCAAATTTCTTTAATTGTTCACACTTAACTTGACTGAATCTTTTTGTAATAACTCATCTGTTTCTGTGATATTTAGTCGTAAGAGTTATGCACATATTCAAATAATTAGGGGCGTGGTTTAGTTGACTGACAGGCAGTCCTATTGTAGCTGTTTGTCAGGTGGCTTGGGGCCACCTCAGCTCCACCTCTTTGTCTGTTTCTAGGTTGACCCAAAGTTAGGTTGATTCAGCTATTCCCACATAGCAGCCGCCTTCATAAAAAAATTTTAAGTTATATTTTTGGGCATTTTTTTTCTTATGATAGGACAGCTGAAGAGAGACAGGAAATGTGGGGAGCAGAGAGAAGGGGTAGATATGCAGCAAATGGCCGTGGCCGGGAATTGAACCAACGACCTCCGCAACAAGGACAACTTTTTAGCTATCACTAAGCTGTTGTTTGTTTTGGCTTTTTATTGATAGGAAAGCTGAAGCGAAACAGGAAACGTGGGGATTGGAGAGCGGGAGCAAGACATGCAGCAAATGACTGTGGCCGGGAGCCAGTGACATTTGTGATAAGGACTATAGCCTCTGTATTTGGGGCGTGCTTAGACCTCTAGGACACCGACGCCCCAAAAGTACCTCTGTTTTGTTCTGTATCCGTTCTTTGTGCTAAACTCACAATTTAATTTTCATAAACCAACTTATGGTTAGCCAACTTATCTGAACCTGAAGGTGGGAGACAATCCTGTAGGGCTATTTTCCTCTTCCATCTTATTATTATCTGCTCAGGAAAAACACAAGTTATAGCAGCAATCTGGAGGGACAACAAGTCATATTGATCCACAGATCTTCAGTCTATTCCCTGCATCTGTCTCTGCATCAACTAACGCACATTAAACCTCCCTTAGCCTGTAGCCACACATATCAGTTAGATATCCAATATCAGAGTTGTTTTTGGTCTGTTAACATGACCTGATGTATGATGTGTGTGATGCAAGCAGCTGGGGAATTTTTGAATAAGGTCTGAAGGTTGAGTTTTCAGATTTCAGGCATTTTAATCTAAATAAAGAAATAACGCAGTGAAGCAGATCCAGCCTCACTATTATTCCTGGAGTTTAGTTCAATGTTCAAAGCTCTGATTTGCACCCTGTTGTGTTAGCTGCCTTTTAAATACAATCATTTAGAGAGATTAAAATCTGTGAGCCGAGTTTTTGCATTCGCACTGAGCATTCAGCATAAATCAACGCCCCTGAGGGATGTCGGATTGTCTCATCAAAGGATAAATCTCTACAAACCAACATATCAATGAAGCCTATTCTGCTCTGATATACATTTATACCTCTCTTTAAATGTATCTCTCTCTTAAAAGGCAGATCTTGATCACAGTGAGAATACCTGAATAAAGATGACACAAAACTAATTCACCCTTGAGTTTTAAATTATGAGCCACACATTTAAAGAAAACTGACATAGCACGTACTGATACTTGGTTCATGTCAGGGCAGGTTTCTGCTTTACCTCAGCCAATTCAAACTCCTATCTTCCAGCTGACAGATTATTAATATTCAATTATTTTCAGAAGCTCTCATGACAACAAATCAATTCCTGTTCATAAACATTCTTTCCCCTTAAACTAAAAAAAACAGCCTTGTCTTCCCCACTCCTTCCTCTCTTTTTTTCGTGTCTTTAAGGTGTGATACTCTGCAGTGCATCCTGAATAGCTTTCAAGTCTCAGCACAGCAGTGCATATCTTACCTGAGAGTGGTGGAGTCACAGCAGGCTGCTGCCCTGGGGCCTCAGAGCCTCCAACCCCACCCCCACCCTCCTTCAATGTGGTCCATGTCCTTACTGGTGCTCTGGAAATGGGCGTCATCTGCCATACTGTCTCCCGATGATAGATCATTTAGACATTGAAATGGAAAAGTCTAGTCTCATTGTGTGTGCTTATTTGGGCAGCTCTTTTTATTTTTCAAAATTATTTATTTACAATGTATTTAAAGCACGCTGAGATTTGAAATTTGTTTCACCAGTGTCTTGCAAACACATTTTGACAAAATTACAGACATAACAATTACAAACACAGCAACATATTCTAGTTCACAGAGCAAAAAGTCACCAGTCAAGGCATCTCCAACCTGATGCATCTCCCTCCAACACCATCAATCAAGAGCAGATTCAAGGCCACCAGCTCCCCCAAAACTAAACCCTCCAGCAGCAAATTCCAAGCTGCATAAACAGGGTATCCAAAACTTCCTTTTCCCCATTTCAAGACCCTCTTTGGGGACTGAAAGTGAAAGTAAGTCGTGCAAATGGGTCACAGAGTGATGACTGCAGCTTCCAGCATTTTTCAGAAGTATAAAATTGCATAAGTAAGAGACGCCAGTTTAGCTCAGTGGTTAAATCGTCCTTCGTAGTATGTACAGAGGACATAGTCCTCAAAGCAGCCTCATGCACTCCACACTCTCTCTTCCTGGTTGTACTCTATCCCCTGTCCTGTCACCTGGATAAAGGCATAAAAAAGCCCCAATATAAGCTAAAAAATAAAGGGAAAAACACATAAATAAGAGGGAAGCATGTTGAGAATTGCCTTATAAATGAGGACATGGCAGTGTTTAATCTACAGGTGGAAAATGCAGACAAACCAGCTCATGCATGCAGAGAGCAGTGATGAGTTAGAGCGTTCAGATTATTCATGGTGCACAGTAAAATGCGAGAAGAGTGTACATGCATATGCAGTACAAGGCATCACCATAGTCATGTCAGTCAGGGGCTCAAAGGCTGCAGCAACAAGTGTTGTTGTTGTCTTCTCAAGCAAAAGAGAAACATGACTTATTACTGAAATGAAATCCCAGCAGTAACTTCAGCTTCTTAATGAGATTCTGAATATGAAGCCTAAAACAATCCCATTCCATCTTCTGTATTAGTAAACCAGTATAAACCAAAAGGTAACCCAACTCACCCACCAACACCTAAAAACAAAGGTATGCAATATCAGCACCAGACACATTCTTGCAAATCCAGTCTGGTGCGTACACATATCATTTACCCCAAAGATGATATCTCTTCATATAATCCAGGTGCAGATTACGTGATCATTTCAACATATTTGGGAAAGCTGTGAAGTAATATAAACATAATAGCTAGGAAATCTATCCAGCCAGCATAACATTAGCTTAGCTTTGCACAGAGACTGGAAACAGGGGGAAACAGCTAGCATGGCTCTGCAAAAACTCACTACCTGAACATGTTGTTTCACTCAGTAGCTTCAGTTCGGATCAAACAAATAAGATCTTACTTTGATTAGTGAGCTTAAGATGCTTTGTTAACTTTGGTGACAGTTTGCCTGAAGGATATTGATCTTTTTATCATTAACTCCAAGCTGAACCTCCAAAATGTCTAACTTCTTCTTGTCTAGCAAAACCAGTAAGAAGTATAAAGTTCACAATTAGATCTCAGAACCTGCTGATTCATGTTGATATTAAACCTGCATCACATCTTTTCTACAATAGGGGTTTTAATCAGAGGTATTGTTGTGTTTGGCTACAGAATAGGCCAAACTTTCACCTAAACTCCGTCTGGTTTCTTCTCACCGTCCTGAACACGGAGCTGCTTGCTGACGTGCGGCGCAGCATTCCAGGCGAGCTGAGACACGACCTTGTTTGTTCCCTGTCTGAGGGAAGCGGTTAAACTGGGTGGATGCAAGGAAATGGGTCGCGTACATAGGACTCTGTAACTTAATGCTGCAAAAAATAGCATTAAATCCATGTTAAACTCGTGTCACCCCCCAGCAGGTATTCTGAGGCAGAGTTTGGAGCACTCTGCTTTCCCAAAAATTCAAATGTTCCTTTTCTTTGTGCTCAGAGGAGCATTGCATTGGAGCCGAGAGGATTCAAACAACTCCCATGATGAGGGGATTTCTTCATGATCGGTCCTGAAAATATTAAATGACTTGATTGACTTAAAAGTATTTTTTTTTCTGTTGCATTCTCCATCGGCAGCTTCATTCAAACAGGGAATAAATCCTGCAAACAAGACACCTAAAGAAACATCCCTTTGAAGGAAAAGCAGAGACGGTATCAGCAAACATAAAAAGGGCTTATTACGACTGTCATTTCCATAAAATATGGGTTTGAAAGCACAGCAGGATGTGTTTATTACTGATACATTTTCATTAAGTAGTAATGCTGGAAATTTTCAGCTGCTTCAGTCAGCTAGAAATTATCTAAACAAGTAAAAATACAGAAAGAAAGACGTTTTTTATGGGATTAAAATCTGGAATGGAGTGTATGTTATTGATTTTAGATGCAAACAGGTTAATCATGTGATCAGATTCTTTTTAAAATCATGATCAAACTATTTAGAATTGGTTTAAAGAGACTTTTGTGTTTTTAAGACGTGCTTGTTGAGCTTTCATGCATGCATCAACATGCTAGTGCCAATTTAAATTTGTGTTAGTTCTGTACAACCCTAACAAATTTCTGATGTTTGTGTGATTCAAAAGTCTTCTGCCAGGGGAGGAGAGGGTTTGGTTTTGAGTTAAAGAAAGACAGATTATAGGGTGTGGACTGGCTCCCAGGCAGGAAGAAAGGGGGCGAGGTTTAACCCCTTTGCCGTGATGCTATTGGTGGGAATAGGGGACAAAAAAGCCTGTACCTGGTGCAGGTAAACAGACTGACATCAGGAACAGCAGGGGTGGGTCGGCTGGAGGGATTTACTGCAACCTTTAACTTCATTTCAACTCTGGAGAGATGACAGAAGACTTATTTTGCTGTTTTTTTCACAGGTTTGTATTAAAAAGCTTCTTTATCTGCAGCCAAACATAGACAAATTGGTATTTGTAGTTTTTTTTCTTTGGTAACTTCTGTGAATCTGTGTTTTATTGTGACATTTTCATGTAAAATTGTGCATTTTACACTTTTTTTCTGTGTCAAAGAGTTGCAGGTTCAAAAGATGGAGGAAATGTGTTTTTAACAAATATTGCATCTCAAGTTTTATTTGCAGAATTAAGATATAAAGTAAGATCTACAGGTGTGTACTGATTTGAGAGTGATGCAGTAATCGAGGATTCAATCTGTGTGAATTTGGTCTCTACATGTTTGACAGTATAACCCTCAGTTCATCGAGTTCAAAAGCCTCCAGAAGGATGAAAAACAGAGAAAACTTGTCCTGTCTTGTGCAGGGAGAGGCCGGCCTGGCACACCCATCACACACTCACACACACTTAAAAAAGAGACAAAAACATACACACAAATGGAACCAGTTTTTTCAGTTCCTTTTAACTAATCTGCTGCTTCTTGTCTTGACAGAAAAACAAAGGACGACATCGTGAGGAACATCGGGGGGAAATCAGCTTTGTCAACTTCTAAAAGAGACACCTGCAAGCTCTTCTTTCTAAAGAAACCATCCATGTTTTCTATCCTTCATTCCACCGGAGTCTGTGTAAAGAGCTAATCAGATTTCAGTGGTTTGAAGAGTAAAACACATGGAATTTATCATCCGCAGAAAGCTGACCACGTCCTGCTTAAGAGGGTTTTAATGACTGCTACCTTTACAATAAAGATGAAGGTTGTTTTTTTGTGGTGTGCACTTTAATATGATTTGATGTTAACCTGATTTTGACAGCAACAGTTCTGCACAAGCACACAAAGACGCCTCCTCCTCCTCCCCCCCCTCCTTCTCCTCCTCCTCCCCCTGTTTCTCACCTGCATTGCGACAGCAGTTGAATATAGCGCCGCACTGATTGCTCTTTAGAGTTATTGCAGGATCACAAAGTGCTGGCAGCTCCACTTTATGTCTTTTGGACTGTCACTCACACACCCTGTTATGTCCTCACCCTGTCTCTCTGCCCTTGCTTCCCCAAAGACATGGCAATTACATAATGACTCCTAAATTCCCACATTGCCACATCCAAAGAGAGCTCTTCAGGGCCTGTGCCAGACGGCGCTTTTGTGCTCCCAGAGTCTCATCTTTTTATAACTGCACCCAAAAGAGCTTAGAAATACATTGTTGGCACCACATTGAGTGATTAATGGCTGCGTAATGAACATCTTTTTCATCTTTTCCTCTAAAGAATATGGTTTTCCCATCAGGTTTTAAACCCAATTCTCTGTTGGACGATTAACCTGCCTCATTAGCGAGGGGCAATTCCCTGATTCCATTCAAAGCCTTAATTATAGCTAAATGGGCAGCTGGAAGTCATTCGACAGCTACATTGAGTCCTGAGTCACCCGGCTATAATTCTTCCACCCAATTAAAAGCGAGGGAACTTAATGAATAAACAAACAAAGCAGCAAAGTGCTAGATCAGCACAGATTCATACAGGCCCGCATTGAGTTACACATTGACTGTTTTCTTAAAGTCTGCTCTCTTTACACCTTCGAATCCAGAGTTACAGCCCATAAATCCTCTCCACTTATTTCAAAATACGTCTCAGAAGTTTCATAAAGAAGATATTTTGACAAATATCTGTAAGAGATCATTATTATGACTTCACAATCACAGGGGAAAAAAGAGCCTAGAGGCCTATAAGGTGGCGATGGTCCTCACTTTCTGTACTCAGAAGTATGATCACATGGCATTTACAGAATTTAGCAGTTTGGTATCATTTAATTACTTCTATACATAGAAATCTAGTTACGATACAATACTCAGCTCTTAGCGCAGCCACAAATAGCTGTAAAAGCTTGATATTTTTTAGGCATCCCTGTGTGGTACAAGTAAAGCATTGTAATAGACAACAGCATCATCTGTATTGTGTGATACACACTGATGTATAAGCCAAGAAAACTTCTATTACTGGTGTTATTGTCTTGTCCATTTAAGTTCAAATGATGATGATGATAAATACATGTAATTGTTTATACACCTTAAAGCTGCTGTAAGGAATTTTTGGTTTACGTTGATTTTGACGCCCCCTTGAGGCAAAGATGTTCATCTTATCTCTTGGCAGATCTTGTCTTGTACATGCTGTGGAAGTATTTTTTGTCTCATCTTGTTTTCTTTTAACAGTGAAGTTTGTCACAAGTTTGGAACATTTGTGTCACAATGGGGAAAACAGACGAGGGCCCATGTGCATGTAAAGATTTAATAACTAAAGAACACAAACAAATGTACTTACATGTCCAATAAACTGAATTCAAAAGAAGACACTAGATAAGGGAACACAAGGAAGACTTACAATGATCAAATCCAGGACAGGGGAAAAACATTAACTTAATACAGAGAGTAATTAACACAGGTGTGGACACAGGTGGAACTAATTAGGTCAATCAAAAAGGGCGGGAAACAAAGCAGAGGAAGTAAAACTAAACTGGAAACACGGATCAAGAACTAGAAATAAAACAGGAAACAATGGACTTCACTAAAACACATGACATGGATCATTAATAACAAGAGGAAGACAAAGGATAACTTAAAACAAAGAAAACACACATGGAAAAACCAAGGCCTGAACTCAAGACAATTTGTCTCTTTCTTCAGCGAGCGTTCAGTCACCTGGTCTGACACCTCTCACAGCCACTTCAGGTCTGAAAACTTACATTGAAGGAGAAGTCAGTCTTGTTGCTTACTGTCTCTCTTGTTCTTGTATGTCATAAAGAGGCATTCGTTTCTGTTTTAATCTGTTTCACAACCAGATGAAAAAAAGTGGCTTTGTTTGAGGTAGAACATGCAATGTAGGAGTAGAGATGTCAGAAAATAAATATTCAAGTTGACAGAAAAAAAAGCAAAGCAACAGAAAACATTTGCACTGTTTCTTTCTCAACTTTGTATCTGACTAAAACAGAACATATACTTGTAAATTTATTTAACCATTGAAAGATTCAGTCTCATCAGCGGGCCTCACACAGCAGTGAGACCTGAAGTTCCTTCTTTAACAGCTCTCTCCTGCACCACACACCTCAGCCTGCTGTTCACTTTCCTGTTGGACGCGATGATGATGAGGGGGCTGAGTGCCGCATACAGCGAGGAGAAGAAGATCCTTAGGTCAGAGATCAGAGAGGAAGTCATTGTCCTCTTCAAAGTAAGAGTGTACACCCACAGCCCATTATCCACCCCGTACAGGACAACGTACAGGGTCACCAAAGCTACCACGAACTTGGCAGCTCGGCGCTCAGCCCCTCCACCAACCCCACCACCTCCTCCACTGCTGCTGCGGAGCCCCTTCACCTGTTTGCGGTGCTTGTAGAGGAAGACGAGGATAAGGAGACTGGCGAGAGTCATTAAAGTCATTGGGACAACATCTCTGCCGACCTGAGCCGCTCCGTTTGCCTCTTTGGACAACTTTGACGGGAAGTGAACGTAGCAGAACTGCACGTTGATGCCGTGGCTTATGAGGCTGGAGTTTTTCTGTGTGCCGAAGGAGAAGAGGATGGCTGCAGAGCTCATACAGGTGTTGACCACCCAGAGGAAGAGGAACACAAAGCCCAGATACTGAGCTACGACAGCACGGGCAGAGGCCCAGCGTGACCCAGGAGGGGCGATGCACAGGCACTGATACGCACTCAGGACGAAGGTGAGCCAGATGGAGAGCGATCGAGAGGTCCTGTAAATGAATATCACAGCTCTGCAGCTCAAGTCTCCAAAGATGGAGGCCAGGCGTAAGGAGGCAATGGTCTCAAGGAGGCAGCGGATGCCCACCACCAGGAGGTTGACACAGGCCAGGTGGAGGACGATGGCGTCAGCAGGGAGGAGGTGGTTCTCCTGGTGGAGCAGGAGGAGGAACGCCATGATCACGGCGGAGTTTCCCGGTACTCCGACGACAGTGAGGGACATGTAGAGCATCCCACGGACAAACACCTCAGAGGACATGTCTGCAAGACAGACAACGAGCATGAGGCAGCTTTTCTTTTTAGTAAACCATAACTTCATGTAAAGAAAATTAACTTTATATTTCGCCTTTAAAACAATGATTTACAAAGTGCAAAACATAAATGAGAGCAAAGCACGAGAACCCAAACACATAAAAACAACACAAACTAAGGGATACACTGCAGGGAAGCTGAGATTAGATTGGCATGTTGTCAGCTGTTAAAACCAGAAAATGGAAACAAATACAGACTAAAACTGTTAAAGGAAGACACTTGAAAAAAGGCACAAAGTTACAAAGTTGAAGCTTTCTGAATCAGTTGTAATATCTGGATTTATCCTTTCTAACATCAAACAATTTCAACCTTTCACAGTTGTTTGAATCAAACATTTAAAGCTCCTGTGAGAATCTTTTCCTTTATGTTGAATTTGGCGCCCTCTGTGGGAAAAAAGCAGTCAGTTCTCATATAATCTTATGCATGCATAAGTAGTATGTTAACAAAAAATGAATCCTGCTTTCCTTTGACATTCAAATGCATCACTTAGGTGAATCTCAGCTGTGGAAGATGTAAACAAAATGCTGTTGTAGAAGCAAAACTTCATCCAAAATCGACCCTGCAGCAGCAGTTTCAGACTTTGAAATAACCACAAGTAAACAATCTTGTCACTGATAGCCTTGCTTTTGTAGCTCATAAAGAGGCATACATATTAAATTCAGAGTTTTTCATAACCAGTGAAAATATTACCACAGGAGCTTTAAAGTAGGTCTCCTGAAGTCTACCACAAAGTATCCAGTGTGAGAATAACAGCTGCAAACATTTACCTGAGAAGAGTCACAGCTAACGATGCCTGAAGCAGACCTTATCCCGGCCGCTCTCTCCACCAGCGGTCGCCTTGTTTGTGTTCTTATACTTGCAAACAGGTAACGATTGTTGGATCTGTTTTTCATGCTCCATTGACTCCTCTTCCCTCAGCCTCCAATTACTTGAGATCAATCCAGATGACTGCTTCTGTCCCCTCGCTGGGTTTCAGAGCGACAGGATAACACAGGAAGAGAGATTTGGATTCATTTACAGGGAGCAACCAGTGGACTGAGAAATGCGTGTTAATGAAGGGATGATATCTATTAGCTTAATGCTTGTACTCTGAAGAGATTAAAACAATTTCTCACTGTCAGGATTGAATACTTTTTCTAATTACTGATCCTATATTTAGATTGCTGTATCAGAGTCGGTGCATGACTTTTGTATTTTTCATTTCCACAATCAATTCTAAAAGCCACTACCTTTTAAAAAGAGGCCTCTGTATATGTCTGTGTGTGAGTATGTGTATATGTCTGTGTGTGTGTGTGTGTATGTGTGTGTGTGTGTGTGTGTGTATGTGTGTATGTGTGTATGCGTGTATGTGTGTATGTGTGTATGTGTGTATGTGTGTATGTCAGATACCAACCCCACAGTGTCCTCCAGTGGAGAGAGATGAAACAAATGTAAAAGCCAGAGGAGGTTTGAGTCAGTCTGCATGATAGATCACACACAGATCTTTTTTGGAGCATGACATAGCACCCAATTTATGACTGTGCGACTCCCTCAAAGCAATAAAAAGTCTGAAGATGGAATTATCCCCAAAGTGTGATCATCCTCTGAGGGCTAATCGATGTCTTTAGACCGCTTCATTTAACTTCATATCCCAAAGCGGAGAGTTCCGGAGAATTTGCAGAGAAAATTAAGTCAAGTTTCATCACAAGTACATGATGTCCTCCTTTGAGATGGAGAAAATACAGCAATGTGACCACTATGTACATCGGTAGAATGTACAATAACCTTTCTAAGTTTATATTGTTGAACATCAAGTAAGAGGTGTTCAGGTATTGGTTTAGTAACACCTCGCTGCCCGAATTGGTGGCATTGGTACTTAATTGTGTTTATTGATACAGCCAAACAAGTGTCTCTGTTTACCATGCTCTGCCCACAAGTGGTTGTTGGACCTTTTTTGTGGTGCTGACGCCTCCCCAAATTTCATCTCAGCACCCTGAAACAATAACACCAGGGGCCCAAACAGATATTGAAATTCAACAAGTATTTTGTTAACATTTTAATCTTGTATTCTCACCATCATCTTGAATAAAGTGTTGTTAATCAGTAATATTTTGAAGAGGGGGGTGTTACGCTCATTTTCAGGCTTTATATCGTCCCTCTGTCAGCTCTGTAGTACATTTACTTGATTTACAAGTTTATTAGATTGGTGTCTTTGGAAACCCTAATCTTGGCTTCTGTTTCTATAAGGTCCTCCATCAGGGAGCCTCCTCCACTGTTGCCATGCTACAAAGTTGTTATCATGAAATCATGAAATATGGCCATATCTTTCGGACCCTGAATCTCACCTGGAAAGTTTGGAAAGGGACAAAAAATCCCCAACAACAAAGAACAGAGCTGGAAGTTCTGTTTGGTAAGTGTTATTTTTATTATGCTGTTTTAAAGAGATTCATCAATTGTCACAAATTACCAGACCCCGTAAATTCTTGTGCAACTTTTGGAACAAGCCGTTCAGAGCAGCTTGAGGTGCATTGCGTAGAAGCTAGCAGCATTTAGCAGCATTTTAGCAGAACAGATTTGGTGGAAATGGGATATAATATTTATAACTATGTTAAAGTGTGTATATAATCACCTATATAGAACTATAGTTCTCTTTATATAAACTTAGAATTAGTATGTACATTTATATATGGCGCAGGTCTCCTGAAGGAGGCTGCCATCATGAACCGCCATCATGTTTCTACATCAGCTC
Organism: Notolabrus celidotus; assembly: GCF_009762535.1. NCBI lineage: Eukaryota > Metazoa > Chordata > Actinopteri > Labriformes > Labridae > Notolabrus > Notolabrus celidotus. The sequence continues at coordinate 19,138,978 of NC_048272.1, forward strand.
AGAACAGATAAAACGGACAAATCAGAGCAAAACTAGTTGTTTTTTTCACAGTGCTCCTTTAAGTAATGACATACAACATTTTTACTTAAAAGTTGCTTGTAAAATAGAAAAGTACAATATCACCTCTTTTTGTATCTCTTATAAAGCCATATATTATACCTGAGAAAGCCAAATTCAAACATAAAGCCAGGGGGAGCTTTTTCTTTTTAAAACTGAGGACTTCACTTTTATACGTGGTTTGCTATTGTCACATTATATTACACCGTTTCTAAAACTAGATTTTATTTATAGATATTTTGATTTATATCAATATGAAGCACAGAGAAAAAACGAGAGAAAAGACAAACACAAATAGCAACTACAATAAAAAAAACAAGTAACAAACAAGAAAGACGACAAAGAGAAAGAAGTCAGTGTCCATGTCAGTCCAAATGAAGATTATAGTGTCAGGTCAAGTTCAGAAAAGAGTCTGTGATAGGACTGAGATATGCATGCATCAAAACACCAAACAATGCAGATTCATAACTCAGAATATTTTTAATGCAGGAATAATGCAGTATTTTGACAGCCTGAGCCTTCTCAGATCAGACATGTTTATAAATTCTTACCGAGCATTAAGCACGATTAAGATCCTATACCTTTTAAAGTTGAGTAAAGGGTTTGGAGCAAGCTTGTAAATGCTTCATTAAGAGTTAAAGCATTTTAAAACTAAGAAGCATAGGATCACAAAGAGTTTAAACATTGGAACAAATAAATGTTACTTTATTCTCCCACAGGAAAGTTCAAAACATCTGCTAATTGAATCAGTCGCAGTAAAGTTGATGCTATTGTATACATAAATCACGCTTGCAGAGGTATTGCACATCAGATTAATGCACAGCGAGTCAAATAAAGTCATGAGAGGTCGATGTTGCTCCGCTCCACTTAAATGCAAATAAAGAGTCTGAACTCCGTCAATATCACGCAGGAGACTGCTAAGCTAAAAGCCTCTTAGAGCACAGTTTGGCTGTGGGACAGATTAACTGCACAGTGAGGGGTGCGCTTAATATTCCCTCTGCAACAACAGAAGATGCAGCTTCATCACAATGCTTGAAGGTGCAAGAGGGTGAAAAGTGACACACAGCTGAATGAAGTTATAGGAAAAGAAGACGCTGAAACACTGAGAGGTGACCTTAGCTAAGATGCTGAAGCTCACGATGATGATGCAAAATAATGCATTAACACCGACACAGTCAGACAAATGTTGTTGTTTTTTACAGCAGATCAAGTGATTATAGTGATTAAGAAGTGATAAAATTTGAATTCAGAAGCAATAACTGATACTTTATCTATAAACTTACCCCATAATTAAAACCATATGATATGTTGCTTATATTCTTGCATGGACAGAAACAACAATAGAAGACATTGAGTATATTGTTTTTTGACAACACTTGTACCATATCTCATACTCTAGGTCGTCTTCTTCTTATCTTTACATTTTGAGAGAGTAATTCTCTGTTAATTCAGAATCTATTGAGTCATCTAGTTTCTTATTTTGCATCAAAATTAACAAGATATTTTATTCTCTAGTGTTTTGATTGATAATATGGATAAATGAACTGAGCCTTAATGTTTAGGCTTTATAATAACTCAGTATAAACTATGTTAAGTTTCATTTTAGATATATTTGTGTTGTTTTAATAACCTTCATTTCTATTGAATATTATAATCTATTCTTTATGTAATCATTTGTTTTTTAATTATTGTTATTGAAATATTCTCTGCTCAGTTTCATACACATGGCTGGGTTTTGGTGTTTGGATAGTTAAGACCTTAAAAGTAATGTAACTCTTTGCAAAGTAAACAATCAAACTATGTTGAAACTGAGCAACCTCTGGTCAAAAAGTATGAGGCCAATGTGGAAGTAATAAAAACTGCAGTCCAGCCAGGACCTGCTTGAGGCTGGCTCCGTCAGTACCGGAAACCACATACACACAAATTCAAAAAAGACGATCTTTACAGCAGAAATAAACAAGTGTAGTCTGGATAGCTCATTTCTCGATCGACACACACTGTACAGGGGGTGAATTTTTTTCTAACGCAGCAATTTAGAAGATATTAAGATTACGAGTTTTCCATTATGAGAGGCACAGCTGACTTGATTGACAGGTGGAAACAATGTAACTGTTAGCTAGGAGGCTCAAACTCCACCTCTTTACGTCACAACAGCAGTTCAACACTTTCGATATGGCTGCCGCCAATTGGCCTCAAAGCAGCGCTTTAGAAACAGATGGGTGACGTCACGGATACTACGTCCATTATTTATACAGTCTATGGTTGAAACTAGGGATGTTTTGGAGCCACTAATCTCCTGCTTATTTAACCAGAAACTTAACTTCTGACCAGCACCGGATTAGTCTAACACAGTTAACACGGGATCACAGTCTGTAAATAATGTCAGATTGGTTTGCTGAGTGTGACTAACATTAGCAGAGCTAGCACCACCATGCTTTGGGCCTCCTGCAGGTTAACGCCTACATGCTTGCTCACGCTTACTCCGGTCGGTTTAACCAGACACAGCCTTCATATAACTTTATTTCCATTTTCTACGTCAAACGCTGACAAAAAGCGCCATGCCAGAAGACGCCATCTGTCACCTGTTTACATGTGGCTGAGCTACAGCCCTGGCTAGTAGAAGTTGGCTGCGTTACAGCTTAGACACAACATATGAGCGCGATTCAGGTCTAATGTAACAAAAATATTAACAACTACTTTAACCAACGAGTAATCTGGTGTAATCAGGGTAGCATTTAGTGGACTTAACACACATCCCAAGGTAAAACACTTTTTACCATTAACGTGAATGTGGGAATAACATAAAGCTTATTGTTTTAGTTTTTAATTGGATGGATGCGATTGGGACAAAACAATTTTCATCAGCCGTACACAAAAACAAAATCAAATCTCCTGTCAGGGAGGCTAAAAAGCACATTTTTATAAACATACTGTACAGGCTGCTGTCTCCTGAGGGGAACATGCTTGAACTTGCCATTTTAATAAGCTCTCTGAACATGTAAACATGTAGAAACACACACACGGGGAAATAACACTTCTTATGATGCTTTATTCCAAAGAATACCCCCAGGAGAAAACATGCTTTCAAACAACCTTTATTCAGCTTTCAGATTCCGCCTGAGTTACAGCTGAGGGAAGAAAACGATAAAACTGCATGAACAAAAGGTTCCAGTGCTTTCACGAGAGACACGTTTGATTTTTACAGTCTATGTAAGCGCTGCTGAAAGACTCAAACGTGTGTTGTTGCCTGTGTCAGAGCTGAGAGTTGAGAACATAAATTAATAATAGCTGCTCGTCCCAATGCCCCCAATTAGTACAAACACGCATTGTGATGGGGCTAATTGTCTGGCTCCTCTGAGTCTTTTACCCGCTCCCAGGACATGTAGCAGGGAGAGAGCGCAGGTTAAAGCACCAGCTGTGAATGTAAAAGCCTCCTGATGGCTCATTCAAGGCATCATCAGGCTGCTTCTGCAACAACAATAAGTGCACACTGATGTCTCTGTGGGGGTTGTTTAAACTCTATTTTTAACTCCACAGGGAAAAGAGTTATTATTCTTTAGCAGATCGACATGCAGGCTGTCTGTGTGTAAAAGCTGAAAACTGACTGTTCAGGTACTAAAAAGGTACTTAAAGCTAAGTTCAGAATTCAAAGGTCTTACATAACCTAAAAAATCTCAGTTATTGTTTATCTTGAAGAACAATGTTAAGGCCTAAAACTAATCTGGACTGATGTGTTGGAGTGTGGAGCAACTCTGGTCATATATAATATTAAAGGTTGATTTGAAGTCTGAAGCTGCACCTTTGAAGTTTGATATCATTTATGTGCCATATTGAATCTGACTACAAACCACAAGACTTACTCTAATTTTAGGATTTATGCATTTTATTTAACATTACTAATACCGATAATTAATAAATTGAAAAAATATGAATACATTAAAAAAATAATAGAACTTAATATAATATAATATAATATAATTATAATAATAATAATAATAATAATAATAATAATAATAATAATAATGATAATGATAATGATAATAATAATAATAGATACAAATAATTATCATGATAAGAAAGGGAAATTTTGCATTAATATTATTTTATTTTTATTTTATTTTATTTTGTATTTTATTTGTATTATTATTATAATAGGGATGATGATCAGAAGGTCACATTCAAACTGTAAGTCTTAAAGCAAGTCTGTCAGACTTTGGACAAGTAGTGAAAGCTTATTTCAATCTGCTTTTACATTTCCACCAAAAACACCAAGAAATACTACTAACAACACTAATAAAATATATTAAAGATTTAAATAGAAAAGGAAAAATGAATCAATAATATACAAACCAAAAGAGGTGAGAAGACTGAAGCTTAAGCATATTAAACTTTCCCTTTTTACACAACATACAATTTTAGGTTATTAGGCCTTTAACTAATAAGTTCACCTGACACAAAACACAGCTAACAAAGTTTCATACATGAAAGAAATGAAGTCAGAAAACATTTCATAAAAGTTCTTCCTTTTATTGAAACATTATCTCTGTTGACGATCGGCAGCTGAATGATTTTTCGAAATATTTCCCTGAAACACAGATGAAATCCACATTTCTGTGCTGAAATGTATTGCAAAGTTGATCCGACTGTGATGCCTTAGCAGTCTGAGTCACACAAATCAAATGTTGATCTTCAATAAAGCGTCTGTCTTTTTCTTTACGTAATTATCTCTTTGAGTCCCTCTGCCTTCACAGCAGCACAGCAAGGCGGCATACAGAGAGAATCTCACACTACAAGACTGGATTTTAAAGGATATGGACTCAGTTTGTCAAAACAGAATGCTGACGCCTCAAGAATCAAATTAACGTTTCGTTCAGGATGAGGGGTGAGGATTTTCATCACTTCAAGAAACATGGATTGTGCAGGAAGATACTTTGAAAACTCAGCTTACACAGCAAAGTTAAACTACAGAGAAAGTTATATATATCATAAAACACATGTCATACACTGATTAACAAGATATAAAAGTCAGCCAGCAAACTAGATAATGCAAAAATCTCCTCTAGTTAAACAACTGATGATTTTAGGAACCTAATAGTGGACTATTGAGGTCCAAAACACCCTTACTAGTGTGACTAGTGGCCCTTTGCTTGTTGCTAGATAACTAGTTATAATTTTTTGAACATCCTTAGTTAACTAGTGAGATCAGAGTCAAGTTAAAGTTGATGTTTATTACATCTATATAACACCTTAAAAGCTTCTGAACCAAGATGCTTAACAAGGAAAGACGCAGGCTTTACACATGCCAGCATACAAACGGAAATATGTACAGAGAGGAGGTGTTATGGAAAATAAAACTAGATTCAAATTGCAATATGTTTAAACAGGTTATATAATTAAGGCTGTTTCAGAGATGAGGACCCGCTGCAAAGAAAGTCCTCTGTCCGGCTTCTTTCTGCATCGAACAGGGCTCAACCAACAAGCCCCCTGTGGAGGGTCAGGGGGTCTGGGTGGGGTCTGCTGTAAGGGTTGAGAGTTTCTGAGATATATGCCTCTGATAGGTTAGTTCTCTGATATGAGATTGAGTTTCTCATTGGTTTAGTGATAAAAAAAATACACAATGAACCCTCATGTTACGCTTCTACGACCAAAAGCTGCATTTAAAACTCTTATGCAAAGTCTTCATACAACTGGTTTATTGAAATGTTGCTCCCTGACACAGAGCGTGTGATTTGAAGAGGGCTCATAAAACCAGAATTATTGTAAGGAAGGATTACACCAAGCATTAACTGTTGTACTTCTTAAATGGGAGCCTGAGTGTGGATTTAAGGAAGATTTGAAACCAAGTTGTATCCTTCAGCTGTACTTTATTCCCTTTTGAGTGCTCGCCCTCTGAGACCCTCTGAGTCAGGTTTAGTTTGTTGCTTTAATTTGCAAACTTGTGGGCTGCAGTGTTGGCCAGAAATCTCAAGAGGCTTCCACGCCTATAAATTGCAATTACACAGTCTATTAATCAGTACGTGCAATGCACGCTTCAATCTGAGGTGAGCATCATTATCTCTTCAGTTCAAAGCTGCTGTGTATTAATTGCATTCCTCACAGATTTGTTCTGTCTGATGATCTGTGTTTGTGAATCCTGATCAGTGTCGGCGTCTCCGTCATGGATCTGTGTGTGACCATCAAAGGGGTCTCCTTCCTCTTACAGACAGGGATGGGCATCTTGGGGAACACTGTGGTGCTGCTGGCGTACATCAACATAATTTTCACTGAACCCAAGCTCCTTCCTGTGGACATGATCCTCTGCCACCTTGCCTTTGCCAACCTGATGCTTCTTCTGACCCGCTGTGTCCCCCAGACCATGACTGTGTTCGGGCTTCGAGACCTGCTCAATGACCCCGGGTGTAAAGTGGTTATCTATGCCTACCGCATCGGCCGGGCCTTGTCTGTCTGCATCACATGCATGCTCAGCGTGTTCCAGGCGGTGACCATCGCTCCTGCTGGGCCACATTTGTCCAGATTGAAGCCGGCTCTTCCCTCCTTGGTGCTTCCCACGTTTGCAGGACTGTGGCTCCTCAACATGGCCATATGTATAGCAGCCCCTTTCTTCTCCATGGCGCCACGAAACGGCACCGTCCCAGCTTTTACCCTCAACCTCGGCTTCTGCCATGTGGACTTCAGAGACAACCTGTCCTATGTGATCAATGGGGTGGCAGTCTCTGGGAGGGATTTTGCCTTTGTGGCATTGATGGTGGGCTCAAGCGGCTACATACTGCTGCTTCTGCACCGCCACAGCCATCAGGTGAGAGGGATCCGTCGCTCCCAAGGCGGCGGTGCAGAGACAAGAGCGGCAAAAACAGTTGTCACATTGGTTGTCCTCTATGTGGTCTTCTTCGGGATTGATAACGTGATCTGGATCTACATGCTGACAGTGGCAAAGGTGTCACCAGTGGTGGCTGATATGAGGGTGTTCTTCTCCTCATGCTACGCCTCTCTCAGCCCGTACTTTATCATCTCCTCCAACAAGAAGGTCAAGGCCAAGATCGTGTGCGCAGTGGAGCAAGAACAACTGTCAGCAGACACTCAGGAGTCGAGTGACAAATGACTCTGTCTCCAACATGACAAGCTATCAACTGACCTGCAAGACAGCAGAGTTGCTGCTGTCAGACCGCATCATTTTGAAAACAGCTGCAGAGTTGACTGTCATTTAGTGAAACAGTGGACACTTTAGAAAGTAGTATAGAGAGTAGTGTCTTTAAGAGGTAGGGCAGGTATTTCTCCTGCACTCGCCAATGTCATTAGAGCTAAAAAAATATATATCTATAAATGAAATGGACAGAATTGATGTACCAATGTTAAAGGTTGATGTTTTTCCTCATGTTAAACAAAATACGTAACATCCATCCTTTCAAGTCCGTTAACTGAGTTGATTTGCTGCTTTTCTTTGTTTTTTAATGTTGGTCATACAAAGCAGTTAGGACAGGACTATAGACTACAGTGCAGTTGAATTTGACCGTAAAATTTCCGCAGTTATATGCCAGGTTCTAATATTTTAGAGTGAATATCCGCGAAAACATAATTCTGACTTAGTCATCCAAAGGAACTAAATGTATGACATTTTTTGGGAATTATTTAAAACAAGATCTGACAATTTTTGGGGTAAAACAAAATAAAAAACCTGAACACCTTAATTTTTGACAGCATATTTTGTAGCTGTCTGAAAATGTTGGTGCTGTTGAGGTTACAGATTGTGTAAATACTTTTAAGAGAAATTCTGATAGACTGAAGGGACCAAGGAAGTAAGATGATTAGAAATATAAAAGGAAAGAAAGTATAAAAAGGGGCCCCAAGCAGAAAAAAATGAATAAAGCACTAAACGAGGGGTATAGCAATAACGTGAAATAAAAGCAATACAGAGATAGAATCATCAATATTGATAAAGCATTTAAGGAAAAAGTGCTGCACAGAGCATAAACATTTTTAAAAGCAAACTCCAGACCTTTCTTTTTCGTGTCACTTTTAACTGAGTCTTATTCCATCGTACTTTATCTATTTATTATCTAGCTCAAATTTTTGTCTCTTTTTTTAAGTATATACTGGCATATCTTAAATTATTATAGACACATATATAATATTTATTCAGTTAATTTAAAAAAAAAAAAAATCTTTAATTTATTGTGGATGATGTCATTTTTTATTTAGCTATTAATTAGATCGTATCATTTTATGTTTTTTTACAGATTACCTCTCAACACTTTACTATTTTATTCTGTTTTACTTTGCTGTATTTACTTTTAGTGTAGCATCTTAGTTTCTTTTACTGGTTTAATCTTCTAGTGTTTCTTTATATTAGTAATTTTATATTATTTTGGTGAGTTTAACCAATTTATTTTATCTCCAGTGTTTCCTAATTTCGTTCAGCAACTTCTCTTTCATTTTAATTTTTTTATTACTATTGTTTTGGTTTTTTGTTTTTTTTTTGCATATATCATGTTCTTAACCTTACATATGGATTGTGGTCTGCTGGGTTTGGGGGTCAGGGTTGGGATTGGGGATTTGTGTTTTTTATTTTATTTATTCTATTTTTATCATATTTTTCATGTACAGCACTTTGTGTTACAATAACATTTTACAAATAAAGTCTGTTTGATTATAAAGGTAATAAAATAAATTGAAATAGAATAAATGAAAGATAAGAAGCTAAAAGACAATAAGAGAAGGCATTAAAATAGATAAAAGCATTTTATGCACATAAAGGCAGTAAAATAAATAAATCAATCAAGATGAATAAAAGCTATAAAGGCAGTAAATTAGGTATTAGGAGAGTAAAACAATTAAAGGAAAATAAATAGGGTTAAATGTAACAGTGAAGGATTGCAACCTCAGTGTTTGTCATCACTTCTGCTTTACAGTTCTCTTTATCTCTCAGCCTCGCTCTGATTGGTGAAATGTCAGGAATAACACCAGGAAAATTGTGTTTTGTACAAATTTTCCCTCAGATTAGCCTGTCAGGCAGCACACTGTCTCTACAAATGTTCTACAAAGCCGTGATAACAATGATAATCTAAAATAATTTTGTTCAAATGTTTCTTAAGAGACTTAAAACAGTTATCGTTGTTAGTTTTTTATCAAACTATCCATAAATAATAGTTTTAACACAGTGAAGAAGCGGCGACCTGCGCCTGACAGACAGTTCTCCGGTGAGAGTAATCCCTTGTTAAGCACAACAAACCCCGGAAAAGGGAAGCGGAAGATTGAGCTAAATGTTGAACAAGAGTGAACTTCGCCAAGTTAGGCAGGGCTGAAATCAAATTATTCATCATTTGAAATCAGTAGTCGGACGGGAAAATAATAAATGGCTCATTTACGAGTCACTCGTGGCGTCGAGAGGTGGCAATTGACGTAAAGTGGGAAGCTAACTGTTAGCTCTACCTGACAACAAGACGCTGCTGCGCCCCTGGCACTGATGACAAAGTGTTAAAAAACCAGTTTGGGATGCTTACTAAAGGTGCTTTCCAGTCACTGCCAACACGAACTATACGGGTTCACTTCAGGTGAGTTACCTTATCTTTCTGATAACGAACAACTTCGGTGAGCTAACATGTTGGTTACAAAGATTTAATGTTAGTGTAAAACTCCACCAAAGGTAAACACAGGATCAGATCCTGTAGAGAGTTCAGCTTTACTTCTTTATATTTAGATCTCTTTTTTTGATGATATTTCGGCTTCATTGTGTCAGCTCTATCTCTGTATCTGTGTCCTGTTGTTTTGTGTAGTGAACAGATCTGGATGTGTGCCCAGTGCTCTTTGTGAAATGACCTGACTGCACATCTGAGGACAATGGCCAGAATAGCCTGGTATCAAGAGAAGGTGAGAACAATATTATGACTCAAAGTTAAATGACTGGTCCTGCAGTGAAAAATACAAACAGCCTATCCATAACACTTGATTTCTGTAAAGATGAATCTTGATAGTTTCTCAGAAATGACTGTACATTTTCTGAATGTAACTGTGTGAATAATGCGTGTTAATGTACAGAGCATAAAGTGTCCAAAGGATAGGTTTGGTTACTTTATTTATACCCGTAGTTAGATTTGTTTTGCAGCACGATGATGACATCCAGTTACAAACAACATTAGCATTAATCCACACAACCAGTCAGAATTGACAAACTATCAAAACTGGGGGCGGCAGTAGCTCCGTCCATAGGGGACTTGTCTTGGGAACTGATGGGTCGCCGGTTCAAGTCCCAGTCTGGACCTAGTTTGGCAAGTGTACTGGTGGCTGGAGAGGTGCTGGTCCATTTGAGGTGCCCTTGAACCCCCAACTGCTCGGATGGTGCTGGTTGATGGCAGCCTCCTCACTCTTACATCTCAGAACATTTCCATGGGGATTAATAAAGTATGTTACCCTTTACACATGATTTAAACATGATATAAAAGCACTCAGGCTCCACCACCCATAATTTAAGGGAGAGAGAAAAATATCATAAAATGAGATATATATATACATAAAAAAAGCTTGAATAAATACCTCTAGAATAAAACCAAACCAACCACATACAGAGGCTACAGTCCTCGTCGGGATTCCCCGCCGTTCGACCATTTCCTGCATGTCTCCTCCCGCTCTCTACTCCCCACATGTCCTGTCTCTCTTCAGCTGTCCTATCAATTAAGACAAAAAGGCCAAAAATATAACTTAAAAAAAAATGTAAAAAGAGAATAAAACCAAGATAAAAACAATTATAAAACCAAATAAATATTGCTAATAAATAAGTATGTGCAAATATCTCAAAGTATGCGGCTAGCCAGAAAAGGGTGGCTTGCCTACTCCGGGTCAGAGGAGATTCTTTGCCCCAAGCGGAGGAGTTTAAGTATCTCGGGGTCTTGGTCACGAGTGAGGGGAAAGGTGAGTGAGAGATTGACAGACGGATCGGGGTGGCTTCTGCAGTGATGTGGAAGCTGTACCGGTCTGTTGTGGTGAAGAGAGAGCTGAGCCAGAAGGCAAAGCCCTCAATTTACCGGTCAATCTATGTTCCAACCCTCACGAGCTGTGGGTAGTGACTGAAAGAGTAAGATCTTGAACACAAGCGGCTGAAATTAGTTTTCTTTGACAACTCTGCCTCTCTGTTTCCACAGTCCCTACAGAGACAGGAGAGGATGATTTTGTATCAAGGCACCTTTTGATAGTGATGGCTCACTTAATCAACCCAAACAGTCATAAACAATGCTGTAAATGTGAATAGTGGACAAACTCAGTTTACTTTAATCCTTTGTAAATTCATCATCATGATACCTAATTAAATAAAGTTGTGTTGTCTCGACAGATTGGAGCCTATGATCAACAAGTCTGGGAGAAATCTCTGGAGCAGGCCGATCTAAATGTAAGTCACCCAAAAAGACAATAATAGAATAGAAACTCTCCAAAAATAGATATGTGGGTTTTGTTTTGCATTAAACTGAAAATACGATTTCCTTCTCATCTAGGGTTTGGACAGCAAGCCAAGGAAGACGGGACACATCAAACCAGACCTCATTGATGTTGATTTAGTACGAGGTGAGGATTGATTAATTAATTGTTTAATTTATTTTTAACACATTTATGACACCTGCACTACACATTTATAAATACATAATCTACCACCCCTGTTAGATTATACCTTACAGAGTCTGGTTACTCCTGCTTGGTTCCTGTTTTTATGATGTTTTTTATACAAAATAATAAAGATGCATTATAATAAATCCTCTCCACAGGATCAACTTTCAGCAAAGCCAAACCAGACAGTCCATGGACGGCCCTGACTCGTAAAGGTTTGGTGAGGGTGCTGCTGTTCCCATTTTTCTTCCAGTGGTGGATCCAGGTGACCTCCAAGTCCGTCTCCTCATGTATCCTCGTGCTGTACTTCATGCAAGGTCAGTTCACATTAAAATCCCTCTTCTGTTCATACTGGGGCTGTCCTGGATTGTTAAGACATCATTTCTAAGACATGTTTGCTCTCTTTTTTTCTTTGACCGGGTATGAAATTAAAATATCACTTGGAGGATAAATTAATTCACCCTTCCTAAGTGATATACAGATTGGTGTCACTTTGTTAAAACATCAGTAATAATGCTTATAGACGTTAAGATACTGCGTTTTCCTTCTCCATTTTAACACCTAGACTTCAGTTCTAGCTGGTACTGACTACTACTCCAGTACCAGTACACTGAGAGAAACCCAACCTGGAAAAAGCAGCTCGTCTCGTGCCTTCCCTTAACACCTTCAGTCCAAACAGTGTCAGAGAAACACAGAATTTGTGCTTTGAGACTGAAATTAGGAAAAGACACACAAAATGGCTTTGTTTTTTAAACATTTTATCAACATATCTTAATGTCAAATTCATAAAAGATTCAGCATTTGTGTGATTTAAAAACACTGATTTATGACATTCTGCTTTCGTTTTTTTGGGCTGCTCTAAAACAGATGTCAGATTTGAACATAAGCAGGCTCATATTTTCTGATCCCTAACACCTCCTCAGAGGCATTTCTGATACTTTCATCCCTGCTTGAAAAGTGAACCATGTAGCTGCTTTAAGATCCACACAACAGAAAAACAAAACGCAAAGACGTGACATTTAGAATGAATCATGGTCTGAAAACTAATTTACAAGGTGGGAGTGTAATCTGCAGTCTTTACGATCCTTACACTCTGTTTGGCGCCTGTTTTAAAAGGTTTTTATTGCAGCTGTGACATTTGACAGTCTTATTCCTCAGTTAGAACATTACTGCTGCTGCTTTCAGAGTCCCTCAGAGAGGTGCTAAAGAGGGTTTCATGAATTTTCTGGCTTTGCTGAGCCATGAAGACACACTGATACCATCAGTCATGAAATGAAACAAATCCAGTTCAAGGTTTTTTAACTGTACTAGTGTTTGTGTCTTTTCTTCGCAGTTTACTTTCAGCTAGATTCAGCAACAGATTGTTACCCATCTTACCTGCAAACCCCAGATAGACCTCATTAGTCCGAATTCTGCTTTAATGGCTCCCTGAAGAGACCGTTTCATTTGCTGTTGCCAAATGTTTGTCCCCCCTCAGTTGCAGCGGTGGTGCTCTACCTTGAGATCCCCGGGGCGAGTGCCAATGAGGTGTTTGGACCCATGTGTCTGATGCTTCTTCTGGGCACCGTGCACTGCCAGATTGTGTCCACCGAGTCCAGCCGGTGGCCCTCGGGCAGTCCAGCTGCCAGCTGCACCACCAGCCCAGCGCGCAGACGCAGGTGGTTTTCTCATTGTTAGGCAATGCACACTCATTTGTCTTTGCTAACAGACTGTCACCTCTAAGTACAAAGACTAACTCCATCATTACACACACAAATAGACTAAGTGACCTTTCTAATGTCCAATCATATTCTCAGTGCTGTAGTTTAGTCTCTCTTTGAGTTCTTTTCATCCGTCTGCTTCAGGCCGAGGAAGAGCAGAGGGCTGAAAAAAACTGAGGAGAAAATCGACAGTGAGGACGCGGAGCAGCAGGGGGCCTGGCAGTTTGAGAAGAACCTGCGATCCTTCAGTGATGAAGAGAGGAGGGTGAGTTAGTCACCTGACCAGTCACATCTCACCTGTGGTGTCAAGTCAAGAAAGAACTAATCAGTCATTTAAAAAAAGCAACTTCAGGATTAGTAAACAGTGAATCATACACTACCAGGCAAAAGTTTGGAAACACCTTCTCATTCAATGGTTTTTATTTATTTTAATTATTTTCAACATTGTAGATTAATACTGAAGACATCAAAACTATGAAATAATCTGGTTTTGCCATAATCTGGATTACAACAGTAGTCAAATAGGGCTATCCATTGTGTACTAACCCTACCTCTGAACAACACAGCTGATGGTCTCAAACACATTAAGAAGGCAAGTCATTCTACAAATGAACTCTTGACAAGGCTCATGTTAATTAGAAACCATTCCAGGAGACCACTTCATGAAGCAGACTGAGAGAATACCAAGAGTTTGCAAAGCTGTCATGAAGGAAAAAGGAGGCTACTTTACAGAATCTGAAATCTAAAACATAATATTTTTCTGATTTGTTTAACACTTTTTTGTTAATTAAATAATTCCATATATGTTCTTTCATAGTTTGGATGCGTTCAGTATTAATCTACAGTGTTTCAAATATCGAAAATAAATACAAACCCTTGAATGAGAAAGTGTTTCCAAAATTTTGACTGGTAGTGTATATGTTACTGTGAGGATTTAACAGTGAGTTCATGGTTAACTTCTGGCTTATGTTGACTTGCAAGATATTTATGAATAAAAAGTTTTGTTTGTTTACAGAAACACTCTAAAATGTTGTGAAAAATCAAAGAAAATTTGAAAAACATGTATACCTGCATTCATTAGAAAAGGACAAGGAAAGAAACATGTTAGCTACAATTCTCTCTGTATTCACATTTTCCATTATTTCAGGTTGTTTTTGATTTAACTACAGTGTTTGAAAAGAAATAATATTACAAGCCATAGCCGTAGGTAAATTAATCTGTTGTGATAAAATGGAACAGTCTCCTCAGTTATGGTTCAACTAAAGAAAACAACATAATAACACAAAATGACACATAACTGCAGTATAGTTTGATTTTATAATTAAATTATTGTCTTTGTTTGTTTGTCTGTGTTTAGAGTTAATTCTAAGATTCCTGTGTGTCTTGATATTCTCTCACAGAGTAAAAGAAAGTCCGGGTTCGGGGCATCTGACGAGTTCTCCAGTGAAGATGAGGAGGGGGTTCAATCAGTGGGTGACAGGTCTCCTGTGTCCTGTCCAGAGGGAATACCTACTACGTGGCCAACATCTGCAAAGCTGTCATCTGTTTGGAATAAAAACGTTAAAAATTTTAACCCCAAACCTGCTCTAAGATCTCAGGTAAGCCTCGTTGTTGTTCTCTGTGCTCATAAAACTAAAGTTTAAGTGTGCAAGTTGTTATTTGAAGGAGCGACTGTGGCTCAGTGGTAGTTTGTCATCTCTCAATTGGAAGGTTGAGAGTTAGATCCCAAGTCCCACTGCCTAAAATGCTGAGGTAATCTTAGGCGAGACACTTAACCCCAATCTGCCCCCCAGTGGCTTTTATATTCCCAAAGATTTAAAGTTTAAGTAGAGATATAAGAAAGTTGGAGTTGAACGTGTCCTTCTTGTAGATTTCAAACAAAGAAAAAGCAGCTTGATTAAGACGACTGTTCTTCCTCTGGAAACAGGAGGGAAGTGCATCTTTTGTCAAGGTGAAGCCTCGAGAGGTGGAGCGTCTCCGGCCGAGCGTGAGCTCACGACCCGCCTCTGACACGGATGACACAATGTGGGAGGAGCTTCTTCAAGGTCCTGACTCGGCCTCTACGGGAAGCAGTGACAGCGAAGGGAATGGAAGGTACAACGCCAGCATGCCGCTCCCACAGAGCAACACGATGAGCAGTGACGAGGAGATCCTTCAGCAGGGATTCAATGGAGTAAGTTAGCAAAAAGTCTGCACAGCGTACATGTGACATATATGTCAGTCGTATTTAATCAAATTCTGATTTGTGCTTAATATAGACTGTGATGAGTGAATTTAATGACTCCACGTTGTTTAATGTTACCCTCTGGAGACCTCGAGTAATTAAAGTCTTATTTATTGTGTTTAATTTCAGACCCAGCTGTCATGGCTGCAGGCATGCCACCCATCCAAAGACCGTGTCAGTGCCATAATATGGGAGCAGGGGGAGTGTAAGAAGGCAGAAATGTCTGTATTGGAGATGAGTGGGATCATCCTCACGAGGGTACATCTGCCTCTTTATGTTGTTCTTATTTTTGTGGATATTCAACCTGAATAACTCAGATACACAGACAGGTAGATACACAGAAATACAGAGAGATATAGAAATAGATGTGCTTTATTGATCCCTCAGAAACTGCAGGATAAGTGAGCAAAAATATAACACTGGAGAGATAAAAAATAAACACCAGTACTAGAAGACAGAAATATACACATGAAGGGATTCTACCAAACAGCGAAAAAACAATGGCCTCAAACACTTTTGTGACTCATGCATCATTTTACATTGGTTAAAGCCAGCCTGTGTTACCCAGTCCAGTGTTTTAGAATCAGGATCAGAAATACTTTATTTATCCCAAGGAGGGAAATTTAGTCATTACAGTTGCGCTATACACAATGACTTATACAAATACAATAATAAGCTATGTAGAAAATAAATACATGGTTGAATTCCCTGGAGATCAGGAAGACGGCACTCTGGTGGTATGTCTGGAGTCTGGCTTTGGCAGCGTTGAGAACGTTGGACACCATAGTCGGGTTGGCAGAAGGGGGATGTAAACAGCAACCAGTATGACATGTGAGATCTCCCTGTGCAGATGATACAGCGCTCTCAGTGCTATCCCAGTCTGCCTGGACAGTCTGGAAGCCGTCGATAGAGACGATGTGCTCAGGAATATCCTGATGCAGCCACGTTTCCGTAAACCACAACATGCTTCATTCCTGAAGCTCCGTCTGACTCCTGGCTAGTCCTGTTAGCTCGTCCATCTTATTATCCAGAGATCTCACGTAGCCCATGATGAGAGAGGAGAGACACAGCTTCTATCTCCTCTCCATAAACCTCCGTCTCCTTATACCAGCTCTCACCTGCTCGTAGCTCTATGCCTCCTCTGCCTCTGTTCGTCCTAAATCTCCAGAGTATACTGAATATACTACTCCAGAGTTTGAAGAGTGGGTTGAAAACAGTCACACCTGGAGCACAAAAATGCTGCCTTTAAATGCCGCAGAAAATACTGTAATTGAAAGAAGAGCAATTTACAGTTCTGACATACAGTGGAAAATTTGCAAACTGCAGAGCATTTAGCTGTCAGACATCCAGACTCCTGTGTGGACGTTTGCAGAATCAGACTCAGGTTTAAGACAGTGTTCACATGCTAGGAATTTTGTCTCAGATTTTCTGTGCAAAGAAACTGAACACATAAGTCGTATGAAAAGTGGAAAGCAAGAAAAGTTACACTCTTACTTTCACAGGACTTCAATGAAATTTAAAAAATGCTTTAAATAAATGACAAAAAAGTATATTATTGCAACAAAACTATGTCTCTCCTCTGTCTTGTGTCCAGGTGAAGCTGGTGGAGCAGGGCGTGGGTTACCTCATGTTCGGAGGGCTGATGACTGCCACACTCGCGCTGCTCCCCTTCGCCTTCCGCCTGTCTCAGCGTCTGGACATGTCTGTTCTCGGCTCTCTGTGCCCGATGGAGCTGGTGGAAATGGTGGTGGGGCTGCCCGATACGCGGGTCTTTGTCTTTTTCTTCATCACGATGGTGCAGAGAGTCTGCCTCACAGGGCTGTTCTTCTTCATGATGTGTGTGGCTGAGAGGACGTACAAACAGGTGAGCAGTGACTTTCTTTCCATGCGCCCAGTGAGAGGGTGTCGGGGCTCATTTGAGAATAACACATTAAACTCTGCATCTCTGACATCGTCTGTCTTTCTCAAACAGAGGCTCTTGTTTGCCAAATACTTCAGCCACCTCACCTCGGCTCGCAAGGCTAAGAAATCTGAGATCCCTCATTTCAGGCTAAAGAAAGTCCAAAACATAAAGATGTGGTTGTCTCTGCGCTCTTTTCTCAGGGTATGTGTTCTCCTCTGTTCTTTTATTGATGCACAGTGTCTCACCACTAGAGGGTCGTGTTGGCCTTACTGTGAATCATTGATCTGTTTGTTCACTGCAGAGACGAGGCCCGCAGCGCTCAGTCGATGTCATTGTCTCCACTATTTTCCTCCTCGCCCTGTCCATTTCAGTCATCATCTGTGCGCAGGTCAGTCGTATCACATCTGCTGAGGTACACAGATCTAATAACACTGTTCAAATTGTATGAATATTACATAGAGATGCAATAACTGGAAGACAGCCACATTATGTAACCATTTCTTCTTATTATCTGAGTAGAGATGAGTTAATATGCTCAGTTTAAAAAAAAAACAGTTCGGGTAGGGATGGATGCAGACTTTCTTTTGACAGGGGAACCGACACAACACAACAAAACACAACAGACTGCAACATATCAGTCTTCTTAGCTTACGATGAGCAATGTCATAATTTGACGAACTAAGATCAATCAGTTAATCTTTATTTATATAGCACAACAATCACAACAAACATTATCCCAAGATGCTTTTACAAACAGCAGGTACCATACTCTATGTTATATTATTAACAAAGACCCAACATCAAGACAGGAGAAGACTCAGTCTGATCTCATCTTAATCCACCATGAGCATTGCATTTCACAGCATTATCTAGTTACAGCAGTGAGGACAAACTTCCTTTAACAGGCAGAAACCTCGAGCAGAACCAGACTCATGGTAGACAGACATCTGCCTCGAAAATAAGGAAATGTAATAAAGTGAACTGCAAAGAAAGCTTTGAGCTCCTTGTTACAACACACACAAAAAACAATTTATACACCTATTTCCTCTGACAAGGCCAGTGGGTTCAGAATTTTGGTGTGGCCAATCAGATTACAAGGGAGGGGGGCCAAGTCAACCCTCTGCATCCACTTCTGTTTGTGAGGAACTTTTGTGACACAGACTCTCATGTCTTTGCTGATCCTGTCTTTTACAGGATTAACAATCAAATGTATCTCACATAAAGTTGTTTGAGTACTGTCTGCTATCCCCTCGTCTGACCCCTGCTGTAACAACTGTTATAACCAATAAAATAGTGTTGTAAAATAATCACTCTTATTCCTGAAGGTTTTATTTGCTTTTGTAGGTCATACAGAGACATCCGTATTATTTTAAGTCTGTTTCATAACCAGTTAAAAAATCCTAACGTGTAGAACAACAAATGCTTTACATATTGTTTAGACTTGTATTGTTCTGCCCCTCCTCAGCTTCTGCACAGCCACAAGACATTCCTGGAGTCCCTGACAAACTGGGAGATGGTGGTGTGGGCCTCCTCCCTCATCCTGTTTCTGCTGCGGCTCGCCACGCTGGGCTCAGAGACCAACTGCAAATACAGCAACAATTCAGTGCTGCTTACTGAACAGGTGAGAAACCACGCCTGCTAAACACACAGAGCTGCAGGTTCTCTCTCTAACAGGATCGACACTACGGACAGAATCATCATTATTCATAGCTTGCATCATTTTTTTCTTATTTTTTTAAATGCATTTGCTTTTACAAACACTCAAGTAAAGATGCAAATAATGACAATATGATAAGAAAGAAAACAAACAAAAACTAAAAATAATGATAGTAATAATAATAATAATTTTAAGAGAAGGGAAATAAATAGAGATAATCAGACAAAATCATAAAATTGACAGATTATTTACAGCAAGAAATAGTGTGAACATAACAAATAGTCTAGTGAGGAAAATACCATACAAATACCGATACATGTTTATGCACACATAACCACATGTACATGTACATATATTAAAGTGTTTTTTTTAACATAGTTTGTGTAATTTAATGCAGGTTTCAAGAATATGTCTGTCATAATGATCACCATGTGAAAATGTTTTTGTTTGCAGATCAATCTGTATCTTAAGATGGAGAAGAAACCCAATAAGAAAGAGGAACTCAATATCGTCAACAATGTTCTGAAACTCGCTACAAAACTGATGAAGGTTAGGAACTGAGATTATTTATAACAGTTTCCTTCTAATGTATGTATGTCTTTCTACTTTCTGTAAATACAATATTTTAATATATTCAGAGTATGACAATAAAAACCTTTTATTATACAGCCCCTTTCTCAACCTAAGTCCTGTGTGTTATGTTTCCCTTTGTTTACCTCTGGGAATGGATCACTTGTCGCTTTTAATTTAGTTGTATTCCTATACAATGACAGTAAAGGCTTTCTGATTCTTATTTTAAGGTTAAAAAGACAATAAAAACTCACCAAGAGAAGATGAAAAAAATGTGGTTGAATTGAAAGACTGAAATAAACAGAGTTTTAACATCAGTATATTCCCTCTCTTGCCTTCTTCAGGAGTTGGATACTCCATTCAGACTGCTCGGTCTGACCGTGAACCCTCTGATCTACAACATCACCAGAGTGGTCATCCTGTCTGCTGTGTCTGCTGTGGTCAGTGACCTGTTTGGCTTCAACATCAGAGTGAGTCTTATTTTAAAAATAACAGCTCCTTGGTGCAACTTTAATTTACCAATCCTTCAAAGCACTCTTGAGCTTGTGAAATCAGCTGTTGAACTTCCTCTGTGTCCATAGTTCTCTGATGTCTAAGTTTGAGCATAGAGAGTAGATAAATGGGCATGTGGTGGTCAGCTGTATGGAGGGACATGTTGGTGTACTTGGACAGCAAATATCAGGTCACTTTTCAAGTCCACTGTCCGTTCAGGTCATTTGATCATCCGATGTTTACACAGTTATTAATCAGTCATGAAGCAGTGATAAAGCAGCTATGTATTAGATTTCAAACCTTGTGCACAGAGTGAAAGAGCATGATTTCAGCCGTGTGAATACAGTCACTTACCCCACTGTTATTGGACTGCTGTAATAAAACATTAGAGCAGTGTTTAAACACATTTGGAAATGCAATGCTGCATTTTGGAGCATTTTAGAAAAATCTTAAAAAACAAATTATTTAGGTAACAGCTGTTTGGTAACTAGCTGGCCTTATTGATATCTAGACTTAAAAAAATTCTAGATTTGACTGAAGGAGATGATCCAAGTGTCAGTGTCTTTGATTAAACTCTCTGTATACTGACAAACATACTTACACAAATCACTGGAAAATTGGAGAAGGGCGCTTTCTGAAACAGATTCAGATTAAAAGCTCTACTGTATATCAATCAATCAATCAATCAGACTTTATTTATAAAGCGCTTTTCATACAATGACATTGTAACACAAAGTGCTGTACAAGAAAAACTCCCATGTCAGTCACAACCAGGAAATAGTTAGTAGTAAGTAGGGGGAATGATGGCTTTGCGTCTCCAGGACCTCTAATTAGATTCCACTTCCATGTGTTACTTTGAAGGTAAGTCAAATTTTGAATTCTAAAGACTTCTGTTTATTAAGCTGCACAAACGTGGCTGGTTAAATCATTGTAACCCTAAGTTTCATCTCTCCTTCTTCCTTTCCAGCTGTGGAAAATCAAGTCTTAATATGAAAACAACAAACCACTAACAGTCAGTCTGACACTGGAGACCTGGAGCCGCCTGTCAGACACAGACAGCCTTTCATCTGTGAAAAAAAAAGTGCAAACCTACTGACGGTGTGATCGTTGTCTGTGCCTTCCCGCCGAAACTCACGTCTCTTAGGCTTCATCCAACATCCAAACGCCTGAAATGCTCTGACAATCGCTCCAACAGATTCACCGGCTGGCTCAGTGCCTGACCTTTGACCCTTGAATGTTCCTCAGTAGAGAGAGGAGGTCTGAGATCATTTCAGGCTTGTACATATTCCCCACATGTGCTTTGTACAGATGTGTAAATGATTAAGATGCAGATGATGATATAGTTAGTTTTTAGTTTTTAACTGTAAAACAAGCAACAACATCTTCTGACTGAAGCGGGTAAAATCAAAAAGAGGCAACCAGCTGTATTAAATTTTCTTTGGTGTCAATCTTTTGTACTATTTACGGAGGAAATATTGTGACTAAGTGGGCTTTATTTATTTTGGGGTTTTGTTTTTTAGCGCTTAAACTTGCAAAGGTACCTGTAAGTCTTTTTGACCACTATCTGCCTTTTGTATTTAGGACTATTGTTGAATAAAATGACTATGCAAGGTGGGTGTGATTAAATGAAAAGGTTTGAGAGAGGTGAATAAAAATGTTTTTCATCCATAAATGTTGGAATCAACTTTGTTGTTTCTCATTTGAATATTTTCACAAAATATTTTGTTATTTCTGTCTCAGTTATTGATCATATTTTATTGTTTGTCTTTTGAGTTCACATTATGTCACATATGTCTCTAAGTTGTCTATCCTGTTTGATTGTGTGGACTATATAAAGCTTTGGATGGCAGAGAATTACCTTCAGGTGAATTCAGATAAAACTGAAGTTTTTATCTCAGCTCCTGACCGTGTTGTTCCAAAGGTGAAGAGAAGTTTTTGTCCTCTGCTGTTAAACCTGCCCCACGCAATCTAGGGGTCCAAATGGGCCAGGCCCTTAGCCTGGACCAGCATGTGAATAGTTTGGTTCGTTCTTTTTTTTTATCACTTAAGAAATATGCCAATCTCAGAACTTTTGCGTCCACAGCTGAGCTGGAAATGATTATTCATGCTTTTGTGTCATCTCGCCTGGATTATTGTAATTCTCTCTTTACATGTCTTATCAGTGCATCCCTGAACCGCCTGCAAGTGGTCCAAATTGCTGCTGCTAAGCTGTTGACCAAATCATCTAGGAGATCTCATGTTACACCGATCCTCATTTCTTTGCACTGGCTTCCAGTTAAATGTAGGTTTCAGTTTAAAATTCTTGTTGTTGTGTACAGAGTGCACAATGGTCGGGCTCCAGTCTATATTAGGGAGCTGCTGAAGCCTTATAACTCCAGCAGGACTCTGAGGTCCTCTGATCAGGGTTTATTGGTTGTGCCTCGTACCAGGTTTAAAACTAAAGGGGAAGGTTGTTGGTCCTAAACTCTGGAACATTCTCCTTCTGGAACTGAGAACTGTGGACACTGTTGACAAGTTTAAAAAGCAGTTGAAGACCTATCTGTTTAAACTTGCCTTGGTTTAATCTGTCTGTTTTTATGTCATTTGCAATCTCTGTTTTGCCTTTTAATGTTGTTGTTTTTTTATTGTTGTAAAGCACATTGTGACCTCTGTCCTTGAGAGGTGCTCTAAAAATAAATCTTACTAACTTACTAACTAACTAACTCACTCACTCACTCACTCACTTACTCACTTACTTACTTACTTTGACATATTCTTCCATGTATCTATTATAAACATTACGGTAAAGACCTAATGTGATGACGTAGCAGCGCACCTCCAGTTTGGAAGGACACCAGCCGGCCGAGGAGGCACCAGCAAGGACAGGCCGACCAGACTGGCTCCTCCAGCCGCAGCGGCAGACGCTCACTCTCGGTCCTGCAGATCATTGAACCCCTGGTGTATTACGGTGTCTGTAGAGGTGATCCTTGCTGGTAGGATTCTTATTTCTTATCAATCAGGTAAAAAAGAAATATGCGTAATGGTGTAAGAGAGGCATTTTGAAAGAAGAGGTTTATGTTTAAATTGTCAGTGTCGCATGAACTCAGTCACCCCTGCCTGGGAAAGACGAGCATTGCCTGCCTTGCTCAGATGCGGTTTGAAAATATAGTGATTTTATCCAAGTGTGTTTTTTTCACCAGACTAGATGATGTGGCAGCTTCTTTTCTCTTCATCCTTTGCTCCTCTGGTTGCATCCATCTATCTTACCAAGGGAACATAAAGCCACATAAAGAGTGGTTTTACAGGAAGCCCAAAAAATGTGTGAGCATGGTTCTGTTCTCTAAGTATGCTTCATTTCTTTGTTTCAGGTCACACAGTATAATGCTCTTCTGAGAAATTAAAGGGAGCTGGTTTAAACTCCAACATGTCAAGTCCTCAGATGGACAATGGCTCAGCAAACTCAGTGGAAGCCAAGAAATCAGACTTAAGGATGAATGAGAAGAAGTGCTGTAAGTAAAGTCTGAGCTCCCACATAATTAGATCTGAACTCTTCGCTCATGCTTCACTGCTTTAATGTTCTCCAGGTGCACTGCTGGTAACATGACACTGGGTATGTGCTCACCTGGGACTGTACCGCTCATTTCCTTAATGTCCCCACCTGAAAAAGTCTAATGCTAAAAAGCGCAACACTTTCTGTGTTTCACTCTCAAGAAGAAGATTTCCTTTATCTCCCTTGGTGTTTCTTATTCTCGAGATCCTCTATTTAACCTCTGTCCACTGATGATATTTGCGTCTGAAGAGACTCTTTATTTTCGTCTAGTCCACACATGACCTACATGTTAGATCATCTTAATCCTGCAAAGACTGCTAGAAAAAGCATGTTTTATGCAGCATTTCCATTGCTGATATTAAAATACTAAATTCATAGTGTTTTGAATTTCTGACCTTTCTGCAGCACTTTAATTTTCTTTAGTTATGCAGGTGATACAGTGGCTCTTAAGGTCAAAACACAGCAATATTAAAGATAAATAGCAATAAGAATTCAGGGGAAAAAAATGGTGGGAAAAAAAAGTTCCTAAAACAAAATATTTCACAATTTCAAATATCACACAAAATCAAACATAATATTGCAAAAACAAAATATTATTTAATAAAAATCTAAACAACTTAAATTAAAATATCATTTCCAAACACCAAGCATTTCAGTTTCATAAACAACTGAGTGTGTTTTGTAAAATGTTAGTGTTTTCTTATGTGACATATTTTTCTTGTGCAGGCTCACAGATGTCTAGGGTCTTAGAATATTACCATAAAGCTGTGGGTTCCTTTATTGCTCTTAACATGTGTATATATGTCTCCTGTGTAGCCTGGGCCTCCTACATGACCAACTCTCCAACGGTGATCGTGATGATCGGCCTGCCTGCAAGAGGGAAGACCTACATGTCAAAGAAACTCACAAGATACCTCAACTGGATCGGAGTCCCAACTAAAGGTAGTGCAAGAAATGCAGGAGGCTTTTATTTAAGCTTTCTTTTGATCTCTTTTAAAGATTAACTAATGCATAACTGTAAATTTAATGACTCAAACTAATGAAACAAACAGAGAAGCACACAAAAAAGCATACAAATCCAAATGTCACAGGAAATCAGGAGAGTTACAATATAATGGGTGTTTTCTTACCTGTAATCTGTTCCATATGGGGTTAATAAACTCAATAATTTCTTTCAGAATAAATCTGTTTTGAGTGCCTTTTAATGTAGGAATAGTGACTTATTTAAGAGCACAAACTTCACATTTCAACTGTGGCCATCTTGTCTTGAGATTTCTTTGCAACAACAACAACAGTACAAAATAAAAATTAGTTCAACCGCACATTTCAGGAACAAGTTATAAAGTGTTTACAACCAAAAAAAAAGAAAATTGTGAAGAAAAATAAGGCTAATAGCTCAGAAAGTCCAAGACACTAGGATGTGGTCTGCACGCTGTAGTGTCACACTTTAAAGTCACTGTGAGGAGCTTTTAAGTTGTGTTGATACTAGTGACCCCTCTGGACAAAACCGGTAGGGTTTTGTTATGGAATACTGATTTTCTTTGTAATGCTACTTTTCTTTGTTCAAGCCATCTTCTCACAGGATGCAGAGTGATGAGGTAAAGTATTTATTTACAGCTACGCTACGTCAAATTATAAGCTGATACGTAACAACGGCTAAACTTTGTAAACTCTGATTTATTACCGTTAGTTAGCTTACAAAAGGTGAACAGACATAGTGGTTTACCCAAGCGGCAAACTCTGGCCGCTAGAATTGAAGTCAATGCGGAAGTGTTAAAAACTGCAGTTCTTTGATTGTCTGCTTGAGGCTGGCTCTGGAGGTACCAGAAACCACATACACCAAACATTTGAAAAAGCTGATCTTTACAGCAGAAATAAACACGTTTACAGCCGGGTACAAAAAACGTGTGTAGTCTGGATAGCTGATTTCTCGATCGGCACACGCTGTAGGGGGTTGAATTTTTTCACGAGTTCAGCATTTTCAATATGGCTCCCACCGACTATTGGCCTCAAAACAGCGCTTCAGTAACAGATGGGTGACGTCACGGATACTGCGTCCATTATTTATACAGTCTATGGGTTTAATGCTACCGTCATAGCCCTGGTGTCCCAATACATATCTAAATAACATAAATATGCTCACAGTTTGACTCTTAAGTCCTCAAAGAGCAGTGAAGCATTCACACTCCAGCACAAACGTTAAATCCTGTTCATAGCCAGTTAGCTCCTTCAGATAGCAGAACCCTGCTTGTAGAGTTTTTCAATACTTAACTAGAATCAGTCAGTATCAGCCATGAGGACAGAACATTATGTCAAAAATAAATGATCCAAAGAAAAAAGGAAACCTCTTTTTAGCTAACTTACTTCTCTGCTGCAAAACTTTACCAGCAGAGCTCTAAATAGAGACACGTCAGGTTGAGTGCCGAGTATCCATCTGGCTTTTTTTTTGCAAATTAAGGCACTTAAATTCAGTGTGAAGAAGTATTCATTCTTGTTGCTGACAATCTCATTTTACTCAGTATATGAGTGAGACTGCTTCAAAACCATTAAAAACTCCTCACAGTGCCTTTAATTATAGTATAAAATCACTATGATGTATTTACAGACCCTTTTATTGCCTTCAAATACTTTCCAATGATTGAAATGTTCTGATGTGCTGCAACTTCAACCTCACATGACAAACGTGTGTACTGTGGGTCAGAGTTTCCTAGAATAGGAGACTATATTTAGCATAGGTTGAGTCTTAATAGTTGTAAATACTCACTAACCTGCATCTCTCCTATGAATGACAATGAGAGCGTATTGTTAATAGATTTTGTATCTATTGCAGTGTTTAACTTGGGTGTGTACCGCAGAGAGGCCGTCAGAGCTTATAAGTCCTACGATTTCTTCCGTCACGACAATGAGGAGGCCATGAAAATACGGAAGTAAGTTCCACATCCACAGATATGATCCACTGAGTGCTCTTGCGCAGTCATTACAGAGGGATTCACGTATTATCCTACACTTAATAACATTAAGGCAGGCTGAAGCATCTCTGCTGTCTGAGTGTAACATTTCCCTGAGTCAACATCGGGCTGTTTGATATTCTGCAGCCTCCACTGCTGCATCAGTGACTAAGCTGTTTCTGGGCCAACAGTCGATACTCAGGAGTGTCCAGCACACTGTTCATACCACCTTAAACTGCCACTAATCTCTGTTTGATGTGCACACACAGGCACACTGTTTAATGAAGTCACAGCTGAGCTCAAACAGCTTCTCGTTAATATTCAGATTAGCTGTCAATCACTGTTAATTATCCAAAAGAAGCTAATAAAGAACATGACCGTCTCTTCCCTCATTCTCGTATCTCAGTCAGAGTAATTCAAACAAGCTTCATGTGCTCCTTGGCTCTCATGAAAATGTGACAAGTGCTTCACAGCATCCCCATGCTGAAATGTGACCCAGATATTAAACAAGCTGCTGCTGTCACTCTTGAGCCCTCCTGGGTGCTGCATGAGTATCCAACGTGAGGCAAACTGCAGCTGTAAGTAAATCTGTGAAGTTGGGTGGTTAGAAATAGTTTACATTTTATGAAACATAACTTTTGGATGAGTGTTATCTTTTGACCAACACAGCACTAGATTCTTACAAGTCTTGATGATCCCATTGACTTCAAGCCATAGTCTGCCATTTGAGGGATAACCTCTAGGAAATACCTTGTGCTTTGTCTTCTCATTGGCTTACTGGTGTGCCTACTCAATTCAACTCAACTCAACTCAACTCAACTCAACTCAACTTTATTTATATAGCACCTTTCATACGTATAAACATGCAACCCCAAGTGCTTCACAAAATAACAGAGAGACAGAAGATGGTGATGAACGGCAATGGTAAAATTATAAAAGGCATGATTATAAATAATATATTTTAAAGTAAAATAAAATCAATACAGTAAAATTAATAAAATAAGTAAGAGTGGAAAGAAAAGTAAAAAATAAGGTAGCGTTAACAATATCAGATGAATACAAGAAATAAATAGATAAATAAATAATTAAATTAGATAAATAAATGTTAAAGCAATGATTATAATAATGCAGTCCAGGACTAAAAATAAATTACTCACAATTAAAAGCTAGATTAAAAAGGTAACTCTTGAGTTTACTTTTTAAAACTGTTTACTTTTAAAATCTTACATATTTTTATAACCAGTGTTGTCTCCCCCTGCTGGCCATTAGAAAGGATGCAGGTTTAATGAACTTCAGCATGGGCCTTAGTTTTGAGCAAGTGATAGCCTCCAGTGTTAAAATATGAAGTGTATGCGAAAGTATTTAAAACTGCAGTTCATCGAGCATCCGCTTGAGGCTGGCTGCAGAAACACCAGAAACCACATACACACCAATTCAAAGAAGACGATTTTTACAGCAGAAATAAACATGTTTACAGCCTGGTTCAAAAAACAGTTTAGGTCTGAGTAGCTAGTTTCTCTCTCTGCACACACTGTACGGGGTTGGAATTTTTTCATAACTTGTTATTTTTGAAGATATTAAACTTACGAGTTTTGCCCATATAAGAGCATGGCTTATTTTATTGACAGGCGGGCACCCTGTAGCTGTTAGCGAAAAGGCTAAATGCCCGCCTCTTTACCTCACACTAGCTTGACAGATGTTAGGTTGAGTTCAGCATTTCCAATATGGCACCTGCCAACGAACGGCTTCAAAACAGCGTATCAGAAACAGATCAGTGACATCACGGATACTACGTCCATTTATTATACAGACAATAGTTTTGAGGCACTTACCCACATTACACACTTGTCAGCTTATCATTTTAATAACTCAGGCACACCATCTAAAATTGTCATGGTTTCTACAGATAAGACCCCTCATCAACAATCAACATTTTTCTGACACTTAGCCAAAAGCTGCTACTAATGTGCATTTTTAGGAATAAAATGTTTATACCTACCTTTTAAGTTGGACCAGCAAGATACAGAATTTTGACAGATTTAACATTAGCAGAAAAAGGAAGGAATATTGGATAAGGACTCTGGGATTGAGTTTCATGTGAAAGAAAAAGGTTGGCACTGCCCACTTAGATTTACTACACTGGATCCTCATTTGTTCCTTCTGAATCTCCTGACTTCCTTAGACAAACATTCAGCAACAGCCAGCTTCTCCTACTAAAATTAAATGCATTTATTTCAATATTTTAAGCCCAGACCTCCCACTGTTAGGCAGCGATATGGAGAGATATTTAAGCTTTGCTGAGGGAGCTCTTGAGCTCAGACTAGAAGGGGAATGAGATGGTTTTTGATTAGCCACAGGAGAAATGTTAAACTTCTAACCTAGCAACCATGAATATCCCTAATGTGAAAGAGCTAAAAATAAGACATAAACCTGTTTTTAGATTGTCAGACTACACCAGAAAATTACTGAGTCATGCTTTATGATTTGACACTTCATGCATGCATGTCGTTTCAACGAGAGTAGTGCTGTTACAAACATGCAAAGTCCATTCAGCTGTTCTGGATTTTTGTTAATTAGAGCTGTCTTAATGTTGTATCTTTTACAGACAGTGTGCTCTTGTAGCTCTTCAGGATGTGAATGCATATCTGACAATTGAAGGAGGTCAAATCGCGGTGAGTCCATCTGTCACTTTGTCCTCTGTGTCTCCCTGCTGGCTAATATCCAAAAGATTTAAAATATCCAGAACAAGAACACATCTGGCACTGGGACAACTTAATCCTGAACTGTCCTAGTAACATTTCATCATAATACACCCACACAGACATGAGAAATATTTGTCTTTGTCTGTTCCCTTCTTAGGTTTTTGATGCAACAAACACGACAAGAGAACGCCGAGACCTCATTTTAGGCTTTGTGAAGGAGAATGGATTCAAGGTACTTTTAGAAAAGATTTGACATATGTTCTGTGATTGTTGTTTCCTTCTTCAAATTAATGGAAGTTCAACATAAAAAAGTTATTGCGCAGCTCCTTGACTTAGCACATGACTTGTAACTGTAGTGGAGCAGGATCTGGACACAAATGGATCATTAAATTAATTCTTAAACCTTAAGATTGAATGTGTAGTAAAGCTTCAAATTAAAATTGAATTGGATTCAACTTTTTTCAGTGTTTTAACTATCCAGTAAATAATTTACCAATAATGTAACTGAGCTAAATAACAGTTAGCAGTAACTTGAAGCTTATCACACGTATAAGAGTAGGAAACAGAAAATATTATTCTCAATGAAAAGGTCCAGTTTCACCAAGAGGTTTCATTTTTCACTTTTGTTCTGTGCTTTAAGATGAAGTTTTGAATTAGTCATATTTTACTGAGCTAGCTAGAAAACAGCAGTAACAGTTAGCAGCAGCTACACTTAGGACCAGTCAGCAGTTACTCTAATAAAGTCAAAGCTCCCATTAAATAGAGACAGTTTTACCAAACAACTTTTAAAGAGATGTGTTTTTTTTTTTACTTTATTGATACAGCATATACTTAACTAATCATGTAATCAAACTAACTAGCAAACAACAGCTACAGTTGGCAGTTTGTTTCACAGAGCAGTTGATGGACATTAGATGCGAAACCAGGAAATATTTTTCCCATAAAAAATATCCAGTTTTAGCAATATTCTATTAATAAAATTGGGCCTGTTTATTTCAGCTTTAATCAGAGCTTGTATGATGAAGTACTCAACCAACCATATGTTACTGAGCTAACAATCAAACAGGAGCTACAGTTATCAGCAATCAGGAGTTACTTCAGGATTGTCGCAGAGTATCAGAGGGAGAACCAGAGAATTACTTATGACCCACCAAAATCCAGTTAAATCAATCATCTTTAAGTATTATAATGTTTAAACTTTTTTTTCAGTGCAGTTATTCAGTTAAGAATCAATTTATCACATGTAACTAAGCAAGCTAGCTAGCTAACAAAAACATACAGTATTTCCCCCCCAAAAAAAGATTTTTTTTTTTTTTTTCAATGTTTTTAGTGCTTAAATAATGCTTAGAATCATCATGCAATCAATCATGTCATGCACAGGTATAACTGAGCTAAGTAGCAAACAGCCGCTACAGTTAGCATCAGACTCTAACAGAGCTGATTTACATCAAATAAAAAAAACTGAAAACATTTTATCCTTTAAAAGAATAGAGTTTTAATTCATCTGTCAATAAGGTTGATTTTTCTTTTAATATGGAGCAGTCATTCATCCTCATTCATCCCCATCAACCTGAAGCACACTATTCTTGCAAATATACACTGAACAAAATACAATGCCAATCCTTTACTCTTGCTGCATCTAACACCACACGCAACATGAATACTTCATCAAGTGCAAATACTCTGATCAAATGCATATGCAACACAACTCTCAGGTCTGCTGCCATCTTTATTTTTTACCACCTATACAGTTTTTTCAGTAATGCACAAGAATCAAGCACAATGGCAATATGTGCAAAGAGGAAATGGAAAACATACATGTACACAGTGCAGGATTCAAATATTGATAGGCACTGAAATGCACTTCACTTGAGATGTTAATAATACTTGAAATTTATTTGGATAAGAAGCAGTCAAATATCTTTACTAACAAGAAAACTCTACAGGAACTCTTGACCTCTAATGAGGAAACTGGCTGACAGGGTCTCGTGGCATTAGAGCTGAGGACAGCTTTAGGAAGCTTTTATTAAATGTTGACCCTCTGCCCTCTTTCCGACAGGTGTTCTTCGTGGAGTCAGTGTGTGACGACCCAGAGGTCATTGCTGCCAATATTCTGGTATGAACTTATGTCACCAGCTGTGACTTCCTGTCTGGGTCAGACCTGTTATCTATTAATATTCACAGTATCTGCAAGTGTTATGCAAGAACTTTTACTCTTCCTCACACACAGTCTGAATGTCTGAATACCTGTGACAGGAAGTGAAAGTGTCAAGTCCGGACTATCCTGAGAGCCACAGAGAGAGGGTGATGGACGACTTTCTGAAACGAATTGAATGCTACAAGGTCACTTATCAACCGCTAGATCCTGATGATTACGACAAGTAAGAACGGAGCAACTCTGACTGCTAATGTTCATGCATGTCTTTACTACTGCTTTCTACTGTAATATTTATCATTTTAAAGATTATGTTGTACTTTTCAGAGCATAAATCCTCTCATCTTTTTGAAGCTTTGATATGTTTTGCTTTAGTTGACTCAAGGCCTGTACTGTACTGTACTGTACTCACTTCATACTGCACTGTATGAAGTGAGTTCAACATACCCAGAGCATCTTTTGATTATCTAGCGCCACTAATCCTGAAAAAGGAGATCGTGCAACATGGTCGACTTATCAACCTGATAATTCAACCCCGAGATTTTATGATCACATTCGCATAAAAGGGAAGAGACAGTCTAGCTGCAGACCTCCACAGTCAGGCCCCGACCTCTGCAGAACTCCTCAGTGAAGCAACTCAACAGTCAAGGCTGGAAACACACGCTAAAAGTTTCAAAATAAAATTGTGCCAAACTTCCGGTTTAACATTTCAGTCAATTTTTTTACTCACTAACGTTAATTTAACTATTTTAAAATGAAACATGCATCGTACTGGTGTCACATTCAGTTGTTTGATTAAAGTCTAAAATAATTGAAACCTTGAAAAATGAACAAATTTAAGTTTTTAACATAAATAATTGATTCTTCGCTGTTTTGGATATTTAAGAATAGACACCTACCGTTGTCTCTAGGCGTTATCACTACTACAAATTATACCGTTTTCGGACCTGACTATGGAGGTGCTTTCTTTGGGAGGTCTGCAGAGGTAGGGGCCTGACTGTGGAGGTAGGAAAGGAAGGTGTTAGCGGTATATGACCAATTACAAACCTGAAGAAGTCTTCCAGGAACAGGTCATCATATTTTACAGCAAACTACGATATCAGAGTAACATAGAGAAGTTAAACACATAATCCAGACTGCAAATGTAGGAGGGACAGCTGGAAGAACAAAGGATCACAGACTGTGTGAATGTGCAAAGTACGGCTTTTGATATCACTTTAACATCACTGTATGATAGATCTTAACATAATAACACACATTTATCCTTTCAAGTTGTTGCCCAGGTGAACTCGAGGCATGTTTGACAGGTTTAGATGTTTTATCTGCAGCGCTGATGCGATCAAACAGAGCTGAAAGAAATGATTATGAAAGCGTAATTTAAGCGGCCAGTATGCTTACTTTAATGTCTTATGAATACAGCAACTTCAAGGCTTCAGTGTTTTTATAAGTCTTAGTTTGAGGATGATATTAGAAGAACATCATGAATACATTTCATATGGAAAACACAGGGTGAAGATAAAGTGTCTCTTATAATCAGCTCACAGACTTCCATGATCAAGAGTCGGATTTTTCTAAAGGTGCTGGTTCTTTTACAAACTGATCTCTAATCCAGAACTCAGTAAGTTTGGTGTGCAGGATAAGTTAACATGGGGATGGTGTAGTCGTGCTTCATATTACAGCCCTCTGGTCTTTCTTAAGAATGAACCTCTGCGTCTTCATCAGGTTGCGAATCTTAATTAGAAAAAAAACTTAATTAGAATCAAAAACAGGTCCTTCTTTCTCCTACCTTCACAATAAAATGTGACTGATATTATTTCAGCAGAATTGAGGTTGTTTTTTGTGGAGATACATTTGCAGTTCCTAAATCAAACACTAGAGGGCGACGGTAAACAACAGTTGGATTTCTCTAAACTCTCACCTGCAGGGACCTTTCCCTCATCAAGGTGATGAACGTGGGCCGGCGTTTCCTGGTGAACCGAGTGCAGGACTACATCCAGAGTAAGATCGTCTACTACCTCATGAACATCCACGTCCACTCTCACTCCATCTACCTGTGTCGGCATGGAGAGAGCAACCACAACGTCGAGGGCCGCATTGGAGGAGACTCTGAGCTCTCTCCTCGAGGGAAACAGGTACGATCACCTGTGGTGTGTTTCTTCATTCTCGTCTTATGAACTGTGAAGCCTTTATCTTCTGCAAACCCAGTTTCACACCTCTCACAGGGAGGACTCAGGCTCAGTCATGACCTTTATCACATTTAATTGACTCAATTTCCTGTTTTAGATTGGAAGAGTATGAACAGGCAGAATAATTGGAGACCTCTCTTTCTGTCTCTTGCTCACTCCAGTTCTCTCACGCCCTGAGAGATTTCATCGAGCAGCACACACTCTCAGACCTGAAGGTTTGGACTAGCCAGCTGAGGAGAACCATCCAGACCGCCGAGGAGCTCGGTGTTCCTTACGAACAGTGGAAGATACTCAACGAGATCGATGCTGTCAGTACCTTTTGGTGAACTACAACTTATTCAGATTGTACAATTTATTCATGTATTTATGTAAAGAGAATGAAGGAGATGCAGATCAGATCGACAAAAGCTACATTTTGAAAAAATTCTGATATGATATACAAAGAGGGGGATTACTGACGGAGGGTCACAAGTCAAAATGAAAAGAATGCTTCTGTGCAGAGGTTAGAAATGAAGAGATGGAAAGGTAGTCAGTAGTTGGAGAGGAGTCTGTCTGCAGGCTGCAAGAGACAGGCTGAAAGTGAAATAGTCGAGAGGACGGAACATGCAGCTGTCCAAATCACACAAACAGGAGTATGATTACACATGATTCTTTATGAGGACAATAAGACCTTGTGCTGGTCTTACTACTTTTTAAATTGTCTATTCAAATGCATATATAATGATTTCAAACTGCAGTCTCTGTGTGGACAATATTGTGACGTTAAAATCAAGTTGTGTCTTTTTTAATAATTGTGTGCAGTGGAATGTTTTCACCTTTTTCTACCTGATCCTCTGACATTAAGATAAATCCTTCATTATCCTCGTCCAGGGTGTGTGTGAGGAGATGACGTATGAGATGATCCAGAACACGTTTCCAGAGGAGTTTGCTTTGAGGGACCAGGACAAATACCACTACCGCTATCCTGGAGGAGAGGTGAGCCGACGTCCTTTTCTGTCCCACCGTTACTTTTCTGTCTATCACATCACTGCCTTTATCACAGACAATGTTTATACATGTCACAGTAATCAGTTCAAGGATGGATAACTTAATTTAGCTGGATGCTGACTCACTGCTACTGCTGTTAGATTCTTACTGTGGCGCTTTAACAGAAGAGAGCTATCGTTAATTTTAGTGACACATCATTCCTGCAGCCACAAAATCAAAATGTCTTGTGTCCCCTGCAGCACTTTTGAGAATGAGTTGTCTTTGTTACAAGGTTTTGACCAATCAGAATCAAGTATTTAACACAGCCTGATAATCAGTCTCTTTTTCGTTTCCTCCAGTCTTACCAGGACCTCGTTCAGCGTTTGGAGCCGGTCATCATGGAGTTAGAGAGACAAGGGAACGTGCTGGTCATCTGTCACCAGGCTGTGATGCGCTGTCTGCTAGCTTACTTCCTGGATAAGAGTGCAGGTCTGGTTTAAAAACAGATGCACACAAACATTCACAGTAAATTAATATTTACTCTTTACAACAGCAGATGACAAAGTGTTGTCTCTTCTTCATCCCACAGATGATCTCCCCTACATGAAATGTCCGCTCCACACAATCCTGAAGCTGACACCTGTTGCATATGGTACATTTTTGCTACTATCGTTCACTGTGATATTATTATTATTTCCCCATAATATACAGTCAATTCAGATGTGTTCTGCTTTCTCTTAGGTTGTAAAGTGGAGATGTTTTATCTAAACGTGGAGGCGGTAAACACACATCGAGACCGGCCTCTCGTAAGTCGCTCTGAATCCAGCTGAAGAGCCACATTTTGATCTAAATGTGTGTTCAGCATAGTGTCATTATAACCTGAGCCCGTTCCTTTGAGCAAACTATTGTCTTATTACAAAGACATAATTCATATTTAACATCCAATCTGGAGTCTAATGAGCTCTTTGTCTTGTTTGTTGTGTCTGCGAGTAGCAATCAGACTTCCTCCCCCTGAATGAGAGGCTTTGCTTCCTTCTTATGTCCCTGCTCTGCTTTTGTCCCTCTTGTCTCCTGACTTGATTTTTCCAGCTACTTTTGGCTGTGAGCTGATGAATGTCGTTCAGTTGTTAATTTGGTAATAATTTACCCTCATGGAGGTAATGGCTGTTAATGCTACCTTGCTTGGCCGAACTGATCATCACCGTCTCTCTGGTTGCATCCCTAAAGATAATGCAAGTAGTCAGACTGTCCTGCATCATTCTGCATGCTTATGTTCAGCTGTTAAATCTGAAATAATCACTAGACGGCAGCAGATTAGGTTGTAAGTAACGTTACCACCAAATGGTTCAGAAGTGGTCCAGCTGGTTACTGAAAGTCACCTGTAGGGATGTAAGGATGCAATCAATCTACGATTCGATTATAATCCTGATTTTTGGTTCACGATACGATTCACTCACAATTCTCAAACGTTTTTCAAGAACACTGGATTGAACTCAAAACTAAAATAATTATTGTTTTATTTCAATACTCAGATGTGGACAGTTGCAATATATATTTTTTCTCTTATATTCATTTGTAAACAAAGTAATCATTTTTCATTTTTAAGGTGAGTTGTAACTCAAATAAAACCACTGCACATTTTTTTCAACACCTTGCAAAAAACTAAAAATGAGCATACAAAAATACTTTGTTGGAAAATTTCCGAACAATTATAAAGAAATGGAAAGTGAATGATTCCCAAATAAATATTAAAACAAATTAGGTAAATCTCTTTAAATAAACAAAAGTGCAGTTTATTTTCCTGGTTTGGAATTTACATGTTTTTCTTCAGGAATATCAGGGAAAGCCAAATTGCTGGCGTACCTCAGACTGTAAACACAAAGGTGCATCCTGAACTGCTCGGTCTTCACCTGCTGCCGCCATGTCTGTTACGCTCAACTCAGCAAGTGACAATAGGGCAGCGCAAGATACTTAATGATGTTGAACAAGCAGAGTGAAATGCAGGTAGCACCTTCTACTGTTTGAAAAGGATATCCAGATACAAATTTTGTTGAATCGATTTTAATCCACCCTTATTTGTATCGATTTTTTACCGTCTTGTGATATATCCTTACATCTCTAGTCACCTGTGCAGAAAGTGACGGAGCATCCATCCCCAGGGTGTCTCCTGTAACTTTAGCTCTTTCATTCTTTCTGCACAGCGAGTGTTTTGTTGTTGTCTCATTTGTTGTCATGCTGTCGCTCCTTTAATGACAGGAATGTAGCTAAGACAAAAAGGTGTCCTTCCCCAAACAACGACAGTCATCGTTGATTGCCGTGCTCCTCTCTGGTAATTATCATATGCCAATTTAGTGGACATCATCTCACCCAGGCTTCTGCTACATCCATTTTGCAGCTGGCCTCACAGTGTTTGAATAAAGTTAGATGACTGGCCTTGTGTGTGTGTTCTGGTGAACAGATGTGGTTCTATCATTAACCAGGCTCCAGCTGTCTTAACTCTGTGGATCCATGCTGAGAGGACAGCGAGTCTGCTTGTCTGTCTGGTCAGGTGTCCCCCTGGGTGTTGTACCTTCCCGTCACATTTCCCATAACATTTGCGGTATTTCATCTCCTACCAGGGTCAAATCCCGAAGGACTCTGCTCTCATACACCGGCGGAATAGTTACACCCCCTTGTCCAGTCACAACCAGGTCAAGCGTCCCAGACTCTACAGCGCGGGCAACCAACCCTGGCTCCCGCTCGCCCCCACGCCATCAGCTCTGATGCCAGAGGAGCGGCAAAGCCAAGTTAGTGTCAGAGTCACAGGCTCCCCCTCTCTGAATCCGTCACTGTCGGGTGTAAATCAATCACCTCCCTTCATAGTTGTAACCCTCTGTGTGGCATCCCCTCGTGCCAGTGTGGATCCTGTTGATAATTTAGTGTTTTGTGTTGAAAAATCACACACATAGAATCCATCTCTGCCTGTCTACCTCTTTACCTGTCCTCCTCCCTCTCGTAGGGCATGTGTGATCTTGTCTTCTGTTGATGTTGTGCATATATCTGTTACCAAATCAGATGTCTGTCTTGCATGACTTCTGCTTCATCTCTGGCTTGAATATGCAGAACGGCATGCCTGATTTTAACAGAGGAAACTCCTCATGAGTTAACCTTTAAGGAAAAACATAAGACACAAACATCCAAGACATGTTAAGCAAATGATTGGCATTATAACCTCCATGACATGAGAGCTGGAAACACTTTTTAAAATGCCATTTGA
This sequence comes from Notolabrus celidotus, assembly GCF_009762535.1. NCBI lineage: Eukaryota > Metazoa > Chordata > Actinopteri > Labriformes > Labridae > Notolabrus > Notolabrus celidotus. The sequence continues at coordinate 19,176,912 of NC_048272.1, forward strand.
GAAGATTTGTCCGAAATAAACATTGAGAAAATTAACACAAATTTGAATCGTAAACAAAAAGAGAAATGTAAAATGCATATTCATATTTATATTTGTACATGTTGTTGGTATGTGTTGGCCTTGCCTTATGGGGTATGTTGCTTCAGTCCTTCTCCACATTTCTATCTCTGTCCCTCTCTCTCTCTTTCTCTCCCCACTCTCTTCAACCCGTCTTACAGCCTCGGATAGGAAGCGGTTGTCTGTGAGTATTCTGGAGACACATGTTCATGTATTCAGCCCTTCATCTTCTACCCCGTTGACTTCACTTCATGTCACCGTCACCCCATGTCACTATGTTTTCACAGTGTTGTAAACTTTCTGGTTTTACTCTTTCGGTTTCTCTAACCTTTCATCACTTTGACACATTTTATTGAAACGAAAGCTGCCGAAGGCTTCTGTCTGATGTCTGCGGCCTTATCAGGAACACTTTATCACACACTGATTGGGTTCAATAAACGGCTTCAACGACTGACTTTTTTATAACAGTGTTTATAAAGTACCTACATCGGAAAAATGATTAGTTATATTTATATGGAATATTTGAGGAATAAGTCTATTTGAGTTTTGTGATTTCAGAAAGTCATGCTTTTATTCAAATGTGAAGAAGTCTCAACCAATGTGGTTGTTTTCCCACGCTTTACTTGATGATCTAATTTCCCAAACACAAACTTGAGACTCGTGGGTCCACTGGGAGGCTATTACTTTCTTCAAAAATGATTTACTGCTTTAAGGAACTAATTTGTGAATGTCTGTGACATTTCTCTTGAAGGAGTCCCTGTGTGAAGGAATCGACTTTGACAGCCCCGAAGAAACTAGTGGCTGTGTCCGCTTCTGAGTGAAGATGAGAGACTCTTTTCTTCACGGCACGGTGTGGGCACAAAGTACTGAGTTCAGGCTCAAATGAAAACATGGGACTTCTTGATGAGATGGTCGAGGTGACATCAAAGAACGCTATCTTTTTGAAAGCGAGGTCATTTACCGGTCATATCTATCATAACCTCTGTGTCTAGCTGTACTCTGCATGCTCAGGCTTTGAACTGGAATCCTTATCAATATTATCATGAACTGAACTGCATGTGCACCAAAACAATCAGTCAGTCCAGAGTCATACTGTGCTTCAAAACTGGCAACTAAACCTAATCTTCAGTAGTACAAATGCTTTACTGAACTTCAATCATGGTAGAATTTGCTCCTCTGAATGTAAGACGTTATGCATCACTTTGATGAAAACCAATCAGAACTAATGCACATAGATCTTAGTGTAAAGTAGATGCTGTACAAAATACTTTTATAATCTATTATCTGCAGTATGTGTGTTTGTAATTCTTCTCAATAAACTGTCACTTTTTATTTGTTAGTTTATTGATTTGGTTTGGATTCAAGAGATTATCCTCTCAGGTTCTGAGGGGGATTTGTTCTCCAGTTTTGAATGCAGGTTATGTCTCATGTGTTGTTACAATAATGTTCACTTTGCTCGACAAACTGTATACTCTGAGTAGAGACATTAGACAACTTTTCTGCAGTATCACAAACATAATACATAAATCAGGCGTTATCTGTACAAAACACAAATCCTTTTTTTGCCTGTTTGTCACGAGAAAGGGTATTGTGTGACAAAAGCATTAAATGTTAGTCATTTCTTTGTTCACATGTTTCTTCGCTCCTCACATCAGTGTTTTCTGAGAGATAAAACCTTTATATTTTGTTTAACAATAGACTGAGGTACAAGTTCCGTCCCCTGTAAAGTTTGACTGTTGATAAGTTATTGCCCTGCTCAAAGCAGCCGACTCGTGCCTTTTCAGCAGACGATGAAAGAGACTTTTGAAGTGACATGTTTTTTTTCTTTTTTACAAATGAAGGAGACACTTGAGCCTCAACCACATGTGGAACGAAGGGATCTAAATCTGTTATTTTTTTAGTTGTGACCATCATGTATTTGTTCCTTGATAAATGCACAAATAAAAGTGTTAAAAACTAAATAATCAAATAATGAAAGTCTGCTTTGCTGAATTTATTTTTGGCTTCGTAATTTGAGCATGGACTAAATCAAGGTAGCTACAGATTAAGATTGGTATAGAAGTGAAGGGATGTGGTTACTGTAACTTGTACTGTCGCTAGTAGTAGTAGTAGTAGTAGTAGTGTTTAATAATTTGCGTAACATAGTACCGACACTTTCAATAAAGCATTAGTAATGTATCAAGTGATGACTGAAATGGCCCTGGCAGAAGCATAATGCTTATTTAAATAATGAGCATTTAAACTGCTTTGTGAACATTTTTTTTGTAAACCAAAGTGAATCACAAGTTTTTAAATGGTATCATTCCACAATGTAACCCCAACAACAGAAAAACATCTAATTTTAATACATTATTAAACTTACAGACACCTCTCAAATTATATTGACTTGAAGTTCTTCAAGCTAGGATTTTAATCATAGATTTTATACAGTCTATGGCTAGGATTCTCTCTTCTGCAAAAGCGCCTGGAAGATTTATATCCAGCTATTAGGTTATTTACGGTGGACGTCGGCAGTGCGTCATGTCATCATAAAGACGTAACGTGACGCTCTACACATCCCTCACTCACTGGTTGTTTATTGTTTGAGGCAGGGCTGCAGTCAAACAGCAGGTAAGAGAGCGAAAACACTTCTCACGACTCCACATAAACTTAGTTATGTGTCGATTTATCAAAGTAAACACTGTACAGAATTAACCAAAGTTCACTCGGATATGAAACGTGTTTTAAAGAGTGCTCAGTGGACGGGAAGTTAACGGGTTAGCATGCTAACGTTAGCAGATGAGACATGATAATGTAAACGTTGTTTGTGTTTGAGTTTGATGTGAATGTGTTTTGTTCAGAATAACTTTTAGAAGCTTCCTAACTCTGGATAGACTCAAAAGACAAGCGGCTCCACGTAATGTTGTCTTTTATTGCTGTGGCAGGGAGTCACTAGCTTAGTCCACTATCTGCATGTTGTGTTGAGTAAAGTCAACGATGCCTGGCAGAACAAAGAGCTTAAAACAAAGCTGCGGACATGTGTTTCACTCTGCTGCTCATCAGCACTTTCATTGTCAGGAGGAGGACTTTGACAAAACCAGGTCCATATCGTAGGGACCAGTAGATGTAGGACAACTACAACCATCCAGGCCAGGCTGATGGAGAACATGTGACGATACATTAAAGTCACGATTCATATCGTGTTGCGATGCAGGATTAACGAAACGATTTCTTCACGACACAGTTGTCTAGACTAGATTAGGATGAATGAATAGGATTCCCCTTATATGAATCATGTGACTGTAATAAGGATTTTAATTTTAAGTATTCTCCCTGAACGATCTTTGGAAATGTTAATTATCAATTATTGATTAATATTTTTTTTTAAATTGGACGTTTTCCATATATTTTTCCCCTGAATCTAATTTTCCTTGTGACTAGAGATGGAAGAATACACTCCAGATGTTTTCTTTAACAAAAAGTAGATTTCTATATATTAAACATGTTAAACTATTTAAAGGAAATAACTTTTAAAAATATTAAAAATAGATTTTAAAAGAATTTAACATTTATAGCACTCACTAGGTAATGTTAAACCGAAAAAAAAAAATTGTAGCCTGTGTTCCCGGCATTGGAGCACATTTATTATATCCACTTTGTGTCAAATCATGGAGGTTTTCATTCACGTTTCTGAAATGTCTTTCAGTCTTCATAGACTGTTTTTGTCTTCTCACCCTGAGTCAAAACAAGATGTTACGTTCTCATCTTCAAAATCTTAATCTGCTGCCATCATGTCGCCTTCATCCAGCTACAGATGAAGAGATGATATTGAAGAAGTTTATGATGTTCAATAAGAAGAGCCAAAAATCTTTATCTCTTGAACTTACCAATTTGAATAGACTGTGCCAAAATCTTATTATATTTATGGTATCGTTACTTTCCCACAATCAAATCAAATGAGAGTTAGTCGAGTTTCAAGCAGGTTTAAACAACAATCATAACCTATGCTGAGGTACATTTCATTTCCACCTCGAGCAGTGAACATTTCAAGGATGAATGACACTTTATACAAGCACACCAGGAAGTGAAACAGAACATGAGAGGTTAAATTATACATCTGACTTAACTCTCACAAAGAAACAAGTCAAGGATTGTTACCAGACATAATAACTATAATAACTTTAATTGTATAGCACCTTTTTAAAAACAAATGTTTACAAAGTTCTTTGACAAAAAAAGCGTGGCAGGATTCGGACGACAAAATAAACATTTGACAGACAGAGAGGAGTGAAACAATAAGTCATTGTTAAAGAGGGTTTTCAATAGTTGCATAGATAAATAATTAAATAAAAGCATTAAAGGACAATAAGAAGGTTTTAAGAAGATTATGACATCACATTGGAGAAAATAGAAAAGGATAAATTAAGAAAATTAAAATAATACATTCAAAGAGAAAATAAATAATAAAACAATAGATAATTAAAAATAATTAAAACAATTAATTAGTTGGATAAAAATTACAAATAATGAACAATAGAAATAAAAAGCGGTTAAAAGGATGAATTCACATAAAAGTACGTCGGTAAAAATGGGTCTTAAGAGGAGATTTAAAAGATGTCCCTGACTCTGTGAGCCTTATCTCCTCGGGGGGGTTGTTCCAGAATCGAGGGGCCCTGATGGAGAAACGTGATCCCCATTTGGATTTGAGCCTCGACTTTTGAACGACCAAAAGTGCCTCAAATGAGTCAATCTATTTCTTTAAAGTACATGTCTCCCTTAAGAAACCTCATGACAAGCGAGGCCACCTTACATCTCTGGTGGCAGCTCATACAAACATACTGTGTAGGCAGTTGCTTGGAAGCAGGACAGATCTGATTTCTGGTGAAACAAACTGATCAGTTCCTGAGCTGATTGATTTGAGGCAGCGTCTGAAGCTTCTCAGTTACAGGAATCACTCAGAAATAAACTCGACTCCAAGTTTTGAGTGTTTTAATGACTTAAAACCAACAAACAAGCTTCAGAGAAACACAGTAGAAGAATTCTAAAATGATGAATTGATAAATGCGAGTAAGGCTTCTATAAAAAGAGTTTATAAAAAATTCTTTCATTCTCAAAATGACCAGAATAAATCCTTTAACTGAAACGCTGTTACATGTCTTTGCAGGCAGGATGTTGCGGCTTCGCTGTAAGACCAAAAATGGGAGCCACATCATGCAGGGCCTGACTCACCAGTCCTGTGTGCAGGAGCTGAAGACCAAGGTGGAGGAGCTGACTGGGATCCCTTGTGACGTGCAGAAAATTATGGTCGGTTATCCACCGTCAAGCCTTGATCTTCGAAACGGAGACGCTCATCTCAAGGACTACCCCATCAAATCAGGTTTGTTTGGCAACATTGTGTGTGTTGTGTAATCAAGAAGCACTTTGTAGGAAGTTGGCTTCTCTGTTTCTTAGATTTAGTTTCATCCACAGACATGTAGTGACTCACATCCAAACAGAGCTCTGCCAGCTTCTCTGGTGCAGTCACCCGCTGACGGTCGTCTGAGTAGTTGCATTTGAATGCTTAGTTTGTGGGCGCTAGCCTGAAGCTTAAACTCAAATTCTGTGATATTGTGATTCAGTTCGGCACAAAGTGAATGTTTGTTTTGACTTGTCAGCTGAGACGTCTGAGTTCTTTAAAGGGAAATGGGACATTCAAAGCAGAGTGGTTATTTTCCATCACAGTGGAGGCAGGAAGACGCTCAGATGACTGAACTGCAGCGTCAAATAGCATGTGATTTAAAAAAGTGTTAATTTCTGACCTTAGGCATGACAAGGCAAGTTTATTTATAACGCACCATTCATACAAAGAGCAGTTCAAAGTGCATTACAGAGTTAAAAAGAAAAAACAAAACAGTGACAACCAATGAAAACATACAGCAAACACTTAAAACATTTAAATGTTGTATGCGGCCAGTTATGTTTGATCTCTCTCTCTCTCTCTCTCTCTCTCTCTCTCTCTCTCTCTCTCTCTCTCTCTCTCTCTCTCTCTCTCTCTCTCTCTCTCCCTCTCTCTCTCTCTCCCTCTCTCTCTCTCCCCTTAACTTGCAGAGTCTTACTGTCCCACCGGACACAGAATCACAACTGACCTTGTCTTAACTGAAATTAACCTTTAGTCATTTTATTCATCTCAGCTACACAGCAGCAAAAACAGCTCCTCATAATGAATTACAAACCAACATACAGAAGAGAAACAAATTGGTCATTCATTTGGCAGATGTCAACACAAAAGTAACAAGTCAAAATGAATGTCTTAATATTTCCTGTACCTCGTGATAATATGATGTACATCCACACATATATGAATGTACACATGCACATTTAATAAAAACAAAACATCATCTGAATGATCACTTATGTTATCAGGGATTATGTGTTTTGATGCATCAAATACAAGGAAAGGGTAAAGAAGACAATTAGAATTATTTCACTTATCAAAGAAGCAGCTCTACCTTCATCCAGATTCACCAATTTTATCAATCTGTTTTCTTGTTCAATACCTCAGGTGTGTTTTTTTCATTATGTTTGATGAGAGACATAAAGATATTTTTTTAACAATAATTTGAAACATCTTTATTAACTTCTTGAGTTATACGCACCGGCTAAGAGTTCCACCCAAGCATGGCTCTGTCCAAAACTGTTCTCTGTAAGGTGCCCGACAGCCCAACATCTAATAGATCTAACATCAGCTTTATTCCATTACGCCATACCTCGTCAGAAAATAACCAACTTAAAATATGACATTAAACAAACATAAGCATTAAAACATAAAATATTTTAAAATATAAATTCAAGAAAGAAAGAAAGTAAATTTAGTTAAAATATTTCATTAAAACCTTTGTTAAAATAAATTAAAATAAAATCCTTAAAGGTTATTTAAAAAAAGGTGTTATTTCTGACCTTGATTTCATCGACATTAACATGTTAACACTTAATGAATGTTAATTACTTTTTTTTCACATGTTTGAACATTTTCCTCAAGCTGTAGAAGATGTCTGCTGACTAAATTGAGGCATTTAAAAAAAATTGCAACAACATTATTTAACAATTCCTTTTTTAAAGTTAAATTTTTGGGCTTTTACACCTTTATTGACGGAGGGAGAGAGAGGACAGTGGATAGAGCAGGAAACTGGTAGAGAGTGGGGGAATGACATGTGGAAAGGGAGCCGCAGGCTGGAATCGAACCTGGGCTGCCTGCTACATGGGCGCGCAACTTAGGCCGAGTCTGCACCCTATTTAACAATTCAGAAGTTACTAACAGGATATTTTTTTTCCCCTCTTTCTGTTGATCAAACTCTTACCAGGCTGAACTGTGTTGTGTCTCGTGTGTCATCCTCTGCAGGAGACACGCTCATTGTTGAAGAAGAAAAGAACAAGCCAAAGCCTCAAGATCATCCCACTGTGACTAAAGCGCCACGCCTCGAAGCCTCACCTGTGCTGGCACGTCGAGTCGTTCCGGCGGACAACTCCTGCCTCTTCACCAGTGTGTATTACGTGGTGGAAGGGGGCGTGTACGAACCAACGTGTGCCCCTGAGATGCGAGGCCTCATCGCGCAGATCGTGTCCAGCGACCCCACGGCGTACTCCGAGGCGGTGCTGGGAAAGACCAACGAGGAGTACTGCACGTGGATACGGCGTGACGACACCTGGGGGGGAGCCATCGAGGTGTCCATCCTGTCAAAGTTTTACCAGTGTGAGATCTGCGTGGTGGACACTCAGACGGTGCGAGTGGATCGATTCGGGGAGGACGCCGGGTACCACAAACGCGTGCTTCTAATCTATGACGGCATCCACTACGACCCTCTCCAGAAAGAAACGCCCGGCTCAGATGTCCCGCCGCAGACTATCTTCTCCACCACGGACGACGTGATCCTGGCGCTGGCACTGGAGCTCGCAGACGAGGCCCGCCGGAAGCGCCAGTTCACGGACGTTAACCGCTTTGCGCTGCGCTGCATGGTGTGCCAGATGGGGCTTGTCGGACAGAAGGAAGCCCGTGAACACGCCAAGGAGACAGGCCACACCAACTTTGGCGAAGTGTGAGCATCACTTCGTCTTCTCTCTCTCACAAATACAACCACCACCAACCCTGTGCCCCACATGTGGCGACTCTGTTGGTCTTTCTGTCAATCTGCTTGTGTGATCCTCTACCTCACATTGTCCAGCGACATCTACAGAGAATCTGCAGACACTAGCCGGTTCAGTATTACTTATCAAACTGCTGTTATTTCTCAAAGTCAGAAACACTACTGCAGAGCTCCGATGTCGTAGACGCATCATTTCAGTCTGTCAGGGATGGTTTTATTCGTGTATGACAGGGTTCAGTAAAAAGTGCAAATAATTCTTAGAGCTTGTTTTAATCCGTTCTGACTCCTTTTAGTCTCGTTTGTATCTCTAATGAACCAATTAATAACTCTAGGATTGTGTGAAATAATTCAGTCGATGCAAATCTTAGTGATGTGCTAACGAAAACTCACAAAACACTAAGATTACTCATCCAGCGTTGGCTGTCCGACGATAAATATCTCCTATGTCAGTGTTTCACATCACATTGTGGTAGTTTTTAACAGTAATCACCGAAAGGGAGGTCTGTTTTTCTTCAGTGGGGTTGTATGAAGTGCTTCTCGATTGAAAGTGTATCACCCACAGGGGATCCAGATCAGCTCAGGAACAAACCGGCTGGAGAACTGGAACAGAAGTTAGTCTATCAAGGAAATCATTCAGGGCTTTACTTTGTCGTCAGAAAGCCGACATGATTAACATTTTATGTTATTTTAACCCTTGGCCCTTAACTCTCTGCCTTTAAATTCCCCTTTGTTAAAGACTGTGGCGCTCCATGTCCAATGAAGCTAAGATTACCTGCCTTAAATACAACCTCTAGAAAATTACAAAACATCAGAGGATGTATGCCATGTGAAGTTTTACAGACAGTTACCACAGTTTTCTTCAATCATAATTTTCTTTGGGGGGGGCTTTTTGACTTTATTTCATTGTACAGCTGAAGAGAGACAGGAAGTGTGGGGAGTAGAGAGAGTCACTCCTTACATACTCTGGAACAGCAGGTGGCAGTATGCATCTTTAAACATGTAGAAAATGTTACACGTTTTCTACCCGAGTAGCTTTTGGTGTTCAAAACAGAAGCAAGTGGAAAAGTGCAAAAAACTTGTAAAAATAAAACTCTTTCGCCCCAGTTTAAAAAGACAGATAAAACTGGTTTGTAAATGACTGTTTGAAAATACACGTAAGAGGAGAGAGGATGCTAACCTGGAGAGCAGAGAGATCCCAAACTACCTGTAGGTGCGGATTTATACATTTCGAGCTGATCCGTCTGTTGACAATCACTTCATACAACCCCACTTGAAAAAATAACAACTATCCCTTTAAGTCTGACGCATTTAGCTGGAGAATCGCTGATTTTTAACATGCAGCTGCTTTATTTAGTGTTCTTACTGTTTTGCATAAAGTTTGCATTGAAGAGGGATCAATGTTGAATATTAATCAGCAGTAAAAACCTTAAATGTGAAACACTGCAGGGTCATTTTTAGACTCATTGTGGAGTACAAAGGCTGCCTTGGTGTTGCTCCATTGTGTGCACACATTTCTCTAAAGTGTAATAACTTTAAGATGGCAGCCTGAGGAGACCGATGTGTATATTTACTGATGACTGACTGAACATAGGTGTTATAAGTCTACCTGCTGTCAAGCTTTCAAAACAACCACTAAGAATTATTTGCTCTCTGAAAAGATTCACTGTTGTCTTAAACGCAGCACACACACACAGTCTGACTGTTATCCATCACGTTGGTTATGTAGCATGTTTATTTTGTATTATTTCCGTTATTAGACAGAAACTCTTCCAACACTGCAAACTGAACGTCTCTTTGACTGTCGATGTCTGAGATAGATTCTTCTTTAGATGATTAAATGTGGTTTTTGTTACATCTGTGAATTTACCAAGAAGCGGCTCGGATTGAAAATTGAGGTTATGCATTTTTAAATATTATGTTACTAATAGTGATCCAAACTTCTTCTCTTTATTACTTGATTTTTCTCTTTTTTTATGTTGCTTCATGTTTTATTAGCGGGTTAATTTTAAATGAGACATAAAACGGTGCTGAAAACATTTTACTAAATTGTAGCTTGTTTTGCTCATTTCCACTGAAAAATAAGGTTTCAGGTGTTTAATTTTTGATTCTGGTGTGTGCATTTTAACTGCATCATGCATTTTCTTTCCATTTCATATTTCTGAATATTTTTTAGAATCATGCGAGGCGCGTTTCAGGTCATAGGTCGTGTTAAAGCGCAGTGGACTGAAGAAAGCTGTGAGAGAAACTCACTTTTCAGGTTTGTACATTAATGTTTTGCTCGTCAGTATTACGCCTTTCCTCTTTTGTTTCTACAGCACAAAGAAAGTTAGGGTGTTTGATCAGTATCAAGGCAGGAGGTCATTTAATTTAAATTTGGTGCATGTCGTCCAACAATGCCTTGTTACACTAAGTGTTGCACAACTGGAGCATGTTCTCACGTTTTCAGGCTTCTTCTGAACTCTGAGGGTGAAGCATGCACTTCTGTTAAACCATGGTGATGATTTCTCTTATTTGAAGCTCGGGTTATTTTAAGGCTTCGTGTTGTGAATAACTTTTTTTGAATTGAACATATCTGCGATTCTGCGTTGGCCATATTGGTACTGAGTTTTTGCCAAATGAACCTGAGAGTAGACGGCTTTACTGGGTTTCTTTTAGTTTGATGATCTGGATTCAGATTCTGAGACGGTGTTTCTTTGTTTGAATGTGAATTATTTTAATATTTTCCTCCTCATCTGTTACTTTAGCTACTTTCTTTTTTTAACAGTGATTATGGATTAACAGCTTGCATAAAGGTGAAACTAAGAAATGGCTTTGTTGTATTTACCAAGTTCTCATGGCTCTTCAAGGACAATAACTGATGAATGTTGCACACAAAGCACTACAGAATAACTGGATTTACTTGATTTTTTCAGTGTTGTGTCACAAATAAAAGTTATCGACAAAGCTTTTCTGTGTGAGTGTTTCTCCCTCATCACTCTGCTTTCTAAGATAAACGGAACAGTCGGTGTGATCAATGTGCCCCAATTAACCACCTCTTCTAAACTTTACTGACAAATCCAGGCCAGTGGAAATAAACCTGCGTTGCTTAAACAACACTATATGTGTGCCATGGTAGTGGGATTACTCTACCTATGTGTTATTTTAAGATCGTCTGTCCCTCTTAATAGGATCTAAGATTTGTTTACTGGCTGTTTGACCAACCAGCCAACTCTGCCAATAAAAGGAGGCCTTTTACACTTCACCCTTTCACTTCAACTAAACGCCCTCTGTCTTTTGGCTTTGAATGTTAATGTTGAAGTCATACTATAACGTTTAGAAACATAATGGACTGAGTTCTGAGATGCCAACCAGTAAGCCTTTTGTATGACGAACTATGTGTCAATACGTCTTTATTTACTTTCATTCAATAAGTGGAAAACATACCGTTGACTTCCTGCTTTCAGACTCTCAGTAGAACAAATGTATGCTTCTTTCTAAGTAAATTGGAAATGTGGTTTTGAGACTGTTGAATAAGCAGAGTATGTATATGAGGAATGTTAAGTTTCTGAAACTTCTAGCACCAAGTTATTGATTAATTGAGACCATGGTTTTCACATCAATAGACAGTGAAAATGATAACTTTTGCAGCAGAAATATGTCATGAGTAAGACCTACTATAATTCAGGCTCTTGCAAGATCTCTGAAAGGTAAAAAAAATATTTTAGAATGACTTCTGAGAAAAAGACATTAACATTTGACTTAAAAAAAAAGACATACTAACCTATGAATTTAAAAAAAGACCATCTAACCTATGACTTAAAAAAAGACATGCTAACTTATGACTAAAAGAAAGACATACTAATGTATGACTTTAAAAAAAGACACTTACATATGATGTTAAAAAAAGACGTACTAACGTATGACTTAAAAAAAGACAAACTAATGTATGACTAAATAAATATATGTTAACCTATGACTTAAAAGACATACTAACCTGTGATTTTTTTCAAGTCATAGGTTAGCATTTATTTTCTTTGAGTCATATGTTAGTATGCCTTTTTCTTAAGTCATAGGTTAGTGTGTCTTTTTGTGTCATTCGTTAGCATGTCAAACTTGGTCACAGTGCATGCTCAAAGCTAACATTTGCTGAGCTACTTTAGTTGAAGTACTGTGCTTAAGCAGGGGATAATTTGTCATTCAAAGAGGAAAGAGTTGACTTTTTACTCTATTGTATTTATCTGAAAACTAAATTTATTGTGTAGATCAATTTAATATAAAAAACGTACAAATATTTTAAAAAATTATCATGGTATGATACAAAACCTGACTTGTATTCGAGTTTGAGCAATTAAAAACGTTTCATTCGATAATAAACATATTTTAGGGCTTCATCTCCTTCAGAGGAATGTGTTAAAATGTGTTAAAGCCTCATTATCTAATCAAACGTCCAACCAAGTCATGTAACCGTAATGTTACATTTAACACCTCTTTAAATTTTAATCCGTTTATAAAGTCCACAACAGAAACGTCGGAACTGCATACCTTCATAGCGCGAGACTCACACTCACTCACTGCTGACTGCAGATATAAGCACGTGGGGGGTTCCATGGCGACGCGCGTCTTAGGGAGAATGCTGCTCTCTGATTGGCTGAGCGCTTAGAGCACAAAGTCCTTCATACAGGTATCTGAGAGCGGCTCACTCACCTTCCTCAGTCCCACGAGAGGAGGAAGATGGATAATTGAGAGAGCACGGAGAATAAAAGGTAGGTGATCAACAAATGGAAACTTTAGGATCGTGTTTAAATTATTACAACAATTATTATACGATATCAACTTTATGATGGTGTGTTCCTCTTGCTTGCCTTAGATGTAGTAAATATTAATTCAAGCTTTAGGTGAATTCAAGTATTTAAGTTTTTTTTAATTGTTGGTGCAGATGAATATATTTGGCGTAGTATGTGTGCAAAATCACAAAGAAATATAAAACTATTTTTTTTAAATATTTTATTTATAATCATGCCTTTTATAATTTTACCACTGCTGTTGTTTTCTGTCTCTCTGTTCTTTTGTGAAATACTTTGGACTGCATGTGTATATGTATGAAAGGTGCTTTATACATAAAGTTGAGTTGAGTTGAGTTGAAAATGTAGTCCTATGCACCAACTTTGTAACTCTTATGTGTAATCGTGGCAGGATTGAGCCAGCCATTCTATTACTTACAAACTAGTTTTATTCATCTTTTAGTTCTAATTTAGTTTATTTGTACATAAAACCTGATGAATATGTTTTGTAATTTTCTAGAGATTGTTAGTCTTAACTTCATTGGACATAGAGCTCCACACTCTTTAACCACAAGGAATTTAAAAGCAGAGCGTCAAGGACCAAGGGTTAAACGAACATAAAACAAACAAAAAGCTACCAGAAATTGCAAAATTCCAATCTAACAATCCATGAAAGACAATAAAATATTGGCCAGTTGTGCTTTATAGCCACAATCCAAACAAAACTGCATCTGTCATTGGCTCACACATAAAAGTTTGACATAACTGTCACATTTATTGCCTCAACCTCTGAATAACACGGCTTTGTTGGATCCACAGGCTGTTTGTGGTGGTTTGCTCCTGTACAGATAGGTGTATCTGTGTGAAGATAACACGATGATGCCTTTTCAAAGAGGTTTAAGATGTACTTTCACTTGTAACCGTCTCTCAGGGTTAATCACTGATTTCTGTCCTATACGTGTGAGGATTTTCTGAGGATAAGGAGTGAAAACGAAAGTCAGTCTGTACATTTTATGATGCATGACCTATATAATACTTCAGAAAGTCATTTATTACTTAAAACATTTAAATACTAAACTCTGCAAAGTGTTTCCATCAGATTGTGTCACAAAAAAGCACATTAAATGTTATCTCACAGATTCCACTTTTAAGATTCACATGCTGACCTGCATGTGGTTTTACAGCTTGGGACGTTTCCATGTCGGCCAGCTGATACGGGCTCTAAAATTTTACAGGGATGGGATGACACGGGGGTGAAGCATGAACAGGAGAGCTTTTGTGCCTCTGCCCTCACCTCTCAGGTGTTGAGACTCCTCCAAAAGGGACTTTCTTTTCAGGAGAGCCAGACAGAGGATTCTTTATACTAAAACTCATGCTCTATTTCCACGATTACAGTAGAAAGTAGGGTGTATTCATCCTCTAATGGGTTTGTTCCGATAGGTGTCTCGTGCTTAGATAGCTGTTAAACCACTTGAATATCTAATTGCCCATTATCAGTAAATGCAACATCAGGAAGATACTTTTATCCTACTTCTGTGCTCTTAAAATCTCCTCTTGGATCTGTTCAAAGCTTCCTCCTCAATCCTTATGTGTAAGAAAAGTGAGTCTTTTTACAAATGATCTGACATAATTATGAGATTTTTCCACTACAAAACAGCCCACACTCAAATGTGCATTGTCCTTGTATTACACTGTTCCAGTGGGACAACGCTGTCAAACTGGATATCACAAAGCTTTCAGCAGATCATTCCTGCTGCCCTCCACTCCCTCTGAAACTGATCCGGTTGAGAAGATTAGGAGTGGCATGTGTGCTGTAATCTGAGTCACATGTAGTGAGGAGACTAGTTAGATATCTGTCAGAAACACGCTAAGCTATGATGGACTGTCATTTTCCAAGAGCTATAGGCTGTCAAGTCATTAGAGAGCTGGTTAGGATGTAAAACACACCGTGAGGTTACAGGATGCTACGTGTGAGACTGGGTCATTTAGACATTAAGAAACTAGCCTGAAAAGTCACATATTGTCTGTCTTTGTAAACACATGCTGCTTTTAAAGACTGCTGAAGTGGTATGAAAAAAGCTATGACTGTCAAATACATTACTATACGATGGAGTTCAATGCAGCAACTGGTAAATAAGCTTTGCCAGTGAAGTTGCATTTTAAAACTTGCTTTAATTACATGAAAGTTAATATATAGTCACGTCTTAATTGCATTAAATGGTTTGTTAAGATAGCAAAGTGAGCATGAGTTGTTTTGAAAACTTGTTGGGAGCTTTGACATTTCACTCGACTCATACTCATTCATGCATCTCGTTTTAACACACGCAAAGATTAGAGCTAAAAAGGTCAACTGTTGAGAACAAGCTACGTCTTCAGAGAACTAGAGCAGGATGAAGAGTGTAAACAATGCGTGGAAATGTCTTGTTTTCCATTAGAATTGGGTTTGACCAAAAACTATTCAGTGCACATTGATAACAGTTTCCTGAACAGTGCATTTAACTGAAAAATCATGACTTTATGACAGTGAAAGTATCAAAAATGAGAGATTTAGATAATTGAGTTGTGTTGTTCAGTCAAAAATTATAAAAGGGTTCTTTGGATCACTTTAAAATTCTCTCTAGAAAGTTCAGAGTTTATCTTGAGATTCTGTCAGCTTTAATTTCATAGAAATGCAAAGAAAATGGTTCACCCATCATTAAAAACATTGTTTACATCGTTCTTCAAAAGTACCTTAATGTATGAAGACTACGTTTTCACCTAACAGAGGCATTTATAAAGACATTCACTCATTTCATCATTAAAATGCTTTAAATCTGCATTAAAGGTAAAACAAAAAGAGAGCACACAGTTTAAGATAGGAAAAGGACAAAAAGCGAAGCGATCACATCTTTCTACGAAGAACTGATCCATGTGCAGCAGGTTAGAATTCCTCGTTCAGATTTCCCGCCTTACACTAGCACACCACGGTGTTAGGTAAAGTCTAATAATGTTACAGTAGCTCAGGCCCTATTTTAATCCCTGGTTGACATAACTGGGTTATCTTTGCATGGTGGAAATAGTTTGGATTTAATCCTGAGCTAAACGTAAACACAGATGAGCCTGATCAGGATCTGCCCGGTCCCCCCTGCGGTGCTGATTACTGTTCAAAAGCAACTTTTTGGAAACAACGCTCACTTGACTCCAAGCCACATGTTAGGCAATGACTGTTGATATTGTTCAAGCTTTTATTTGTAGGAGATTAATTATGAAGGAAGCTGAAGTCAGAGTTATTTACAACTAAATTATCTCAGGTGATACACTGGCGCTGTTCAAAGGTTTATAGAATCCTCTTGTTTGTCTGTGTATTTATTTAAATGCCTTCCCAGAGTATTGGATGATCTGGAAATCCTTTGTTAAGTTTTTGCACTGCCCTTATCATAACTTTAGTGTTACCTTCTGCTAACCGTGTGCGGCAGCTTCAAATACACAAGAAAGGTTATTAACTTTCCAAATGAATGAGGTCATGTGCACAAACGGCAGGAAAACAGTGTGAGTTTGATGGCTTGTCCATGGCATGTCCAATTTTCAGAATTTGGAACGTCCCAGCTTGCTAGAAAACATCCAACCAGTCAGATTTTATTTGCTACTTACAGAGACCCAACATCAAGCCACCATGAGAAAAATATCTGGCAATGACAGCAGAGTAACCATTACCTATGCAGTTACTTTAAAGGCTCCACATTTGTTCCTGTACTGACTACAAAACAATGAGTGACCATCTACAAGTCAAAGGTTAAAGATCCAGTTAGAATATGGTTAACAGCTAACACGGTCAGCTACACAGAATCTACTTTTTATTTATTGTCCTGTATTTTTAGAGAATATTTTCACCCTGAATTCATGAGAAAGTTGTAGAGAAATTATACTAGTTTGAACTCAGTGTGTATCCTCTTTCCACAGAGTGGTAAAAAGCAGTTATCGCCCCTAACTTTGGACGAGTAAGGCCCTAAGATGCCTAAAAGTGATACCTGGCCAGGTGGCGTTGGATTAGAGAAGATGACTAGCATGGACAGTGCTGGAAGCTGTGACAGCGTCGTCAGCGCCAACTCTGGCTATGTAAGTAACCAACCTAACGGAGGGGGACTTGAGGATCTTGTTGGTCTCTTTCGAGGCGTCTCATTGTAGAGTGTTTGTCTAAATGATACTCTTATGTATTCCAGAGTGATGACAGCATGGAGCACCTGTCTGCTGAAGAGAAGGCCTGCCTCATGTTTTTGGAGGAGACCATTGAGTCTTTGGACACCGAGGAGGATAGTGGACTGTCCAATGATGAGCCTGACCAACTGCCCAGTCCTGGCAACCTCGCTACCAAACTGGCCGACCTTTCAGCTTCCATGAACAAAAGCAAGCTTACCAGTGAGTTAGTCCATGCACACTGATGTGGAATTATCTTAATAGTCAGTTGAATACTTTGCGAAGAGATGCTTTGTGTATCTAGAGAAGAACGTGTGTTTGTTTGTCTTTCAGATTCACCTAAACACACCTCCGCAGACCCCATGATGGGAAATGGTGACGTCAAGATGATGCAAAGCTACCTTGTTCCCACACCTCTCGTTATGGCCAGCAGCTCTCCGTGTCCTGAGCACCGTGCTAATCCAGGTGTCCCCACTGACAGAAACGTCACCTCTAAATCTCACGTCACACCTTCAAGCAAAGAACTTGGTCACAAGCACAACCAGAAACCTGTTCCTCCACAAGTACCTTTGGAGGTTAATGTTGTGATATCTCCTCCCAACAAGCCCAGGGACTGCCCAGTTAAGACGCCTGAAGCTCCTTTAAACCGAGGCCCTCTGTCCTACGAGGCGCTTTTTTACCTTCGAAGGAGCGCCTCAACAAAGAAGACACCTTTATGTCCCACGATTGATCATACTATCGAATCAGACAAGCGACGCCCTATCACAGTGGACGACCAAAACCATGGCAATCCTCCAAAGTCTGTCAGATTCCACCCTGATGTCCCCATCCCTAAGGCGAGCCCTCCAGTGGTGGCCCCCAAACCCAAGAAGATTCCCGTCAACATATGTGCAAAAACCCAGAAACAAGACTCCATAAAAGACTCTTTATACAACATCAAGCATGCAACAGATCCGAAGGTGGTGAGGATGGAAGCTTTGCAGAAACTAGGCCTACTTAAGGACGAAGAGCAAGAAAATGCAACTCTGGCACTCCCTAACTATTACTCTTCTATGGACCACACATGTAACGGATTTACAGAAGGTCCATCCCCATCAAGGAACCCGTCGTTCTCTCATTCTCAAGTCCGTGTAGAGCCCAAGACTAAGCCTCTACAGAGTAGTGCCAGTTTCCATCACTACTCCAGAAGTGAACAACAGCCTGTGTTTGTCTCAAATCCAACTCAATCCAATGGAGTGGGGTCAGCTAGTCTGGTGCGCTCTAATACCCTGGGCAACCACAGGAACGGTGGAAACTGTCCTGAACTGCAACACAACACAACCAAGAAGCCTGTGAACACTGCTGCAGTCCAGCAAGGGCCCAACAAATCCTCCAGCACGGTCCCGTACACAGTGATGATGGTGCCTGGGATGGGAGCTGATCGAAGGGAAGCACTAAGAAAGCTTGGACTGCTCAAAATCTAAAACAGATAAACAGCAGAAGTCCGCCAGCTCAGAAGGAGCTTAAGAATGCCGTCAGATTAAGCGTCAGGGCATTAAGGGGGAACTTGGCACTCTGCACCTTGGTAAACAGAAGTAGAAGACAATGATGATGGGCCATACCAGCACTTGTAATATAGGTCGAGGTTACCTGCTTACATCAGGGCATGTTTTCAAACCAAAGCTGACTCTAGGACTCTGACTGGCACTTTACACATTTAAACCTCCACACATTAAACAAAGATGGTATCTGAATTTATTTCATCTGATCAGGATTTGTCATATGTGTCACAAGAAAGGTGTATATATGAGAAACTGATCTTTCCTGACTGGACAACATGTCTCCACCTCCTGGCGGATGTCTTGACCTTCAGCCAGTCAGTCAGTAAGGAGGAGCTTTGAATGTTTTGGCTTCACTTTTGCACAGCCATCATGTGATTCATCTTTTTATGCAGTTTATTTTGTTTACACACTTTCTGAACCTATTGGCTTTCGTCAGATGATATTGAGTCATGTAGCCTTAGGTAGCAAAAACACATTTTTTGGGACTCTTGGCGTAGCAAGAGTTACCCAAAAACCATGAAGGACATCCGAGGCTAAGACTTCCTCTCTTTGTGCTGCGTATTATTTACAGTCTAGCTAGCAATGTCAGAAATGAGAATAGAGTAAGAGTCGAGAAATTACGTCTACAACTGGATTGGTAGCTGCACTGGCGTAGATACATGCTTATATTGACAAACCCTAAAACACTAATGATAGTCAGTGGACTGTGGCTGATGTGTTCTGCCTCTTTAGCTCTCAATTCAGACTTTTTAGCCCATGTAAACACTTCTGGTCATTACTAACTGGATTACAAATAAAAACCACAATACTTCAGACACTAGATTCACTTTATCACTGATGTAATCGTTCGCAAAATCTGCACTGTAAGTAACAAGCTGCTCGTCAATGCTTCTACTTCCAAGATAATGTGAACCCAAATCCCCTGTTCTTTCACTTAGGTCATTTTCAAACATGAACTCTGGTCCCAGGTAATGTCCGGACAAGCCCTTTCACACATGCAGCTCAAAGCAAGAGATTATCCGTGTCTGACGCTCACTAATCTTCTGGATGTATCCGGTTTGGTTTGGCTGAAAGGTGGAGTCTGAGAAGAGGAGGAGGAGGAGAAAGTTTAATCTGTAATGATTACTTGTTGGTGTTTCGGGGCTATCTACAACATGAAGTTAAGAGGGGAAAGCAATATCAACAATTCTACACTCACACACTCGGACATTACACAGACTTTGTACAGAGGTGATGGTTCAGATTTGAGATAATTTGGACATTTGTGTTCCTGAGTGCAGCACATAAAGAGGCTCAACTGTTTTTGATTGTTTCATTATTCACAAATGTGCCTGTAAGTGAAGAGTTGAGTATAAATCTTGGAACCAATCTTTAAAAATAAAGAGAATTGTGTGCAGAGTGTGATCATTGTAAAGCTTTTAGCGGTTTTGGTGTAACGTTGATGTTTTCTAATCTTACGTAGCTGTCATTTGTTGAGATCTGCTGTATTAACAGCTCACTGATTGTGTTTCTGTTATTATTTTACACTGTAAAAATGTTGTAGGTCGTTTGAAAAGTGTGTGAGAAATGCCTTCAGTGTCTGAGATTTGAGATTATTATATAGGATGAAAATCAGCGACAATGGGGTTATTTTTTACCTACAGTCAACCTGTTGCTTTAAGTCATGTGGAAATAAATAAATCTGGATTTTATGTGTTGCAGATTGTTTTCTTTTCCCCTCAGAGGTTTTTATTCAGCGCTACAACTTACATCTGTTCTTTAAAAAACGGTGTTGACATTTTCTATATTTTATGCAGCTACGTTTTTAAGACTTTTTAAAGATTGTCTGATACGTGATGTCAAATATGATTAACTTTTAGGTTTCTTAGTGCAACACAGAGAAGCACGGGCTTCTTACTTCAAACTGGCATCCCTGTGAACCTGCCAGGTAGCTTTACATCTCTCCTTCATCCAACACTCCACTTACAGAGTGACGATCCAGTTGTAGCACTCATCTTACACGCCACTCCAGCAATGAGAAAACCTGCTCAGCAGTTCTTCCATGATCCGATTATCTTGAGCCCAACCTCCGTGTGAACTTAGACGAGCAGCGTTGTCCTTTCTGTTTCCTCCACAAACCCTTTTGCATGCAACACTTCTAATTCCTCTCGCTGACTCATTTGAATCACTCGGCATCCTTATGCAACAGTGTTGTGGTAACTGAATTAGTGTGTAGTTGATTACTGTAAGAGACGATTACAGTTGCCCTCTGCAGTGTTCTCTCTCGGTGGAGCGGGGAGCCTGCCTAATGGGCCGGTCTCGGCGTCTACTGTGTCTGCGGACAGCGAATAAAGGGTGTCGAATTTGAAACTGACACGGCTCTCTGCTGGTCAAGTAATAATGAACAATGGATGAAGAAATCAGGCCGGAGCCAGAAATGGAAATACGAAACGCAGATGGAAAAGTGAGCTGCAGAAAGGATTGAGTTTATCAGAAGGACACAAATGTACACTACCAGTCAAAAGTTTGGACACACCGTCTCATTCAATGGTTTTTATTTATTTAAATTATTTTCAACATTGTAGATTAATACTGAAGACATCAAAACTATGAAATAATCTGGTTTTGCCATAATATGGCAATACATAACTGTAGTCAAATAGGGCTATCCATTGTGTACTAACCCTACCTCTGAACAACACAACTGATGGTCTCAAACACATTAAGAAGGCAAGCATGTTCTTTATCTTTACAAAGCTTCAGTAAACTCACACTGAAACCCGCAGTGATGACCCCAGAGGTCGTGAGTAACATGAGATAACCGCTGACTACCTGTCAACACTGCTGCCTAGACAACACCCCCCCTGACCTATTTGTGCATGATTAGTTTGCACAGTTTGTTTTGTTTTAGCGACTACAAACTGGTCCGTCGTGAGATCTTCTTTCTCATCTGTTTGTAACACGACCTGAGTCTAAATGGCTTTTTTGTACTGTGAAGTAAATGAAATCAAAAAGTGGATTGAAAAATGTGTTTTTTATTTTTGTTTAGTAGCAGGTCAAGATTTTTAAAATGTTAAACAATCAGCAGGTCAAAGCTCGGCTTTATAATCAGTGGAACATGTTAAGAGTTAAATATTAAAGTAGCTGGACTTTGAGTCGCACAGTGCAGGAATCACAATTTTTTAGAGACAGTGCAAAACAATCA
This sequence comes from Notolabrus celidotus, assembly GCF_009762535.1. Taxonomy (NCBI): domain Eukaryota; kingdom Metazoa; phylum Chordata; class Actinopteri; order Labriformes; family Labridae; genus Notolabrus; species Notolabrus celidotus. Next base: position 19,198,726 of record NC_048272.1, read on the forward strand.
AGGGTAGCATCATACTGTAGGTAGCATTCAGGAACACAGCAGGACTCATAATGACCACCAGTGATTAAATGTCTAGTGATAAAAGCAATTAAAAAGCTGTTCAATAACTTACCCTGAACATTATGTGATCAATAGGAGTGTATAAAATCTTTGAAGTGGACTTAACGTGAGATGTACTTGAGTGGGGATCTACAATCTTCAGTTTCCCTCACTGTTGATGTGAGATTTGCTTTTTTTGCGCTTCACCTTACCGCTGAGCGCGGTGACGCCCAACGACTCGAGACGGAAAGGCCGCGGCAGGACGGAGTCAGAGCTGACAGGCGAGTTCAAAGTGGAACCGCTCACAGTGAGGTGGGCTGCTCCATTTACCAGGGGAGGGGAGCGGACGGCTGTGGGAGAAGAGCTCCATTAGGTGGGTGAAAAGTCAGAGGACAAATCTGATTGAATCTAAACAATACTTTAGTGTGAGCCTTCAGAATTATTGTTCAAGAAATAGAGGTTCAATCTTTGATACAAGAGTATATTTTTGTCACTAGTAGTGTATTGTTTTTAGTTAGTTGTACTTGAAGATAATAAAAAACATCTGAGATGACTCAGTGGTTTGTGGATCAGTCTACAGGTCTTACCGTGAACCTTGGTAGTGTCACCTCCCAGCAGCTGACTCGCTCTCTTTGACTTGAAATAGCTGCTGGCAATGTTTTCACTGTCGCTGCGGCTCAGCATTTCCTTATATCTGTCCTCTTCCACCTGCACAAAAGAAGAAACGCTGACAGTGTTAAGCTTCTGTGCTGTTGTTTCAGAGTGTGTGAGTCAATATGATGCATTAACATAAACACACCATAACTGGCTCTCCGAAATCAGCAGATGAACCTCTGCGGGCTGCAGGTTTTGGAGCCACTGCTATTAGATGAAAAGAAAAACAGATAATAGTCAAAGATAAATCTGCAAACACCTTAGATCTACATCCTACTGTACTCCCTTCAGCCCCGTCACCTGAAGGCAGGGTTGTTTTCTGCACCATCACATCAGGGAGCCTCCAGGTGGCGCTGTCCTCATCCCACACGGCTTCCTTCTTCAAGCGGTCCAGGTTGCTGTAGTTGCAGTCTCGACGCACCAGGGGCACCATCCGCTCCAGCAGGCCGTGGAGCAACTGACCCTCCCTCTCCAGACGCCGGATGGTTGCCAGGTAGTCGTTCCTCTCCACCTCAAACTCTGCCTGCAGGTCACGGATCTCCAGTTTGGCTGCTTTCAGCTGTCACAAGAGGAGGATTGGATTAAAGGGACAACTGGTATGAGATACAAGCTCAGGACTGAAGGTTTACAGACATTGTCCTGCAGCAGATTAGCATGATTTAATTATTTTCATGGAAGATTTTTGGTGCTCAATAACACTTAAACTCTGCAGGATCTTTTGCACATCCTACAATGAAACTTAAAAAACTCTGGGCCAGGTCAAAATGATTTAAATGAGGATACTTTCAGATATTATCTTGTCAGCAAGGTTAACAACAGGTGCATTTGTCTTATGAAAATAAGAGGGCAACACCTGAAAGCAAGAAAATAATTCAAGGTTTGAAATTAATACAGCAGAAAAGGCTCTACAGCAAAGATCCAAAACATATCCCTGGTTCAAAACCTTGAGTGTTCCACAAACGTCCTCGTCCTAGAGCTGCTGTTACTCACCTTTCCTTGGACCTTGATCAGCATTTGGCTTTTTGCGTGCACCTCCTCCTGGATGGAGTTGTAGACCTTCAGCAGGACGTTTTCACTGTCCTCGCCGTTCTCCGACAGAGCACGGATAAGATGCACTTTCCTCTGGTCAGCGAGGCTCTTCCTCTGCCGGTGTCTCTGCTGCAGCTCCTTGTTCCTGACCTGCTCGCCTCCCACCACCTCCTGCTCCAGCTGCTGCAGTCTACAGAGAGATGGAAAACTATTGATGGACAACACCTTAAAGAGACAACAAGGTGTTCAAACTTTGACAGATTAGCTTTCCAACGCCCTCACAAACCAGTATCACAACCAGCCATACCAAGATCAACGCCTTATGTAATCCCATAACTTGTGAGTGGTACTGATAAATAGTATAGATGATTGTGCACCCCTAGTTTCAATACATTTTTGATTGATATTCCTGTTCATGCAGCAACTTTTCTAAAATCACAAGTGGTTTGCTTGGTATACTGTAAGCTATACCCTGACTGATGATGGGTTTATGAAGTAGGTTATTGTAACGTGAGGGTTCGATGTGTGGTGGTTGGATTACTGTATTAAGAGGAAACAGCAGGATGGAGATGGATAACTTTCTCAATAGCACTTTACTGTCGCCACATTCAGTCAGCATCCACCTTAACACTTCCTTGTCACTCAATCACATGTCACAGAACCAACCAATCAGAGGCTAGGATGACCAAGCTTCCGGTAAACATAACGAGAACCACCGAAGTAGATTCAACATGTTTTGGTCACAACTAATATGCTTTAGAAATTATTCTAATATTATGATTACATAAATAATAACTTGTGTTAACCTGTATGCAAATAGTTCACTATATAAATATTATAAACGTATTTTAACCTTCACTCAAATACATTAATTATCTCAAAATGGCAATTGACTTTCCTGTTAAAGCTTACACTATCAATTCAACTGTAAGGAGTTTAAAAAGAAGAAAGAAGTGTGGATGTACCTGAGGATACATTTTAACAAACATGAACACATTTGAAATAGTTCCCTTTTTTGTTTGTTTGATTTTGATGGGTGATAACAAAAATCATTCTGTGCAGACAGCTTTAACACATCAGCTGATGTATCAGCATAAGATAATATCATCTTAAAGAAGACATAAAGTTTCAATTATGTATTGTTGTTCAAAGATCCTGCTCTTAAAAACCTGTCAAATCATTATTGTTCAAATCCTGTGCAGAAATATTAAAGACAGTCCTCCACCAGTTAGTGCTTTTAGGGCTGATAGTTTGTCATGAACCCTTTGCTTGTAACTCAGCATGAGAGTTGTGTGGTCTCTGTCTCTGTCTGTTCTTTTATTGGACTTTTATTTGCTCTTACAGTGTTTTTATTTTATTTTTATTATTTTTATTATTTTTTTGTGGCTTTTTTTATATCTTTAATGTGTTTTATGTTTTTTTTAAATTGTGATTCTTTTATTTTATTTTCTGACAGCGTCTTATGTTCTGTGTGTTTTAACTTATTATACCTCACTGTGCAGCACTTTGCTAAACTTGATTGCTTTTTTAAAATGTGCTATATAAAGTGGATTGGATGAATGTAAAATGTGTTCTCACAAACCTTTCCAGGACGTGTTTCTGATCCAGCGGCTCTGCAGCCGTGATGTCAGGTGAGTCAATGAGCCTCTCTCCATCTGGACTCTTCTGGACAGTGACTGCTGCACAAGGTACAACCTGCTAGCTCACCAGCATGAGGAAAGAAAAGCCCACATGCTTGTTAAAATCTGTAATTGTATGTGTGATAACATCGTGCATGCTTTAAATAATGAGCTCTAACGGTTAGAAGGTGATAGTTCAAGCTACCTCTGCAAAGGCAGTCTCTCCATCAGCACTTAACCTCAGGGTATCAGTGCTGTGGTCGAGCTCTTCCTCAGCCACATGTGTCATATATGCTGAAAAACAAGTCAGTCATGAGGAGAGTTAGATACACGCACAGAAACATCATCATTGTTGATTTGATTATGCTTTCCGACAAGTTTAAGAAGACTTACATTCTTCTTTTTTGGTGGCTGTTTGTTTTTCATTCTTTAGGACAGAGCTCCCCCTGCTGGCCTTGATCTTCTCCAGGCTACACAGCTTGGATTCAAACGAGGAGCGCAGGGCAGTAATGTCCTCCTGCAGCTTGGCCTTGGATTCCTGCTCTGCATTGTACTCAGCCTGCAGCTTGGCCAGCCTCTCCTCGTACTCCTGTAGAGAGAGCAGAATACAGACGCGTAAATCACCTGGTTCCTGTACATGTAGAGATGTGAAGTGATATATGGGTGTGGGAAAAGCTTGTAGATGCCTCTTTAATCTTCTCTTTTTCTGCTTCTGATGTGCTGGACTGCGGCCTTGAAGGAACCGCTGGGGATTTATCACACGGCTGACCAGCCAGAAGAGCTGCGTGATAAAATGATCAACAAAAGAATAAAACTGGAGTTGTTTGTTTTTTAATTAAATGAAACGACTCTAGATCCTTAAAAAATATGTTTTCCACTCATCTTCAAGGCGAGAGGTAGTATATTTTACTTACATTCAAGGTCAGCAGTGCCCAGCTGTCCTGACACGAAGGCCCGCAGCTTTTTAATCTCCTCCTGATATTCTCTGAGCAGAGCATCCTTGGGGTCCTCGTTGATGCAAGGTCTGTTCTGGATGCTCTTGGCTCGGTTGGCATAGCGCAGTGTGCTCAGGCTCTCTTCGTAGTTGTTGTCTGCAGGTGACAGACAGGCGATCATCAGAGTACGGGTGTTTCCTCCCAGAGAGTCCTGCAGCAGCCGGGTCAGCTTGGAGTCTCGGTACGGGATGTACTTGGAGCGTCCATCCACCAGCGCAGAGATGACATTCCCCAGCGCAGAGAGGGAGAGGTTGATCTTGGTGGCCTCGCGGAGTCGCTCACCTGTGGCACCGGTTTTTGACTGACGCTCACTTCCGGCAAGGTCCACCAGGTTGAGTTTACCGGCTCGTAGGTGGTCCTGGCCAGCTGAATCTGGGAATGTGGAGTCACAAAGTGTTTTGAGTTAGAAGAAAAGTGAAAAGTTTGTATCCACATTCATCATTAAGCACACAGTATTAGTCATAAAAAATAATAATGATAATAAAATAGCAATGATAGTTATAATAATAATAATAATAATAATAATAATAATAATAATAGTAATAGCTAAAATAATAATAATAACCATAATAGTAATAATGAAAATAATATTTATAATACTATAATAATAATAAATTATAAAATTCCACATGTCTGCTGTACTGTATATTTATTTGTATTGATTTATCTTATTATCTTTTATTTATTTATTTACCCCTGGAAATTAATAGTTAATGTAATTCAGTCTTATCTGTTTTATTATTATTTTGTTTTAATGTTAATTATTGTTGTTCTTTTGTTTATTTTTAATTAGAATTATTAGTATTATCATTATCTTTGTTATTCTGTCTATCTATCACTTGGACATCCCCCTGTAAAGCCCATTTCTTGCAATAAAAAAGAAAATCAAGATGAAACCAGAAGGTGATTTTGTAATTTATTGAGTTGTAATGGAGTAATATGTTTCTACATGCACAGGCTTACGCAAATCATTTGTGATCTGCTGTCATAAATGAAAGCGATAAAAGATACGTTTCAACTTGTTTTAGGTATTGTATCATCCACGTGTGTGTGTGTGTGTGTGTGTGTGTGTGTGTGTGTGTGCGTGTGTGTGTGTGTGTGTGTGTGTGTGTGTTTGTGTTCACCCATGCTGCAGATCTCCAGGTGGATGCTGAAGATGGAGTGTGAGCGGGAGGAGTCTTTGTTCATCAGTGTGTAGCCCACTGCACGGTTCCTCCAGCCCTGCTCGATGATCCTCTCGCACTCGCCCACGCTGTGCACAGTGTGCATGGAGAGGTCCCGAACATACACCCCACGCTCTGGATGCTCTTTCAGCTAAAGCATTTATCAAACACACACACACACACACACACACACACACACACACACACACACACACACACACACACACACACACACACACACACACACACACAGACAAACACAATCCAGATCTATCACCTTGTTAGGACACTTTGACCTTCTAGGAATCACACACCACTGTGCTCTTAAGTCACCATGGAAACTTCTGCAGTATGGTACACACAAAGCTTGAGCAACATTTTCATTATAGAGGAGCACTCTGAGAAACAGAAGTTATACTGACTGAGGAGCTTAGAAAACTTTACTGAGCACCAAAAGTGTTAACAAGAGGCAGCGAGATACCAGAAAGATATGAGGCGTGTCATTTCATTGTTCAATTTCACCAATGATATAAAATAAACATTAAGACTGCATAGCATCTCACAGTGTTTTTGCCTTCTAGTGGTCTTAATGTCATTTTAAGACCTGTGTTTCAAACATGTCCCTCCTGAATCCAGAATAAATCTAAAAAGCAGGTTTTTTACCCATTAAGTTCGCACTAAGTAGTCTGAGGGTAGATTGAACCTCACCTCAATGATGTGAAAGCACAGACAATAAACTCAGGCCACCATTCAACAGGTGAAATGTGCACACACTGAAAATAATTTCTCTGATTTATTGCAATAAATTCCGATTTTTGGGACGCACATATTGTGGTAACAGTTCAGTTCATATTTATTGTGCAGCCCTAGGACAAAAATATTCCATATCAATGTGGATTTAGTGCTGAATTTGCAACAATAAGATTGTTTGAGAACTCTCTGCTAGACAAGCATTAAGAAAATCATCCCAAATTCTGTTTTCTGCATCATATATTCACAAACCGATCACAGCAAATAAAGGCTCAAACACTGTAAATACACTACCGGTCAAAATTTTGGAAACACCTTCTTGTTCCAGGGTTTTTATTTATTTTAATTATTTGAAACACTGTAGATTAATACTGAAGACATCAAAACTATGAAAGGTCATATATGGAATTATCTAATTAACAAAAAAGTGCTAAACAAAGCAGAATATTTTTTATATTTTAGATTCTGTAAAGTAGCCCCCTTTTTCCTTCATGACAGCTTTGCACACTCTTGGTATTGTCTGCTTCATGAAGTGGTCTCCTGGAATGGTTTCTAATTGACATGAGCCTTGTCAAGAGTTCATTTGTAGAATGACTTGCCTTCTTAATGTGTTTGAGAACATCAGTTGTGTTGTTCAGAGGTAGGGTTAGTATACAATGGATAGCCCTATTTGACTACTATTGTAATCCATAGTATGGCAAAACCAGATTATTTCATAGTTTTGATGACATCAGTATTAATCTACAATGTTGAAAATGATTAAAATAAAATAAAATAAAAACGTGTCCAAACTTTTGACTGGTAATGTATACTGGATCATTTGTATGCTGACACTGATAAATCCATCATAACTAAGAAATATACTGCCCAGCAAACATATCAGTTGAGTTCAAGTTGAATTGAAAGCAGACATACCTCCAGTCTCTGTTTGGTGTCACTTCCCAAAAGGTCTCGGATTTCTTCATTGTATATTTCGAGGTAGGAGGCCCTCACCAGGAATTTTGTATTTTCTGCACACTAGCTTGCCCACAAAAACAAACATATTACATAAATCACTTTGAGTTAAAAAAAAACAACAACTACAGCCATTGTTCCAGAAAAGAGGGCACTGATTGACCTTTTAATGTAAAATGTCACTTTCAAAGCTGGAACTGATAACAGTGAGTAGGCCTACCTGAATGCTCTCAAATATGTGCTCAAATGCTCTAGGGATAACTCCCCTCTGGCCTGCAGGCTCTGGAACACCCTGCATGGTGAAAGATTTCCCGCTTCCTGTTTGTCCATAGGCAAAAATTGTGCCGTTGTATCCCTCTGTGACACCCTGTAGAGAAATACACGTTGCATGAATTGTTGTTTACATAAAGCAGCTGTAAACACCCTGCTCAGACTCAATCAATCAACATTTTTTTAAAGCGCTTTTCATATGATATTGTAACAGAAAGTGCTGTACATGAAAATAATAAAAAAAGAATAAATAAAAAATATTTTAAAAAATAAAATAAGAAGACCCCCAAACCCACATCACAATATAATAATATTATAATAATAATAATACAAATAAAATAAAATAAATAAATTAAAATAAAAAAGAAGTTGCTGAACAAACTGAAGAAACACTGGAGGAATAAGATGTTAAAGCTCAACCTAGGAAACTAAACTCACCAAAATAAAATTAATTAATAAGATCAAAAACCAGCAAAAGAAACTAAAATTAAGTACAGAAAAGTTAAATAGAATAAAATGTTAAAATGCATCAAATTAAGACTAAATAAAAAATGAAATAATCCATAATAAATTAAAAATAAATAAATAATAAATATGTATTGAACAAATAATATATGTGTTTATAATAAATTAAAATAGGACTGTATATACTTTTAAAAGTTACTTGAATTTGCACTATATAATAAATAAATTAATAAAATAATAGAACACTAAAATATTAAACCAGTAAAAGAAACTAAGATGTTACACTAAAATTAAATACAGCAAATAATTAAATGTTAAAATACATCAAATTAATAACTAAATACAAAATTAAATAACCAACATTAAATTAAAAATACATAAATAATAAAAAATCAACTGAACAAATAATATATGTCTATAATAGTTTAAAATAGGACAGTGTTTGCTTAAAATAGTGACAACAATTATAAGACTAAGACTCAGTTAAAAGCGAGGCTAAAAAGGTAGGTCTTGAGTTTGGTTTTAAAAATGTTAATGCTGACCTTTAAAAGTGAGTGACAGCAGACTGATGAGTAAATAATGAGGTTTGCAGTCTTTAGCAATAAGATCTGTGTTGTTGGTCTGGTGTCCAGTGACCAGAAAGCTGCTTATGTAATACCTCCATGTCTATACATTTAATGCACTGAAAACAAACAAGAATTATTGAATGAGTGTACCTCAACCAGAGGATAAGCAATCTCGTTGTACATTTCCTCAGTGTTTTGATCCAGGAAGTAGGTCCCATCAAAGGTGAACTGCTTGGCCGGCTCGTCCACAGCTCCTGGTTTCTCTATGAAGCACTGGCAGCGGTGCAGGTCCATGAACAGGACCATCTTGCAGCTGAGGGCCTTCTCCCTGTCATTCAGGGGCCTACACCTGACCACCACCTTCACTGACTCTGACCCCATGGCTCAGCAGTCGCTCAGAGACAGTCAGTGCATTAAAAACATTTTAAATAAAGGGTAAAATATTAAAGTGGGTGTTATAAATGTGTTTCTGAGAGGTGATTCAGAGAAGTATCTTCGTTACCTCCATTCATGGTCGAACTTGCAGACCAGCTAACTCACATCCCCATTTAAAGTCCACAGAGAGAAGCGATAGGAGGAAATCAAACATCAGGTCGAACTTCAAAGGAACTGAAAATAAATGTAAGTTGATTGGAGGTAAAAATATTCCCAGACCAGGTGCTTCTCCTCGTCAGGTATCGCTACAGGTCCCTACCATTCTGCTCTCCTTTCCACTACGTTCAGAAGTTGCCTAGCAACAATCAACAACCGCTGAAGGAGGGCCGGTAACAGCGACCCAGCGGCGGCCATTTTGGATCAGTTAGCAAGCACCAAGAACATTCAATGACAAATTATATTCAATAAATGTTGAAAAATGTTTGGCTAAACTTGTGCCAAATGTTTCCATTTCTTTAAGCAAGAAAAAAAATGAACACCTATTCAGGATGATGTAATGACGCCATCTTTCTCAAGCTAATGCTAACAAAGCTAAGATGCTAGCTAGGGAGCATGCCCATGTTCCCACATTTCTAAGATTTTTTTTTTCAAAATTAGGCCCCATGTTCCCACACTTCCTTTTTCATACATTTGTATCAGATTGTATCCCCCTTTCCCCAAATTTGGTAGCCAATTACACCCAACCTCTTATCCAGTAGCAATGGACTACAGATGGAATGTAGCTTTTAGCTAAATCTGGTGGGCCTATCTCTTTGTTTATTGCAAACATTTAATGTAAAGGCGTTTTTCGACCAGAGGAACTTTACCCCGGAACTAGGGACTTTACCCCGGAACTACATGCGTTTCGACCAGAGGAACAAGCGTCTTTATTTAGTTCAGGGGTAGATAATCTCCCCCCTGAAAAGCCCCTGCTAGAGGGTAGTACTTTTCAAAGGTCCCAGGGCTTTTGGGGTGCAGGGCCTGCAATGCTGAACGGGTCTGATTAGTAGATTACCTGCAGTGTTTTTATTCTGCCTGCCATCCACAATAACATCACACACATCTGTAATTCACTTGATTTCTCTTTCTTTCATTTGTTCTATCTTTTTTGTATGTGTGTGTACTTTTCAAAAAGAGGAAGCTGTGATTCACTTGTCTTAGCAGATTTATACGTCACTGGCCTGATTTGCACAATCTACCTGGGACTTCAGGCCGCAGTCGAAACGCAGACAACAATGGGGGCACAGAACCTTTCAGTTCAGGGTAAAGTAGTTGGTCGAAATGCACCTCAAGTGCACGTTGTTCTTAATAAACAAACTAAACTAAGTAGCACAGAGGCCTCGCATTGACTAGCTTCCGGTCAGATCAGTCGAATTAAGCGCAGCAACTGGACGCAAACCATAGTTTGCAGTCCTAATTTTGAAAATGTCCTAGAAATGTGGGAACAAAGGGATAACCACGCTAGCTAAATGTTGAGTAGCAATGTAATTGACTACCATCGGAAACTGACTCCTGATAGTTTGAACGAGTACTTGAAGCTTTTCAAAGTTTTCTTCTCTGGATTATGTACAGTTAAAAAATAATATGTTGGAAGTTTGATACTATATGTTAACCAAGAAGCAGAACATCTTTTCTTCATGCAGTGGTCAGACTCTATAACCAATAATATATATATATATATATATGTTGTAAGATATGTTTATTTTTTACCTCTTTAATTTAATTGCTAATACATTTTTAATAATTGATATTTTATAGGCTCTTGTTCGCTTTATACTCTTTTGCACTGTCTACTTTGCTGCTGTGACACTTAAATTTCCCGTATGTGGGACGAATAAAGGACTATCTTATGTTATTTCTGCAATGTAAAACAATTATTACACTGGTGGATACCCTGGGATAATACGGTTCAAGTACATGAAAAATACGGCCTCAGTGAAAATAAGTTGTTACTTATATCTGAATTAGGGATTGGGAAATGCAGGGTAACATGATAACATACACAATATGGCTTATGGCTTAAGCTGTTTTGCTCTGCAGTCATAAAAGATAGAATACAACTTAAAGTCGGTACAGGTTCAAATAAGAACACACCTTTCATTTAATCTCAACAGGGATAAACAATGTTGAACATAATTAGTTGGTCTAATATGGAAAAGACAAGCAAGGGAAAAAGTAATGCAGCCCCTTTGACTGTAAAAATATATATCACAGACATATAACAAGACCTGATTTCAGACAACTGTTAATTTCAGGCTGAAAAATCTAAACACTTCCAGTTAATCAAGAGTACCAAAAGGTTAGTCTGATTACAAACTTTAGAGTTCAAAAATGTAAAAAGACAATCAACCTTTCCCCCTCTCTGTAGGTTGTCTTAGTGGTGGCAAGAGATGAAATATACAACAACAGTCGTGTATTACAAAGCCTACATTTTTTCTGGTCCAGACCCTTTATGTCCAAAGTGCAAAGAGCTTCTCGTGAGCAAGATTAAAATACAAACAAACAATAAAAAATACAGAAGACATTTGTGCATAATGTACACAATGTAGGACTGGAAGAAGAGTAATTGCTTTGCCATTAGGTGCAACAACCTGTATGATCATCTCTCATTTTCAGGTCGTTGCACCTCTAAGAACACTGACAAACTCTGATGCCTTAAAGGCACGAATAAAAGTATTATTAAAAAAAAAATTAAAATATAAAAGCAGCATGAAAGATTAAATCTTTCACAAATAAGTACTCTTTGAAAACTATTTACATTGAGTGCCAAAACTGTTGGTATTTTCATTGTGTTATAAAGTTTGTGAAGCCAACCCAAGACGCCACGTGTGACCAGAAAACAGGATTTTAAGTGCAGGAGAAAAAAAGTGTCACTTAGTTTGGAGTCTCTGATGTTGGCGGTTCACAAGTTCTCATGTCCGGGGTTAAACCCATTCCCTCCTGTGGGAACTTTTAGTTTTGGCTTGGCTATTGATGGGCTTCACAGCCTGCTGTTTGCTGGTGTTTTCCTCCCACTCGTAGCAGTGGTTAACCCGGGCACAGCTCAGTGGACATGACAGCTCCCCCTGATTCTCTGTGTAGTGTTCTATTAACTCTGCTATGGAACTGAATTCAGCTTTGCATTTCTGCAATGAAACAAAACCAAAGAGAAGAAATTGTAAAAAGAAGTCACAACTAGAGGTACACAATTATCAATTTCATACATTTATTATCAAATGGAAAAGGTAATTTTATAAGTGTTATGGTGGGATTTTGCACTCTGAATGAGTCACAATAACTCAATATTTTAGAGCTCTGCAGCATAAGATTATATACCTTCTCAGATCCAGTATAACAACCTTTAGTAAGACATGACACAAAATGATATACTTCATTGTCCTTGTAGGGAAATATGTCGTGGAGTTTGATGTTTATTTTAAATCCTATTTAAAATATGACATTTCTAAAGACAGCCATATAAACACAACAATATGTGTCAGCAGGGAACCTAGATTCATCCATTTATGGCATTAGGGTTCCTATAAAAAATGGCATTTAAGCTGTAAGATGTTTTACTTAGTGAAAGCTTGTTAAATCCTCCCCAACATTTTAAAGAACAACCAATTCTAAATAGGGAGCAATGCCTGTGAGCTAGTTCAGGCAGGATGCGTAAACTTGACATCATTCTCACAATCACCTCACAAAATTGCCCCTCAATTAGGCGGTCTATTTAAGTGTGGACGTGCTGGGACAGCTACTACTACTACTATTCGTCTCATCACTATCATCGCTCTCTCTCTCTCTTAATCTCCTCTATCCCTCTCTCCAACCCCAACACGGTCTCAGCAGATGTCTGTCTAACATGAGTCTGGTCCTGCTGGAGGTTTCTGCCTGTTAAAGGAAGTTTGCAGCATTTAGCAAGTCACAGTGGCAAGGACAAAGTGCTCTGCTCATGGTGGATTAAGATGAGATCAAATTGAGTCCTGTCTATAAGAGGGGACTGGATCTTATCCTGTCTTGATGTTGGCTCTTTTTGTAATTTAACATAGAGTACAGTCTAGACCTGCTCTGTTTGGAAAGAGTCTTGAGATAACGTTTGTTGTGATTTTTGACTGTTGTGCTATATAAATAAAGATTGATTGATTAAACTGCAGGAAAGCAGGCAGGCTCTGACTAGAGGTTTAAGATATGATGTCATCGCTCCTTCATTTCTGCAAAGTTAATCTGGAAGGAGTGATGAAGTTCAGAGCCTAGATGCCAAATACAATATAATAATAATAATAATAATAATAATAATAATAATAATAATAATAATAATAATACATTTTATTTAAAGCGCCTTACCAAATGATCAAGGACACTTTACAGAGAGGATAAAACACAATAAAAACAACAACATAAAATAAATAAAAATAACAAGCAAATTTTGCAATATTATGCTGCTGAATACAGTTTTGATTAGTTCAACATGAGTTGAATGACTGAAATATCTTAAACTGCATTAATAAATATATTTCTTTTAGCTGGTAATATATAATGTGTGAATTATTGATTATACTACCTTTGAAACAAGTATCTTGTATCAGGCTTAGACAATATATCAACAATATTCTGTTCAAAAATGTTGAATGGTGCGATAAGTAAATTGTGTAAAGAAGTAACTCCAGAGCAGGTCAAACATTTTTCTGAAAAAGCTATTTCCGTTGTAGTTTGGTAAATATTAACCTGCTGTTTGTTATTAACATCCCCCCTGATGAAGCAATTACCTCCAGCAGGAACTTCCCTTTGCGAGTGTTTCCTATGAGGTGTGTGATCAGGCCAGAGGGGAACCGAATGATGAGAGAGCCACATTTGGGTTTCTTAGGATGTGGGCAAAGAAGGTACGATCCCAGAACATCGTCCGCAAGCAGAGAGTAGCTGCTGTCACTGAAATGAAGACAACGTTAAAACTTGCACCCTGAAAATATAAAAACATCCCGCAATAAGTGAGGTATGGTTGATGTACTGGGGACACGTACGCTGCGAGACCAGCCCAACACCACACTGCCTGAGCCAGTGCTTCTTCTGACTCGGCCAAGCTGGGAGCCCGGGATCTTTTTTTGGGCTTCGTGTCTTGATCCTTTCCTTTTTCACACACAAAGAGAGATCAGTGTAAATCTACAGATATGTAAAAGAGCAGATATTTAATCAGCCGTGTTTGTGTGGGGAAACAGCCAGCGTGACTCTGTAAGGAAAGTGTTAACCTGGAGAAGCTGAGAGGAAACCCAGTGGTGATGAGATAACCAATGATACCAAAGCTTGTGTCTTAATCACCCTGTCAGATTGTAACATTTAACGAATGTGCCCTCTGACACCACAACAGATGGTGAGTGATGCCCATCACCCAACACTGAAGGCTTGGCTTTACCTAATCAGCTCTTTGACCCTTGAAAGCGCTCTGTGAACACTTGGCCCACCTTGTGACGCACTCAGTTGCTCCTGAACATTTCGCTGTTTAAGCGGCGTGAAAGTGAACGAGCGGTAAGCTCCGGAGCGCAGCACTTTAGTGCGGATGGCTTTCTTGCGCATCAGAGATGGAGAGGAGGTGGGGAAGACTTCATCCTGGCTGCTGAGCTGATCATCAGAAGACTTTTGATTCTTCTGTAGACGAGGAAAAGGAAAAAGTGTTTAGTAGAGGCTACAAATGAGAAGGAAAATGTGGTTCAAGTTTTGTCATCGCCGCACCTTACTGCCTGGTAACAACCCCCTGAAAGGTGCTCTTCTGAAAGACACCAAGGCACTGACGCTGAGAGGGAAGCCGTGGTTGAGCAGGGAGGGGTTGCGACGAGGAAGGGGGCCGACAGAGTCCTCCTGGGCCTCCTCTGGGTGCTTTTCTAAGTAAGACAACTGGAAGCAGCGGCATAGCACCAGGTTCAGGAACTGAGCCTGCAGGAGAGAATGTGGAGGAAACACTCAAATACTCAAATAATAGAATTTAAACTGGATGAAACTTCTGTCGCTTGGCTAATTAGCATGATAGTCTTAATTGACAACACTGCGGGCCTGCTGGTTGTACTTAAAGTCTCTAAAAGTAGTATGGGAGGTAGAACCTTCAGTTCTCAGGCCCCCCTCCTTTGGAATCATCTACCAGTCAGGGTCTGGGAGGCAGACACCCTCTCTACTTTTAAGAGTAGGCTTCAAACTTTCCTTTTTGATAAAGCTTATAGTTAGAGCTGGATCAGGCTTGGACTAGCTCTTAATAATAATAATAATATAAAATAATAATAATAATAATAATAATAATAATACATTTTATTTATAAAAACGCTTTAAAAGATTCTCCAAGCGCTTTACAGGAAAATAAAATTATACAATAAAAGCAAAGGAAAATAGTGCAAAAAAAAAAAAAAAAGCAGAGAAAAGCAAGGCAGCAAAATAAAACAAAACAAGAAAAAAATCAATCAATTATAGTTTAAAAGCCTTTGTAAAGGCTTAGTTATGCTGCTTTATGCTGACAGCGGCAACAGCTTCTACAACTCGTCTCATCGCTATCACCGCTCCCTCTGTGTCTTATTCTGCTATATCCCTCTTTCCAGACCCAACTCGGTCTCAGCAGATGGCTGTCTCACGTGAGTCTGGTTCTGCTTGAGGTTTCTGCCTGTTAAAGGAAGTTTGTCCGTGCCACTGTAACTAGCTAAAAATTGCGAGGTGCAATGCTCATGGGGGATTAAGGTGGGGTAAGACTAGGTCCTATCCTGTATTGGTGTTTGGTCTGATTTGACGCTATACAAATAAAGATTGATTGATTGATTGATTGATTGATTGATTGATTGATTGATTGATTGATTGATTGATTGATTGAAGTCTAGGTTGGATCATTTGAGGTGTGAAGACTTACAGATTCATTAAAAATAGGGCTTATAATAAAAACACTGCTTTAATAAAAGCAATAAAAACATGTATATATTGTTTTTATCAGTTATTGAACAAGTAACGCATGTTCCTTGGGGCATTATTAAAATCTCTATGGAATATATTTTACAGTGTCAAAGAGGAGGTACTAAATCTTAACCAGAGGCAGCTTTTGAGGACTTGGCTGCCACAATTTTGGGTAACAATTTAGCTTATTTAGTATATTTGCAAGTCAGGTTATAATTTATTATTTTAACTCTCTGCTTTTCACCGTACAACAACCCACATGTCTCCTTAACATACGTGACTTACTCTCTAATTGAAGCATCACAAATCTATTTTCTTTTTGTCGTTACAGAGAATCAACAAAGCTGGACGTCTCTCACCGCTCTGGCGTGCCTTGCTTTGAAGACGTGGCAATACAGCTGGACGTCAGCGCTTCCAGGGTTGTGAGAAACGAAGGCGAACTGGGCGTCAGAGGGCCGGGCAGTGGACAGAGAGACCCTACGTAGAGCGTGAGCCATGAGGAGAGTCTGCAGGCAGGGAGGGTGAGATCAAAACAACATCATCTACATCCTCAACATCAGTCTTTATATTTAAAGGAGATTAACCATCATACTTACTGTTTCATCCTCATCGTACATTTTCACACCTTTGATGGAGAATTTGATGGACACAGACCTCCTCCTTTTGCACTTCTAGTCAAAGAAAACAATAACGCGAGGTGTAGATTTACAGTGGTGGCCAAAATTATTAGAGCACTTGGAATATTTCAGAGGTTTCAGTTGTTTTGTTGAATTAAAATACCCATAACTTCAATGGAAGATCTACAAAGTCCTAATCATGCTCTATAAACCATAGAATAGAGCCATCATCGTCATTTTCGTTACAAAAAAACAAGCTAGGCCTATTTCACTGTCAGTGTTACACAATCATGATTCTTCACAAAAGACGCCAAATGGCTTGTGTAATCATGATCAGGTGTGATCGTGGTTAAATTGATGGTCTTTTGAGTCTTTTGAATGTAGAACTGTTAACTTGATGCTCTGATGAAGACAGTGTTGCCTGATGATAAGGAATGAATAATCCAAATCAGCGATACTGTAGATTGTGACATCAGGCCTTTGAATTGTACGTTATATGAAGATTGAATGTCTATATTGATGCTTTGTGGTGATCCTGTTTTTGTTGAAAATGTCAATACATTCAGATCTGTCAGGTGTTCTAATCATTTTGGCCACCACTGTTTAACACAGACAGTTTGAAACAACTCAAAAGGCTCTTAGGACTTACTTTAAGGGCCTTCAGCTGAGTGTGCAGTTGCTCCATCTGGTCATCCAAACAGCGGTCGTCCACAGGAAATGAGCCCACATACTTCACAGCAGAGACAGGGGTTGAAGTACATATGCAAAGAAATGTAAACTAAATCAGGTTTCTGCACTTACCTCTGCTGATCGTGTGATGACTGAACTATCTTCTCTTTCTGGAGCCTCTCCCATGTTGATTGTTTCTGTCTGTGAAACACATAGCAGGACAATAACAATACAAAAGAAACACACACATGTAAATAAGAAGGAAAACAGTGACTCCGTTGAATATTTGTAACAGCGGTTTGATGGGAGATTGAAGATAAGACCAAATGCCATAGCCTGCGGTTTGTATTTTTGCTCTTGTAGTGTTTTTAAGTGTGCACCTTCTGCGCTTTCGACACGCGTGCTGCGTCGTGAAATGCGTCAGGTTTAAAGGAAAGTTTGGATTACTTCGGATTAAAACGGAGCAAGTGAAAACAAACATGTAAAACCCCGCCAGCAAACACCGGCTCGAGCCCGTGAAAACCGAGTTCAAAGGTTGTTTCAAAGCTAAGGAATTCAAGTGAACTCACTTTTCAGAGTCGAGAAATCTCTACAACCAAACACACACACCACCTCCGCCCAGTCTCAGACCTCTTCACACGCCGCAGTCCTCCACACCTTTACCTGCGTTCACCTCACGCCGCTCCGTGGTCCAGGTGTGCTGCTGCTGCGTCAGGGGCCGAGGGAGAGGAACAGCAGAGAGGGACGCAGAGAGGAACGGCAGAAGAAGGAGGAAGAGAAGGAGGAAGAGGAGGAAGAGTGGGTTTACAAACACTTCTCCCCTTGGGATTTGACACTCAGCGTTGAATCACCCCTCCCTCTGTCTGCTTCTCTCTCTCCACTCACGCTCTTCCCAGACATTCCTGCTCATTGCGAAATTCAACTTGGTGACGTCGCAATCAGGTGGTGTCAAAAGTTGGGACTGATCCTTTAACTTTATCTTCTTTTTTTTACAGACATAAACACAAAACAGTCATAAACTTTTGAAATATAAAGGGGTATTTTTTTAAACAGATTTTGAAAATATGTGGATCTTTTATACATTTAATAAAATTACTTTAAAAAAAAATAAAAAAATTCAAATTTAGATCTTTATACATTATAAATATAATAAAAACTAATTCAAATTTAGATATTTAAACATTGTAAATATAATAAATACTTATTCAAATGTTGATCTTTTATCGATTTTTAAAAAACAGCAACAAATAATACAAATTTGGGTCTTAAACATTTAAAAAATAATACAAATTTGGATCTTTTATCGAGTTTGGATCTTCTATATATTGAAAAATATATATCTTTAAAAATAATCCAAATTTAGTGTCAGATCCTTTCTAAAAAAAAAACCCCAAAACATTGAAAAAAATGACAGATCCTTCACTTAAATACAGAAGCCCTAAACATAATAAACATCCGTACATTTTTACTTTTTCCATTTCCCCCTGATTACAGGTAATTTGTGACTGCTTGCCCAAGATCTTTTTTTTGTGATCATTTTTTTATTCTTATTATTGTTATCCATAAAAGAGAAAGACTAAATTAAACATACACAAATAGCAGAAGAAGTACAGGAGAGAGGGATCATGTCTATTTCTGATGTCAGATAAAAGAGAGTAGATGAATTAATAGATAAATACAAGCAGAGATTCACTTGTATCTCTCTCCCGAATCACCATGGCATGAATTACAAACATAGGTAAACAAAAATAAAAAGAGGAGAGAGAAAGACGACAAACGTCTCACCCTTATAAGTAAGCTCCAGCCCAACTCCACCCAGAGGACCCTGCGGATGGACGAAAACCTGTTTATAGCAGACTTCAGAGAGTATATGGTGTTAATTTCAATTTGTCACATTATTGGTTTTAGTATGATGTATTTCTGCTGCCCAGCATGGATAACATTAAATGCTTGCACAAGATCTGGACTTATAGTTCTTATATTGGGATATCAAACCTGGTTTCTCCATCACACTATACATCATTTATGTAATTATATCAGATAGTAAGGCTTGTTTTTGTGTGTTAATGGGATAATTTTCATGCAGTTGTGATTGTTAAAGGCCGGATCATGATGTAGCATGTTTCCATTACCTGCAGTAAGACTTGTGACCATGTGATGTGGACTTACATTCACTTATCACAAAAACAGATGAAGTAAAATGTATTGACGTGTCCATTCAGGGCTGCCGTACGGAAGTAGTAGTATCTAATTTGAAGTACTTCACTGCTGGACTTGATATTGATGTTACTTTGAGCAACATTGAGCTTGTACAGAAAAGTGTTTCATTGTAGAGGCACAGAGTCTTAAAGATGTCCATTATTATTGAATTCACACTGATGCAACTATGCATTTTATGATTTATGGTCAAGATTGAGTTTGTTTTAATTCATTTGAATAATAGCTGCAAGTTTCATCCAGTTTTAATTAAACCAAAGGGTGACAACTTAATCTGGAAGTTATAAAATTAATAATTGGAGGGACAGAAAATGAATAAAAGCTGTGTTTGAATAAGTCCTCTCATTTGGAACTTTAATTTTTTTTTGTTTTTTTTTTCAAATATGCTAAAAGATGCAGGTTTAATCTGTTCATTTAATCAATTTAATCTCATCAGGTGATTGGTTATTCATTTTCTAAAGAAGAAGAAAATATTCGGTTTTGTTTAAAAATCAATCTGCACCAAATACAATCAAAGTAACAGAAACAAAATACAAATATAGCCATTTTATTAATGACTTGGAAAAAAAGCTTAACAACACAAGGGATACATGCATGCAGGGTATGTATGAGCTATTATCCTCCTTTTTCTTTTTCACAACACACATTTCTTACAATTTGGTACTGAATTACAGCTGTGAAGCAAGAAAATCAATTTTAGTATTTGCCTGTTTAAACACACATCATCTAAAAAAAGACACTTTTCAAATATGACTCGTTTTTTTAATGAACACTGTCAGGTCGAGGAGTTAACAGAGGGTGCGTTTGTTACCTGCAGTCTTTTCTTTTCACGGGGTAAAATTTTGTGTTAAATAAACAAAAGTCCATCGTTGTTTAAATTATGATCAGAAGTAGACCAATATGCATAAAAATCAGATTCCATACAGCGATAAAAGCCAAAATATGATACTTTAATCTCAGAACGCAGGAGAATAACCTTAAGATCGGTTTCATAAAATCTTAGTGTCATCGGTTTACAGTGTAAACTCTTCAACCAATATTATTTTGACTTAAAAATGATCACTCTCCACCTTCCAAAATACTGACATTTCACATTGTTTGGTATTAGGAACATGTGCTTCCAGCACCTACAGAGTGAATGAGGAACACATATAAAAACAGAAGTAACTGCATGGCTCTAGTTACAGTATGTCAGATTTCGCTATGCTTTCCCTTACCTGGCAGCTGTTCCGACAGCAACACTAACTGAGCTTCTCTACACACGGTGATTAAAAAGGAAATGCAGAACCTTTCAAATGTACAGTAAACTGAACTGGTAGGATAACGTTCTTATTCTACAATAGAAATAAAAAAACTACAGCCCCGTTAAAAAGGGAGAAAATGATAAAAAGAGAGAGAGCACTGAAACAAAGCGGCCCAGTTCGTGGAAGGCGTTCCTGGGCTCATTATTTCCCTCTCTTGGACTTGCGTCCGGACTGCTTGCTGCTCTTCGCCCCCTTCTTGGCGGGAGACTTAGGGGTAGGCTCTGCAGGCTGAGACCTCCTCCCCCCTTTGGTCGCTGGCTTTTTAGCTGCAGGCTCCTCGTCGGACTCCTCTGCCTTAGATCTCCTGGTCCCCCTTGTCGTCTCCTGTGGGACCTCGACCTCGTCCTCGTCTGGTGAGGACTCTCTGTACGAAGGCCTCTTTGACCCTCGTTTGGCCAGCTTTTTGACGGCGGGTGTTTTAGGCTTTTTTGCGGGAGATCCTCTCTTCACGGGTGTAGCTTTCGTTGGTGTCGGGGGTTCCTTCTTTGCTGCCGCTGGTTTCCTGCCCTTCCTGGCTGAGGACACCGCTTTCTTGGCCGGAGACTTCTTCGCGAGGGGCCGGCCCCTGCCTTTAGCTTTAGACTGACTGGCGCTCCGAGATTTCTTGGCCGGTGGAGGGCGGCGAGCTTTGGGTGGAGGCCTCTTCGGAGCTTTCCTAAAAATATTGTGAACAGGAAACTTTAACTAAAGCAGGAGGCTCATACTGTACACACATCACACATCACTGGGAGGCGAAGAGCTATTTGAAAACTGCATCAGTGGAAAGAGGAAGCTCAGCTCACTGGATTTAGACTGACAGCATCTAACCCCCATCTTCGCTCTGTTAACGCTCTGAGAAAGGCTGTAAACATTGAGCAGAGTGGGCTCTAGATAGTTCACTATTAAGTGAACGGATGCTGTAACATCTTTTTAACTGTGTGACAGATTCACTGGGATTCAAATGTTTCCATCAAAATAGATTTATGCTCAAGAAACTCCCTGCAGACTTCATACTGGGTCCATCTACATTTTTCTGAACCCACCTCTTTCGAACAGGGGCTTCATCCTCAGACTCTTCCTCTTCTGACTCTTCTTCTGACTCTTCCTCATCAGAAGAGTCGGCCATCCGCCTCCGCTTGGTCGCAGGTTGAGAGTTTTTCTTGACGGGCTCTTTGTACTTGTCAGGGTAGAGGATGGTCGGGCTGAAGAGAGAAGTTTATTAGACATGTCGATCTTGGAAATGTTGTCAAGCTTCCTACTTTAAATAAATTCAACAGAACATCATATTAAATTATATAAAAGGACTAAGTCTCTGAATCCTTTTCTCCAAATGTCGGTGACATACCTCGGGTAGAACGGGAAGGAGAGCTGGTAGGTCCCTGTGAAGCCGTGACCGGTGATCTGCTCCATCCAACCCAGTACTTTACACTTTGACAGAGTCCTCCTCAAACTGGCCACTAAGGGAAGAGGATTCTTCTGTTAGTGTTGATGCACAAACCTTATGGAGTGTGTACGTTTCATGATACAAGATAAACAAAGTCCCTTAGAGTGACGCACAAACCAAAGACAACCTATAGTATAAAGAAAGTGCCGGTTCGCTGCAACCTTCACAGTAAGTTTTATTTGTTGTTATTATGAATTATTGCTGCCATATAATATTGCTTGAGTGACAGAAGAAAGACGTTTCTTTTCATCTATAAAGCCAGCACGAGCAGCAGAGTCCTCCCCGTCCCTCCTGTCACTCACTGTGGTGTAAATTTCCTCCCGATCGACTTATGGGAGCTTGTTATGTCGACTGATGCTATCTTTCTCAGACAGAAGTCAAAGTTCGGTTATGATTCCGTTCAGTCTTTAAAATCAACAGAGTCTCATCCTGCTGCCTTTGTTGAGCAAACTTGAGCTCCTCACAATATTCAGGTCCGACTGTTTCTGTGTGCGGCTATGTGGATCAGTAAATATGACGTGTGACGAAATGTGACCAAGTGGCAACCGCCGGTCTTAAAGTATGAACTTCAGTTAATCGAGCGTCCGCTTGAGGCTAGCTGCAGAAACACCAGACACCACTGGTGTTTTATAACATGGTATTTTGTAAGATATTAAACTTACGAGTTCTGCCTAAATAAGGACATGGCTGACTTGATTGACAGGCAGGCACCCTGTAGCCCACCTTTTTACCTCACACTAACTCGACAGACATCAGGTTGAGTTCAGCATTTCCAATATGGCACCGGCCGACAATTGGCTTCAAAACAGCGCTTCAGTAACAGATGGGTGCCGTCACGCATACCACGTCCATTATTTATACTGTCTATGAATGTGATGTAAGTACATACGTTTCCTTTTACGCATGTTTTTCAAGGGGAAAAACTTCCTGTATTCTGACCAATATGGCTATTCATTGGAATTTTTTCCTACTCTACATGTTTGCTGTTGATATCTCTATCATCCAGATTACTACACACACCAGCAAAGAGCTGGTAGATACTGTCTGACGTAAACCCTGCCTGTGGTAACCTCTAAACCTGCTCATTTGTGTGTAGTCTTTAAGCCTATAGTTGTAGCGTCCTGCATAAACCTTGAATCAGGTCCAACATGTTTTCAGCTGAGGAGCAGGAGAAAGAGTTACCTAATTGATACTCCTTTCTGTCTTTGTTGGCATCTACTAGATATTTTTTGAGCGTAGTGGTGCTGCAGGTTTTAGGTTCATTCATAGCTGTGATGGCGGCTGTGATGGCGTCCTCCACGGCTCCACCCTTCAGCAGGACCTGGTTTCCAGTTCGCTTAAGCTGTGATGGATAAGAGAAGGTTTTTGGTCACTCCTACTTTCAGAGCAAAACTTTAGCTTCATGCTGCCAGGATGAAGAAGATGATGAACACTCATTTACTCCTTTGTTTTTAACATTTCAGAGAGAATGATTATCACATGGAAATATCTTTATCTTCAGCTTTTGATTTACTTTGAAACGATGACACCAAGTGCATCTTGTAACTTCTTAACTCTACGATACTTGATGATGCACAGACTGATTGAAGAGCTTGTAAACCAGCAGAGCTCATGAGAAAAGCTTCACGTTTTTCCATCAGTAGCGAAGAGCCACAGCTCTCATATTGCTCATTACAGTGAGGAGTGATTTGTAACTGAAGCTCTCAGTGTTTGTGATAGTTTTAAAGAGGTTCACCTGGAAAGTCCCTCTGGCTCCTTTTCCAGTGATTTGCTCCAGATGTCCTTTCTCCACTGCCCTCACCAGAGCGGCTTTCAGGATGTCCGGCCTGAAGAACAACCACAGTCAGTGAGTTATTCATACATTCAATAATAAAACAACGCAACTTCTGACACCTTGTTTCTGTTGATCATGTAGTTTTTAAATGAACCAGACAAGGTAGAAATTTTTGCAAAAGTATCCGCTTTAATCAAGACTGCAAAAAACTAAATTTTGTCGGGTTATTGAAACTTTGACCTGATACATATCTGTGCTAAATACAAATCTGATCATACTGTCATTGTTGTGAGCCAGAATAATTTTGATTTCTTTCATGCTAAGAAACTTAAATACACCTTTTCTTTTCACATCATCCAGTTCCCCTATTTTTTTATTTTTTAACGTCACTTTTATCAATCTCAATTTATACAATAAATTCAAGCCAACACTGTTACTGAAAGCTTAAGACACTTAATAAGTGAATGAAATCAGTCACCACTTGCAGCCCTGGTGGTTGTAAACTAACATGACATTCAACAACGACATCACCAACATTCATCAGGTGAAGTTGGAGACGTACCTGTTCTCGATGTTGAGGCTGGGGAAGTGCTGCTCCAGGTACTTCTTGATCAGGAAGTAAGAGGCCTCTTTGGGCTCACAGAGCCGAGTGATGATGAGAGGAAGAGCGTCTCCCAGAGACTCCTGGGACTTCTGGGCCAATTTCTAAAACAAAAAATGATTACAGATGATTACAACCAAACACTTGAGAAGGAGACACTAACGGGAGTGGATCTGTGAAATACTGTGTCCTTAACTCCCTGTTAGAAGACAATCTGGTATGTGACTACTTTAGCTTCATTGCTGCGACTACTGTAACATAACAAAGGGAACATACCTTAGACAAGGGCACCTGCTTCCCAATGGTGAAGGTTCCCGAAAGACCTTTTCCCTTCAGCTGTGTGAGAGACAAACACGAGTTATAAGACATGGAGTCAAGTCTCTTCCCTGAACAGAGAATCTTAGTTTCACAACGTTAATGTGAAAAGCAGATCTATAAAGCTTTAGGTGTGACTAAAGGAAACAACTCACAAATGAGGGTTAAAACAAATGTTTGCAGGAAATGCTCAGATTTAAAGGTTAAGTTATAACCTTCAGGAGTACAGCTGTTTCCAAATCCAGGTAACATTTTAAAAAGGGGGATTTCATAACTTCTAAAATTTAATATTTTCAAAGTGGGGAAGATCAGAGACCTTGTTATCAGCTGTATCGTGCACTTCAGTGGATTTGGAGAGGGTTACAGTGACCAGGGTCCATCTGAACTCTTATCTGGGATATCGATACAATTTATTTTTAAAGTCATCTTAGAGCAGTGTTATTGATCTGGTGAATGACTATCCTGTTTTAATACTCTATCCACTATTTCTTGTAGGAGTCTAAAGTCTTTTTTTTCTTCTTAAATATTCTTTTTTGTTTTTTAAATTGTAATTGGGCCATTTTTGCCTTTATTAGATGGAACAGCTAAAGATAAACAGGAAGGGCTGGGATCAGAGCGTAGGAAGAGAAGAAGACGTGCAGCAAACCTGTGACCGCTACAAGGACTATAGTCTCTGTATATGGGGCATGCGTACTCAGACTGCTAAGCCAACGGCACCCCAAATGTTCATATTTTTTGTTTATTATATTTTCTCTGACAACAAATAGATTAAATTTTGTCTTTTAGGTCAAACAGGACACTTGACAGAACTTTCTTAGGCTGTTTTGTGCAGCTTCTCGGATTTTTTGTAGCGTTTTAATTCTACAGCTAATCAGTGAAGCAAGAAAATAACCACAAGATTGATCAACAATTAAAAAATAAGCATGTTTGACTTGTGAAGACATTAATAGTCAGAGAGAATGTTAAAGTAAAATAATTTAAAAGCTCAAAATAACAGCAAAAGCCTGACGTTATCTAAGAGTGAAGAGGCCGTGTATGTTTCATCCTAGCCTTAGATTTTTATCCTCTTATTAAAGACAAAATGAAAAGTCACTGATCAGTCTTCACCTGTTTGATGGTGCCCTTCTCCAAATGTTTTTTCATCGCCCTCTTGATGAGAAACTTCTTCCTGTCGAGCTCCATCCCTGGGTATTTTTTAAGCATATATTTCATGGCGGACTGGAACGAAACTCCAGACCTGTCGTTACAGGACTGCAAAAGAGCAGACACAGAAGAATCAGAACAAGCTTTCAATGAGAAACACGAGGGGGAAAGGGAGTCACAGTGACGACCCTGTGGAGAGACGGATGCACCAAGGTTGTACACACCGAAATAGCTTCGACGAGGATATTATCCACTTTGTTCTGATTCCCTGCGAAGTTTGTAACGGGAACCTTTTTGCTGGCGGTGACGCTAGCCCACGCAGGAATCGTCCTTTTCACCTTCTTGGATTTGGATTTCTTGTACTTGTAGCCATCCTTCAGCCTGTCACCAAAGGGAGCGAGACACAAGTTCAGTGAAGAGCGTCGCGCTGTTTGTGGCGATATTTCACTGTGATTGGTACCACCCTTATCTCTATCACATCCTCACCTTAGTAGGAGAACATAGCAGTGTGTTGCACACTGTCCGGCCGCGCAGTCCTTGCATTTGTCACTTTGTGTCCGATTGTCACCGATGGGAAAGACAAAATGAAGTTTGAGAACATCTGTCTTAATGATCACCAGAGGAATTTTTACTCTAAACTAAAATCTATTCTAGTCTACTATGTGCAGAAATGTTAGACTTTGTTTTGTCAAAGTCTGGGAGAAGGAAGGGAGGAAAATTTACAGGAATTAAGAGTTTCTATCTAGTAAAACCAGATTAAAAGTCCTGCATGATTTATCAGCCACAGGGAAACCAAAGTTTTTGTCCTTTGGTTGGAATATTTAAGTTTTAGACACTCTCTGAATGTGTGTAGTTTGTAGAGGATAGTTTTATAAATGGACTGAGTTGGTGACAAAAGGTCAAACTTGAGTGACACTAAAATCCTCTCCTCCTTAACTCCTCCAAGACTGTGGACAAAGGGAACATCTGTCTGATATGTGTCTCATGAACGTGGCTCAGACAGATCACATCTTTTGGAAATGCAACACTGCAACCACAAGGGGAGCAGCCTGCTGTTATCCAGCAGAAGGCAAGGATAATATAAACAGATAAAAGTGCTATCAGAGTGAAATATCGCAGTGGTCAGAGTGGCACTTTAGCTCTCTGGTGAAACTCACTCTTTCTTTTCGCTTCCCTCTCCTTCTTCCTTCTCTGCCGTGGCAGCTTCCTCTGTCTTCTCTCCATTCTCGGTGGGCTCTGCCTCAGTTACACTCTTCGCCTCTTCTTCAACGTCTTCTGTCACAGCTGAAGACGCAGCCGGCTCCTCGTCGGCAGAGGGCGACTCCTCCGAGGAGGCTTCAGGATCTGAGAGAGAAAAGCTGCTTTAATTACTGAGGCAAAAAACATAAATGACTGCATCTTCCATTGTGGAAGCATAATAATGTTAATAGATTAGCTACAGAGACTTTCAGACTTAGGATTTAATGTGGAGTCATATATGTTTTTTAAAAGTTACATTCTGGGGCTTTTTCACCTTTATTGACAGGACAGCGGAAGAAAGACAGGAACCGTGGGGAGTAGAGAGTGGGGGAAGACATGCAGCGAATGGTAAAGCCTCAATACATGGGGCATTTAGACTGCTAGGCCACCAGTGCCCCAGAGTAATAATTTTACCACCCATAAATAAAGGTTTACTGAAATCAGGAGCCAAAGATTAAGATTAATCAATGTTGGGATCAATGTCCAACTATTTTGGTAGTTATAGTATTTTTTAGGAGAAAGAGTCAAGATTATTTGATCGTTACTTCTTGCGTTTTCATAACTTTTTGGTTATTTACTTCTACGATAGTAAGCTCAATATTTTTAGCATGTGTGACCAAAAAAGAAGATATTTTTAAAAGCATATTTTGAGCTTCAGGAGACAGTTTTCAACTTTTTCTGACATTTTATGGTTTAAAAAGTATCAGCAATATGGGCTCAGATATGTTTAGACTAAGAGGTATATAGTAATGTATAATATTAGTATACAAAAAGTGAAATTAACAATATGTTGAGATGGATTCCCTCCATTTTGCGTATTTGATTTGAAGCCTGCAGCCTTTGAAAGGTGATTCATTTTGTATATTTAGTCACATTTAGAGTTGATTTCTTGTTTAGGTGGAACAGAAACATGAGCTAGATAAAGGATACGACATAAAACAGTTCAAACAATGTTAGTGTAGGTCTTTTTGTCTCCTTTAAATGTTAACGGACTTCATCATCCACTCAGATATCTCAAAGGTTAACTTCACAGCTCCACTGTGTGAATATCTTTCTGTTCTCTCTCATTTCCATACTGTGAGGCACTCTTTCTGCTGACGACTGCTGATTGAACACATCAAAACTTCCTCTGTCTCATAAACCAAAGACTTAAAACGATTACTTTATACTGACCTGAGACTTAAAGAAGTGGATTTAATTTGCAGAAACAGCTCAAAACAAAATATTAAAGATTGAGGTAGATTGAGATACATTTGCTGTTGTTGTTGTATCTTTTTATCTATTAGTCATTTATTGTGGTTTATGTTTGTCAGACGCTTAGTTCACTGTTCAAACAAAGATTCCTCTGAAATAGAGCTTCCATTACAAACAAACAAACACTGTTTTGATTTTAGAAAAGTGAAGCAAACGTATGTGATTGCTTGTTTATCATCCACAAATTATTTTCCACCTTCGCAGAGGAAATTAAATCACTCAGTTTGAGTTCAAGTAAGCAAAAAAGTATGGAGAATTTTCAGTATTTAATTCTAAATATATTAATTTCTATTAAGACGTGTTTTCTGTGATGGCAGATCTCACAGGTCTATAAACTTACACGTACAGACTCAATGTAATGTAATGGCCTGCAATGGATGTTTCAGTGATGATGGTGCGTTCAAGGTACTTAAGTGAAGGTAATGGACAACCCCGGCCTAACCTTTCTCTGCTGCAGCGGAGGGGACCTTCTCCCCGGTCGGAGTCGCTGGAGCTCGGCGAATCGGCATCACACGAGATTAGCCTGCACGGAGAAGAGTCACATTATTTATACACACAATAAAAACGCCAGCAGAGCGCCGTGTGTGGGACTTTTTCTGTGCTTCGTGCGTGGTCGGAAATGGTGATCCAGCCAAACCCACTTCATTCATTGGGGCCCATTATCTCCAAACACAAGAAAAGGAGCCTCGGATTCCACTAAATCTCGCCACTTTAGCGACTCTGAACTAATCCCTGACGTATCCACCACTCTGTGCCAATAAAGTGTGATTATTTCCACACCAGCCTGAAGACGAGTTGCCTGAAATTTTCGGCAATTTCGCCATTTTGTCAGTTTGGTTTACACACACAGTGATGGCGTCGCACAAGGCAAGATAAAATTCATTTCAGTTGCATGGAGGAAAAACCAGCAGCTGGCGTCTTTTCAAGCTTCTCGTCCGTGCAACTACACGTTTAGTCCGTAACGTGTCAGAGTGTGAATCAAACTTACCTTATACTTATCGAGAAAAAGTAAAATACTTTGAAGTAAATTTCTGCACGATCCTTTATTTAGATTTCTCTGTTTATGAGCCCCGCCCCATTAGGACCGTTGGTGACGTCGACGCGTCACAGGGACGTCGAAGGATTCCCAACTGTCATGGCCGCCGTCACCAACCGTTGAAAGCTAATGCCAAGCTAGCTAAACATTGTTGGACTTTGGGGGCTACTTCCCAAAGTTATCGAGACATTTAGCAACAATGTGAACAGTTTCTCTAAAACTCATATATATTATTATATAGTATGATCAGGTCATTGTTTGAATCAAGCTAATGCAGTTAACACCTGAAAACCAGTCAAAAACTACAACCCTGGGAAGATTCATATGAGGTGTCTATTGCTAAGACTCATGGGAGCTGTAGTTCTCATTGTACTAAACAAATCAAAATCGACTTTGGAAGGAGTCTATTAAGTAAATCGATAACTAAATATATCCAGGAAATGTTTAAGACATTTCTAAACTGGGCGAAAGTGTTGCAGCTATGAAAATAAACAAGCTGCCAAAAGAGACTGGGCACTTTTCCATTCATTACCACAGACATGAGTGTTTGAATCACTGTTAGATTATGCGAAAATTTCAAACCTCTCGTTCACATTTTCTTGTGGTTCTTAATCACTTCCTTGGTTAAAAAAACATGTGGTTTAAGTGTTTTCCCCCCCACTATTAGCAGCATTAAAGCTGCAGATGCTGCATATTTTTTTTTCAATCAAAGGTTAAACTATGTTGTTTTTTATTTTAGGAATACAAACATGATTTCTTTTTAAGAAATCCAGTGACTTGTTTGCTTATTTTGTCCTTAATTGTCCAAAATACAATAAAAAACCTCAGAGATGGAAACAAGATCTTGTTTTTTTGATGGAGGACTTCGGTGATATTTCAAAACGTGGTAGTGTACCATGTTGGAGGCTATAAGCAACATTTAGTGATGTGAGAAACATGCAAGCATACTGAGACACCTCTAAAGGGATAGCCTATGTGAGGAACCTAGAAACTAAAGGTTTAAAATTGTTGGTAAAATAAAAGTACAAAATTAACTGCTGTAACAAAAAAGCAGAGGCAATGCAAGTGATTTTATATTTTGCTCCAGTGGCTCCCAGCGACTCCAGCTCTTCTTCTTGGGGATGCTGAGGTAATGTCCATCTTGGGGAACCTGGAACCTTACTTTAGATTATCACACATGAATACACATTCAGTAAAATAAAAAAACAATAAAAATTGAACAGACCAAATGATGAGAATCAGCAATTTAAATACCTTTTTTGTCTTTAATGTATTTACAAGCTTTAATCTGCTCTGTAGGTCTGAAGTATTACAAGCATGTTCATGTTCAGCGACCCCAGCCATTTGCTTTTTGAAGTTGCATTTTTGCTCATTTATCCGCTTTGTTCTTCTGCGTTTGTTTTAACAGTTCTGTGCACTGACTTACATCGCTTCTTGAATGCATACCTCTAACCTCTGATGAGGCGTATGTACATTAACAACGCAGAGCAAGCCAAGGCTGAGGGTAACACTTCCTGGTTGACCTCAAACGTCATACAACGGACAACGTTAATAGTTTCTTTGCATCAGCTCCGTTTAATCTCGGCTTCCCCTTCATCCCAAAATAACTTTGTTGAACCCTGTTTTAAACCAAACAGTGTGGAATCCAGGGAGGCTATTTATTTCACAATTATTATTTTGTTATTATAATTAATTATATTGTTATTTCTGTCGTCTTGTTCTCATTTGTGAGCTTCTGCAAATGTTAAATAACTTTCATATTTGCAGTCCTTAAAAAAATAATAAATTAACGAGTCCAGAACCTATGTATCTTTTAAGTCTCTTCTTAAAAAGTAACAAAAGAAAAGTAAGTTAAAATTTAAAACAAAAATATTTTCTATGTATAATACAGGTATTTAGTGCTTCCGCCGTTGGAATCCAAACTCAAAATGGCGGCATGTTTCAGAACCGTACCGCAGAAAAAAATTCCAGCCGTAAACATGGCGTCCTGCTCACACACCCATTTTGAAAGTTTGTTTGTTTGTTTGTTTGTTCTGCTGTGAGGATGCAGTTCTACTATGTCAAGTCCCCCGGGTGTCCCACTCTTGTCAATTGTCTTCCGACTCCTCCTCCGCCTCCCGCAGCCAGGTGAAGAAGGCTGTGACAGACTTGAGGGCCACACCCTTACCATGCTGCTCGGCAGGGTCTTTGCTGGACTCCCATTTGTAGAAAGCGTCCTCCGAGATGACGTCCTCGTCATACAGACAGTCGAAGAACATCCGGAGAAGGTCTACGGAACAGAGGGGTGAGGATGTTAAAACTGGAGTTCTTTATGTGATCAGTTATTGTGAAAAAGTAGAAACAGTCTCTCATGCGAGGTGAAGTGTGTGAGCCTATCTTATGGCCGTCACACCTTGACGATTTAGCCAGCATATGCAGATGAATTAAAGAAATTGGCGAGTACGCTGGCGTATGTCGCATAAGTTATAGATAAGTTTTGTATAAGTTAAGAGCACGCTCGTATACGTCGAAGTATGGCGAGTAAGTTGAAAAATGTATGCAGCGTATGGATCATAAGTTCGGCATACACTGTAGATGCGTTATGTGAGCGTTGACACACGTTCACACACGTACAGCTGTGTGTCTGCGTGTGTATGAGTGTGAGAAGCCTTGGAGCCCTCACTCAGTGTCAAATAGCAGAGTCTCTGAAACAGAAGCTGAAGCCAGCATGTCGGAGTCTGTTGGTGTTCAGCGATAAAGCTACTGTTGTTGAATTGAATTAAGTTCAAAATGTTATATTTCGAAAGCGCAGTCATCAAGTGTAACTTATTGTGAAGACCAGAGGCTGTGTTCCCGCTGGTTTCACTCCTCTGACACTCTCTAATTTCAAAACGAACAGTACAGGCCAAAAGTTTGGACACACCTTCTCATTCAATGGGTTTTCTTTATTTTCATGACTATTTACATTGTAGATTCTCACTGAAGGCATCAAAACTATGAATGAACACATGTGGAGTTATGTACTTAACAAAAAAAGGTGAAATAACTGAAAACATGTTTTATATTCTAGTTTCTTCAAAATAGCCACCCTTTGCTCTGAGTACTGCTTTGCACACTCTTGGCATTCTCTCGATGAGCTTCAAGAGGTAGTCACCTGAAATGGTTTCCACTTTACAGGTTTGCCTTATCAGGGTTAATTAGTGGAATTTCTTGCTTTATCAATGGGGTTGGGACCATCAGTTGTGTTGTGCAGAAGTCAGGTTAATACACAGCCGACAGCCCTATTGGACAACTGTTAAAATTCATATTATGGCAAGAACCAATCAGCTAACTAAAGAAAAACGAGTGGCCATCATTACTTTAAGAAATGATGGTCAATCAGTCCGGAAAATTGCAAAAACTTTAAATGTGTCCCCAAGTGGAGTCGCAAAAACCATCAAGCGCTACAACGAAACTGGCACACATGAGGTCCGACCCAGGAAAGGAAGACTAAAGTCACCTCTGCTTCTGAGAATAAGTTCATCCGAGTCACCAGCCTCAGAAATCGCAAGTTAACAGCAGCTCAGATCAGAGACCAGATGAATGCCACACAGAGTTCTAGCAGCAGACCCATCTCTAGAACAACTGTTAAGAGGAGACTGCGCGAATCAGGCCTTCATGGTCAAATAGCTGCTAGGAAACCACTGCTAAGGAGAGGCAACAAGCAGAAGAGATTTGTTTGGGCCAAGAAACACAAGGAATGGACATTAGACCAGTGGAAATCTGTGCTTTGGTCTAATGAGTCCAAATTTGAGATCTTTGGTTCCAACCGCCGTGTCTTTGTGAGACGCAGAAAAGGTGAACGGATTGATTCCACATGCCTGGTTCCCACTGTGAAGCATGGAGGAGGAGGTGTAATGGTGTGGGGGTGTTTTGCTGGTGACACTGTTGGGGATTTATTCAAAATTGAAGGCACACTGAACCAGCATGGCTACCACAGCTTCCTGCAGTGACATGCCATCCCATGCGGTTTGCGTTTAGTTGGACGATCATTTATTTTTCAACAGGACAATGACCCCAAACACACCTCCAGGCTGTGTAAGGGCTATTTGACCAAGAAGGAGAATGATGGAGTGCTGCGGCAGATGACCTGGCCTCCACAGTCACCGGACCTGAACCCAATCGACATGGTTTGGGGTGAGCTGGACCGCAGAGTGAAGGCAAAGGGGCCAATAAGTGCTAAACACCTCTGGGAACTCCTTCAAGACTGTTGGAAAACCATTTCAGGTGACTACCTCTTGAAGCTCATCGAGAGAATGCCAAGAGTGTGCAAAGCAGTAATCAGAGCAAAGGGTGGCTATTTTGAAGAAACTAGAATATAAAACATGTTTTCGGTTATTTCACCTTTTTTTGTTAAGTACATAACTCCACATGTGTTCATTCATAGTTTTGATGCCTTCAGTGAGAATCTACAATGTAAATAGTCATGAAAATAAAGAAAACGTATTGAATGAGAAGGTGTGTCCAAACTTTTGGCCTGTCCTGTATCATCGTCATTAAGGAGTGGCAGCCTTTTTATACACTTCGTCTGCATTATAACGCTGCAGCACTTTGCACAAGTGGACTATAGTTGGGCAGAAATTATGAATATGCTATGTTTACTCCCCAAATAAAAAAAAACGAAACATCGATAATTAAGTGTCTGTCAGTGTTTAAGAGGTATTTTGATAGATCAGGAAAACGCTGGCTACATCGTCAAGGTGTGACAGGGCCATTATTTAAAAGTAATATATTTGTCAGCTCTTTGAACCTTTGAGTTCATTTGGGTTTCTAAAGACAGCTGTACTTCATCTACAAGGTCATATCTGAGATGCTTTGCAGAATCGACTGCCTGGGAATGAGGAGCATGGTAAGAACTAAATCTTCAAACAAGCTTCTATATGTGTGTTGTTGGGACGTTTCATAAAAACCTCCAGATGACTCTGACCTACAGGTTCAGTTTCTCTGATATGAAATAAGACCTGCAGTAAAGAAACCTTGTGTCATTAGAGGTATGTAAGGAGGAAGGAGTTATGCATGATGCAGCTCTTACTTGGAGGCTGATCAAGAGCAACGATCAGCGCTTGAAGTGCATAAAGTGCTTGCAGCTGTCGCTCAGTGTCTGAGTTAAGGTACTTGAGTAAAACTGGCAATCTCCTCTGGATGATGGCCGTGTCCACTCGACAGTTGGTGTTATCATCTGTTAGGAGAAAAGCAGGAGGCAGAGTAAGCGCGGGCTTGGTTTGGCACAGAGTAAATATTGCAGTCAGCGCTGTGTTTTCAGCAGCGTGGAGGAATCACTGCTCCAGGTGGTGGAGTGCTTACCTTTCACTGCTGCCTTACACACAGCTGTCATCAAAGCCCTCAGGAAGGGAGACGAGCTCATCTGAGATTCATCTAGGTTTGCCTGAAAGATAAAACATCTCATCATCTCTGCTACAAGCGAACAGAAATGTAATTAAAAATAAATTATGAAAGCATCTACATCACATGTTAAATAGAGCAGATCAGTGTCGCAGGAACAGTGTGTGGTAACTGTGTTAAATGTTGCCTGAATTTTGTTGCAGCAAAGAGAGATGCCCGCTTTGTTGAGCCTTACAAAAACAAATGACGTTCTTCACAGCACTGTTATGATTTAGATGCTCTAATGTCTCCAAACAGTGGCAGAACTGCAACAGTTTTTGCCTCCATACAAATCTCATCAGTGACATGAATTCAAACAGCTGCAGGATTCTTGTATCAACCAAGCAGCAAGCAGAAGTGTTAAAAAGAGGAACTGCAGTTCATCGATTGATCGAGGGGTGAATTTTTTTCATAATGCAGCAATTTCGAAGATATTATGAGTCTTCCAATGAGAGGCACAGCTGACTTGATTGACAGGCAGGAACACTGTAGCTGTTGGCTAGGAGGCTCAAAGCCCGCCTCTTTACGTCGTACTAGCTCAACAGAAGTTATGTTGAGTTCAACACTTCCAATATGGCTCCCGTCAACGATTGGCTTCAAAACAGCGCTTCAGGAACAGATGGGTGACGTTATATTACGTTCATTAATTATACAGTCTATGGTTTAAACACATCATAATGCTGCTAGAAAAGCACAACTTTAAGCCCATGATGGAGCTTGTGAGTAGCAATGCAAAAGTGGCATATGTCTGAGAAATGTTTCTTGATGTCATATGTCAAGTTTTATAGTTTGAAAAGGCATTAAGTATAGGACCAAAAGTTTGTCCATGTTTGATTGCAAGAGGAAGAACAGTTCGCTTAATGTTACAGAAAACCTGAAAACCTTCAACAGCAGACATCTGACATCACTGAGGGCGGTGCTTTGTGACTGGGATTTTAGCAGGCAGCATCAACAACACGTACCTTTTCAGTTCATTCTTACACGGTTGCTTACCAAATTACTTTGCTAACTTAGGTTTGGTGACTTAAACTTAGTGTGAAGTTAAAAACTTGAAGTTTTGTAAGGCTAAAATGATTATCTTCTTCTTTTTCTCAAGAGGGATTTAAAAACCCTGGTATGTATGTCAATATTGACATCAAGGTCTCAGTACCACGGGTTGAAGGTTTAGAACGATACCCAACCTTAGTCTGTGAGCGCCTGGGTAAATATTTCTGTCAAATCTCTGCTAGTATCGTTCACCTTCCTGTTCATTGGTCATATTTTAAATAATCCTGTTCGTTACGGGCTGCCAATGAAAATATGTCACTGAAAAACTGGAGTGCACCCCCTAATGTAAGTGCTGTTTTCTTCTGCATGTATGCATGAGTCACTCCTCACCTCTACCCAGTCAAAGATCTGCTCGTCACTGGCCATGTCCTCCAGGAGGAGTCTCTCCAGCTGCTGACTCAGCTCCTCTGGAGACAGAATCTTTTTACTCAGAGACGCCTCGGAGCTGGAGTCGTCCGACAGAACAAACTGGAGTTTCTGTTTGTGACAAAACGAGAGGAGGTCGATATGATGAGGAGGAGAGAATAAGAGAAAGATGATGCAAGGGGAAAGAGAAAGGGTAGGATGATTGATGTTTGATTATGTGAGTGGAGGCTTTTATTGCTGACCTGTTCTGAGATGAAAGCCTGGACGTCCTCTCCCTCTGGCAGGAAGTCGGTCCAGTTGAGGCCAGATTCCCTCCACAAAGAACCTACAGTCCTATGGCTCTGAGAGGACAAGACCAGAGAGTGTCAATCCTCTCAGTCCTACTGTCAGAGGAGGAAGCTACAAACTGGAGGACTGAAAAACAAATACTACATTCTATCTCATTAATAACTATAGCTAAAGATTCAAAAGATCAGCTGAGGAGCAAAAATAAAGGTCACTCTTTTGTCCTTCATCTGCAGTGACTGCACATTGTACTGACACTTGTTAGGCCGATCTTTTACGGTGACAGAAATCTGTTGTTTGAAGTGAAAAACAGATAATTGATCATCTATCTACCCCAGATTACACAGTAGCTATTGATTACTCCACTGGCTTTACAGCAAGAGCAGGGAACACATCATAACTCTGACAGATTCAAGTGTTTCTTACCATTTGTTTGCATAGTATGTGCAGTATTTCAGAAATTAAGATCCCGGCTCTTCCCACAGGAAGCAAAGGTTTGCTTAGTTCACTGTGAAGAAACAGAAACAACACATCACATCACAAATCTGCAAAGCTGTTCACGTTATCACACATAGATAAACAAGTTAAATAACTCAAGTTACTCGTTTTCAGTCAGACTATAGAAACCAAACTAAACAGAAAAATGTGAAATCATCCTTGAAATGAAAAGTGGAAGCACAGAAGGAAGAAAATGTCATTTTACTCATGAAGGAAAATCTTGATTAAACTGGTTTATTGTTGGTATAAACAAAGAATGCTGAAAACTTGAACTGATTTTGCCTCTGAGCCTGAGGTCCTCAAAATCAATAAGATATAAGATTAGATATTCCTTTATTCGTCCCACAACGGGGAAATTTAAAGTGTTACAGCAGCATAATAGATAGTGCTAAATAAGATAACTGCTGCAACAGTCGCCACTCGAGCAGCACCTTGCTCCTTGTTGACCGGAAACCGGAGGATAAAACTCCATCTCTCAGGATTGGGACATTTTGAACAGGGAACACATTTGATAACTTTCAAGTAATACTCAGCGTTTGACTCTCCGTACCTAAAGAGCTCTCTCATAGAGAAGCCCCCTTCCTTCAGCACGGGGCTGAGCAGCTCGGCCAGGTACAGCCAGATGTGGGGAATGTCAATGGCCATGTCGTCCGCCTGCTCCAGCGTCTCTGCAAACCTGAGGAAACAAAGACACGACTTTTAACAATGACACTTTAGTTCCTGTGATTAAAACGAAGCAAGATCAGGCATAAGAATGAGTGTGCATAAAACACAAAGCTCATGGTGTTTGGTTTAATGTTAATAAAGAGAATGCTGAGAGAAATTACATTAAACAAAGAAAATTATTTATTATCAGTTATTGAGGCCAAAACATCAATCAAAGGACTAATTTTAGAACAATGAAGTGTGCTTCATTAAATTTCACACCAGTCACATTCACAAAAAACAAACAGGCACAAAATACAGAGAAGCTCCAGCATGTTTCTTCTTCTCAATATCGAAAGGGGTACTTATACTTTATTACCGCCTGATACAAAGCACCCATCTGATACAAATGGGTGCAAAAAAACATACAATATATTCATGGAAACTCACTGATAACCATCTTCCTGGCATTGACTCACATCACACTACTCCACTTAAAAACATTAAAATGAGGATAAAAGTTCTAAGGTCCCGTGCAATAAGCAGGTGAACTGACCCTGTGCAGAACTGGGGTTTGGGCAGGAGTCCCTGCTGCAGCAGCTGGAAGAGCAGCTGGCCCATGTGGTCCCGTGTAATCTGACTGCGCTCCAGAGTCGACTCCACCCCAACATGCACGAAAATGTGCAGCTGAGAGCCCAGCTGAAGCTCGTCCACGCACTGAACGGCCTCCTGCGGGAAACAAAGAGAGAGGGTGAAGACTGAGAGGTGAGGGGAAGGATGATGCATATTTCTAAAATGTTTAAGTTATCAAAGTTAGAAGATTAAAACCTGATTATTCTGATTTTACAACATTTCACAATTTAACCAGAGCACATTTTAGAGCTTTTAATTCATTGAACAGACATTTAAAACTTGGTTTGTTGTGTATCGCCGTACCTTGTAATCGTTTATGTGCAGGAACTCATCGATGATGGACTTGGACTTCCTCTCCACCTCCTCCTCAGACAGAGCCGGTCTGTCTGGAGTCTGCATGGGCTCAGGTTTCACTGTCAACAACAAAAACTAAGGTAAAAAAACTGATGGTGCTAGTGAGCATCTGTTGTTGTTGATGCCACGAGGAGTGTTTATAGTGGTAATTTTTGTAGACAACAGAGGAGAGCTTTAAATCATGAATTATGGTGAAAGAATGATCTCATCCAGAGAAATTATTTGATCAAATGTTCTAGTAAATAACAGAGAAGTACGATTTAAACTTCAGAGCCTCAAATATACTAGTAATAAAGCGTAATGTTCAAGGTTTAGATGCAAAAAATGCAACCTCTAGTGAAGCATAATCACTAAATAGAGGTCTGCACAGGTTAAAAATGTAAGTATGCTAGGCAGAGGAAGTTGTACCTGCAGATAAAACAGCTGAATATGCTTCATAATAAAGAGCAACTTCTGTTTCTTCAACTATCAAATACAAACATGTGATTTCTGCTGTTCAATAAAAACCTCTTTATGGTTTAAACTGATAAGAAACAATATTCAGTGCTGTGCCCTAAGAGACTGTTTGTCTTGTAAAGTAATGTTAAGCATATCAGGTCAGATGCAGCAGTGCATGTCTCACCCGGCTCCCTGCCTCTGCTGCGCTCCAGCTCCGTCTTGTCCTCTGTGACACTGGGTCTCCGGGGCTCGGCACCCTCTCGTCCTCGGTCTCTCCGCGGCTCCTCGGGGGGTTGACTCTCCAGCAGCTCCTTCGCACTCCCGCCTCTGATGAAGGGTCCGCGCCGCGAGGATGGAGGGGCGGAGATTAATGGCTTCTCACTGCGTTCCCTCGCTGTACTGCTACGACCGCTGGAAGAGAGAAACGACACGATAAGGAATGATGCTACCGTGTTCTCAGAACGTATAAGACAGAGCAGACAAACAGAGCTGTAACAGTAGTGTTGTCCCCTACCTCCCCAGAGTTCTCATGGAGTCAAAGTCCTGGTTCTGTGGGGGAGTGGTGGAGGGCTGAGGTGAAGGCGTCGACTGCAGCGCAGAGTAACGATTGAGGCCGGCTGTCCGGGACAGTTCTGGGTGAAAAAAAAATGAAATGAAAAATGAGCAGAAAAAGAAAGAAAATGCTCATTGATTCAAACTCACATTAAAAGACATTTTTACTGCTAATGTTCTCTGAATCAAAACTCCCACAGAAAGCAGTTTGATGATGAGGAGAAGGACGAGTGTGGGATCATCATTTGTCTTTTTCACGCATGAACTCCTGATTCTTTATAGATCATTTCAGAACAACTATAAAGATTTTCAACTTGAGCCGAGGTCAGAAGATCTTCCTTCTTCTCTGAAGCAACACCGACCAGAAGCGTCTGACGTGAAGGCATGCTACGGTTACATTCTGACCGACTCATCAGTGTTTCAAGTTTTAGTGATTTCATCTCTTTAGATGTAATTTACTTTGAACTCAAGAGGTTTCATATCGCTGCAAGTTGAAATTATGATGTGGTTAAAACTAAAGAGCTGAAGAAAAGTGCTCCAGCTCCACTTCAGTCACTTTCAGTGGTGTTTTTAAGCCTCTATGAACGGGCCTCTGTACATGAGATGCGTGCACTCTGACTCAAGAGATTCTCACTCGCCTCTTTTACATACGCACCTCTGAAAAGAGAATTGTCTCAGAAGGGAGAACATGACATTAAAGGCATGATTCAAAAGCTATAGTGTAATATTTATGACATGATGGGGAATGTAGAAACAGAGACCTAAACTATGAAAACATTTTTACATTTTTATCAAGGCTACGTTCAAGCCAACAGAGATGCAAAGTCCCTTGTTGAAAATGATTTTCCTTCTTCAGCCTTTAATGTTTTTATTCATCCTGTTATGTGTTGCTCTTGTGAGTTGCATTATACCAACATCGACCCCACGCACTCATGATTTTGGGTATTTCCCTTTGGATTTTCACATCACCTTACTTCGACCTCATGTAGGAATTTCACAAGGTTGCTGGCAGGAGAAAGTCTGAGTGACTTATTCTGCGTGCAGCCGTCCTGAAAATTTTCTGTGTTCTGTGCACAACTTGTCGCTTTCTCTTCGTCTGTAAAATACTCCCATCTTCTATTTCACTTGTTTATTTTCAATGTACAGTTCATGTTTTCTTACCAGAGTCGCTGGCTTTGGCTCCTCCACTACTGCCCTTCACCCACGTGACCTGAGCCCGAGGGCCCAGCTGGATCTTCTCATCCATCTGGGGCTGCAGAGAAGAGTGAGAGTTTAAGTCCAAGTTAGAAAACAGAATGGAAAAAGAGAGATAAAGAAGCTTAGAGGTGCATGGGTGGAGTTTTAATGTGCTGAGCATATATAAGCAGTGTGTTTGGTGTAGATTTTCATACTCTTGTTACTTATCCCTCAAAATCTGCTGAGGAAGGACTTGCTAATGTTTGCACAAGGCTTGCTAAGTAACCATATCTTTCCAAAAAATTCTGTAGTCCATCTTTGATCTGTTTTAAATTACTCTTTCATTTTGCCATCATAAGGAAAGCACTGGTTAAATGTAGACATGCAGTTGAAGTCATAATAAACAATATAACATCTGCTTCAGTAAATTAAATGTCCCAAATATATAGAAGTAAAGGGAGTGAATTTGTCTGACATAAACTGTAACACACGATAGGATTTCTCCAGCAGAGGGCGCTCTAAAAAATAGTAAATGTTTGGTTTTAGAAGCAGCAGTACCTCATACAGCCAGCAGAGAGCCTGAGCACTATTGAGCACATAAACCACAACAATGTAGCAGATATAAGGGCAGGGAAAGAGTGTGTGTGTGTGTGTGTGTGTGTGTGTGTGTGTGTGTGTGTGTGTGTGTGTGTGTGTGTGTGTGTGTGTGTGTGTGTGTGTGTGTGTGTGTGTGTGTGTGTGTGTGTGTACATAAGGAGCTGCAGGATTCCTGTAGCTGCTGCTGTGTAAACACGTATCTGCTGTGTTATGGAACTTTCAACTTAAACAACCACAGCGGCCAGTGAAGGAGCTCAAAACTGACACGGAAAAACTCCTCAAGTCCAGACACGAAGAACCACCGACGACTTCTTAGACTAGATTAGAAACATCTGACACGGGGCCGGGGTTTGCTTCCTGGTTGGTTCTCATTCCTTGCTGCTTCGCCTGACTTATTGTCAGGTGTTAGTTTGAGTTGAAGCTTCAGTTTGTCACTTTAGATCAGTGTTAATTTTGGCTTTAGACAACAATGCAGGTTAGTTTTAGTCACATTTTAGTCTTTCCAGCCCTATATAGTTTTAGTCGGCGAAAACTGAAAACATTTTAGTCTTTGATTTTTGCCGAAACATCTTCACTCTTTAAATAATTAATGAAGTCGATCAAATATCGGTATCAGGGTTGTACCAAGTGTTAAAATCAGCAACATTTCACTGTTTTGACACTTTTGCTTGTGTCATATCTTAAAGTGATAGTTTTTTTTTTAAGTGGGGTCGTATGAGTTACAGTACAGTATTGCTACTGCTAGCCACAATGAGTGCCGGTGAGCTCTTCCCCTTTTAATGAGAAAATTCCCAGAGCACCGGCAGGTAAGCTAGGCTATTTTCTTTGCTGACGGGGCCTCCTGTTTCATGTAATTTCGCCAAAGTTAAGAAAAATATGGCTAGGCACTCATCACGGTGCAAATGTACACACCAGTAGAAAAAATTGGATCTATTCAGTTTGCCGTCAGAAACCCCCTTTGTTTTGGCACTATTTTCGGATGCACCTCGCAGACCGGTGTTCTTCCGCTGTATGAGCACGGATACACGCGGATCAGCTGTTTGGATCAACAAGCACGTAGCATTTTTAGCAGGGAGGGGAGAAAGTTCTGTGCTAACGAGTGAGCAGGAGAGATCCCATGTTACCTGGTGGTGCCGGTGTGTAAACTGTGAGCCCATGCAAACGAACCCAGAGAGCTTCTGCTGTCGGGAGAGGGACTTAGTGACAACAATATTTCAGGACCTTTCTGAATCAGAGAATACCAGCGGCTCACATAGGGCTCCAGTCTGCATCACTCATCATCCAGAGTTCCCTGCCTTACAGGAGGTTTGCTTGTTTGAACAGCCGGGATAAAGACAGGTATGTCCCATCTTTTAAATTTGCAGAAAAATGAGTTGAATTCACTCTAAAGACCGATACCGCTACTTGATCCTGCTACGTGCTTGTTGATGCCTGGACCATATTTTCTCAACTTTAGCGAAATTACGCGAAATAGGCGGCCCTGTCCGCAGCGAATTATAGCTTAGCTTGCCGGTCGGTCCTCTGGGAATTTTCTCATTAAAGGGGAAGAGCTCACCGGCACGCATTGTGGCTTGCAGGAGCAATAGTGTACTGTAAGTCATAAAAAACTGAAATATCCCTTTAAGTTAAATAATTCAGCCTGTCACTGTGTTTTTATTCTCTAGATTCAAATAAAAATGCCATGAAAGGTCTGTATTGCACTTTTACGACAGTCCCTGAATGCACCTGCAGTAACAGGCGTCCTGGACAGTCAGTCAGTTCACAGCACTCTGAAATGCATCTGCATCTTTCACCAAGGAGTTGATAAAAATTTACTAAATGTGTCTGATGTTTCACCAAACTGGATCAAATCAAGCTGTAGACGCGGAGCTTTTTACGGTAATGGCGGCAAAAACGTCTAACGTCAAATATTAAACAGACGTCCCCTGGTTGTGTCTTGATCACTAATGGGTTAAAAATCATCAATGAAACTGAGACAGATGCATGGAGGCTGGAGAGCTGGTTCACACAGCACTCCTGCTGCAGGTAGAGACCAAGCTAACACTGCACCCCTCAAATAATAACTCACAGGAAGGCATCACTTTTATCTTTAAAGATTAGACGCACAGCGGGGAAATATGAATTCTTAATGTCCGACGGTCCGCCGCTTAAGTTTTCGTCTCGTTATCGTCTCGTTAACAAAATCAAAACATAAGTTCGTTAGAGTTTTTATTATCAGTGTAGCACTTAAGCTCGTCATAGTCTCGTTTTCGTCATGAAAAATGAGTCGTTGACGAACATTTATCATCATACTTCTCATTAACGAAATTAACACCGCTTCAGATAAATAAATCTTTGGTCCTGTTTTTCTTTACTGCTGCTTCATCCATGCAATAAAAGCAGACAATCACCTTCCTCTTCCTCCCAGTGTGGGCATACAGCTGATAAGACGACATGTGGATTGTTTGGGGTGGATGATAGTGTGAAAAAGAGAGAGTTGTGTCTCACCTTGGAGATCTTTGGGATCTTGGTGGGGTCGATGGTCCGGCTGTTCTTGGTCATGGGCACAGTGTTCCAGGTCTCTTCTCTCTGCGCTGTACGCTGCTCTCTCTGCTGCTCTCTCTGTTGCTCTCTCTGCTCCCTGGGGTCTTGGATTCAAAGAGACACACACACAAACATTACATTTTAAATTCAACTGACCGGATATGTGACCGTATATTCATCCACAAAAGTCTAAGGACTGTGCGACAGGCGTTCAGAGATGCGTTTTTGATAATTCCTTCGGCACTAAATGAAATGTTATAGGTTAGCGAGCGGATGGGAGGGAGTAGGGGGCTTCTGTGTGCTGTTGGGCACAATAGCGTCTCTGCAGGCTGCACTGACAGGAAGCCTGTCTGTGCGCTCGCAGGCTTCCTGAGTCACAGTAGCTGTGCCGATGTGACTCTAAGCCTTAAAGAGGATTTGGACTGTGGGTCTGACCTGGCCGTCTCTTGCTGTCCTTGGAGAGAAGCTGCTGGTGCACTTTCCTCTGCTCCTCCTGCTCCTCGATCTTCGCCTCCTTGTGGATCTGCTCGATGGTTTTGGGGCCCGAGTCAGCTCTCCTCGAGACCCAGTTGTGCTGAAAGAGGAACGAAAATGAGCGTTACATCTCATCAGTTTGAATGTCAGAAGTTTTCACGTTTAGGAAAGTCTCGAAATCAACTCATGTCATTTAATTCATAGACGTAGTTGTGATATTAGAGGATGTTAATAGCCTCCAGGTGTCAGGTAAGA
The DNA here is from genome assembly GCF_009762535.1 of Notolabrus celidotus. Lineage (NCBI taxonomy): Eukaryota > Metazoa > Chordata > Actinopteri > Labriformes > Labridae > Notolabrus > Notolabrus celidotus. Next base: position 19,243,376 of record NC_048272.1, read on the forward strand.
GACTCTGATGTAGTCCCTTTGGTTTTGTCTGTTCAGTAGTACTTTCACATCCTTACAACGTCCCACCACTGTACCAACATCTGCAATCTGTTGGAGACGGGATTGGAGGCCAGCTTCATTATGGCGCTGTTGCAGACTCAACGTAAGAAAGTCTACTGATTTAAAAAACTTGTGTCATGTAATCACCCTGTAATCAATGCAGATATCTCCCTGTTAGGAAAGAGTCCAGACATGTGGCCCAAAGTCTTTATACTTTCTTTTAAAGGAACAACAATAATATAGATTAATTCTGCGTATGTTTTTTTTTTTTTAAATTTTTTTAAATTTGGAATCACGAGTTCACAATTGTACAAATTACATTCGTTACTTATCATCTATAGTGATCCACCTTGTTTTTTTTTTAAATGTTACAAGACAGAACTCAATAAGAACAAAAACAAACAAACAAAAAAGAAAAGGACAATGACAGAACGTGGGGTGTCTGTTTCACAAGAAAATAAAAAGTACAAATACTTTGGTACATAGAAGTAAGTTTGAATACCTTAAACAAAAGAAGGTCTTTTTATAGAAATATAAGACAACCATTTACTCCATACTTCCTCAAACTTGTCTTTCTGAAGCTTCAAAGAAAAGGTAATCCGTTCCATTTTAAAAATGTCATAAATGATATCATACCAGTCATTGATAGATGGCGGGGCATCTGAACTACTTTCCAGCTTTTAAAACAGTGATAGGAGGACCTGAACGTACCTGAGCAAACCTCTGTATGGGTGTGTGTGTTTATGTTTGCATGACAGTGTGTGCAGACGCAGCAGAGACAGAAGGGACAGACACTAATAGCAGACATAATAACAGATCAGAGACGATGTTATCTCAGATAAATAAAAAGATATTAACAGATAATTACATTTACAGCTGGTACTTTTGATCATGCTTACACAGCTGCTGTGCACATTTTTATGCGATTAGTGATTAATCTGTCATGTTAAGAAAATCCAGATTGCTTGAGTTGGCAGCAATTTTTTTTAGTCACTACAATCAATTAAGCCCTTCAAATCCAGTGAAATATCTTAAAAGTTGACTCATAATTTAATATTCTATACGATTTAATACTATAATATATATTAATAAAATACAATATATTAAATTATATATTAAATTGATATATGATTTATATATATATATATTTAATTTGATACTACAAAATAAAATAATCTAACATATTCATTTTAAAACACAATTTAATATGTGATTAAATACTCAGTATAATTTAATACTCTAATATATAAAAGTATATTTAATTGAATGTATAATTTAACACTCTATATAATTCATTACCACAACATATTTATATACATAACTTACTATACAAGTCAATACTCTATTTAATTTAATACTATAAAATGTAATAATATAATATATATTCAATCAAATAATATATGAAATTATATTTAATTTCATTTATAATTGAATACTATGTTAATATTATTCTTTATTGTTTAAGAGCAACTGTAATGACAGAATTTCTCCCAGGATAAATATTCTGATTCTAAAAATTAAGTAAAATAAGTGTAACAACATTTGGAGTAGAAATGAGATGGATACACTCTGAGCAGAACAACAGGAGGATGAACACCTACGAGGGAGGAGGGCTGTCCACTAATAGTTGTCAGATGATGTCTCTCAGACGAATGACAAATGATAAACACAGTGAGATATTTGGACAGAAGACTGACACTTATTAATCAACTCCTGCTCTCTCTCTTTTCTTTGTCTGATAATAAACGATGAGCCAGAAGTTTGTCTGGAAATGTGTGTGTCTTTATAAACCTGCTGGTTAAAGTTAATGATCATCACACAAACATGTAGCTGCAGGTGCAGGTGAGTTTTTTCCTCCCCATCAATCTTTTTAAGAGGTGTTACAGTTCGATAACGAGAGCTGTGGCAGCTTCACTAAGCAGAATATCCAATATCATTATCCCAAAGGGTCGAAGATCAATGAAGTAAACCTCTGTGGGAAAAATCACTGAGCCAGAACAACTCTGAACACGAGAGAACCAGACTGTGTGGATAAAAACAAAGTGGACACACTCACCAATCTCAGGTCTATAATGTCCTGCAACATGAACCGTATCCGGGAAGACGTCTTCCTCTCTTTGACGATTTTCTCCATCTGATTGAAATACTGATCCATCCGAGGCTGAGGAGAGAGGAGACAGAGAGGTTAGTTTGAGACATGAAGGTTATGTTTACCATCTCTCTGTTCATTAATCGACAGGCTGCAGGTTTCAACATTATTCCACTGAACTGAACGATTGTTCAGTTTATTACTCAGAGCAGGAGATGTCCACACCGCTGAGGATTCCACTGAAACATTCTGAAGCAGAATAAAACCTCAAACAGAACCAATTCGCAGTAATGACCCATCATTAAAGCTGCTGTGTTCACATGAGAGCACATTCAACACGACCAGACTCATCTGAAGGACGAGAAGCAGGATTTAGGACCTTGTTCTAAAGGACTTAATAAGGCTGAACTGTTTCTCTGTGTCTGAGCGCAGTGTAAACACAGAATGAGAAACAGCAGCAGTGAGGCTGTTATGCCGAGCTCACAGCGGAGCTCCTGCTGGTCAGAGGGCGCTGCTTTTTGCAGGGTGACTGGTAGACGGTGAGGATCAAACTCCACATCACAGAGAGAGCACAGAGAGAGAGCAGAAAGGCCTGAGGGTCAGTTCTGTCTCTCAACAAGTGTAGGAGAACTCTCGCTGGGTCCTGCTGGGAGTCACTGAAGTTTGCAGGGGAGCCGGTCAGACAGAACACGATAGGGCGTCCTCAGTGAGGACAGTGAGGATCCTCCTGTTCTCTACAAACTCTGACAAACACTTCCTGAACTCAGAGGAGCTGCTGTGTGAGGGAGTCTTACCAGAAGTTTCTCTTTACGTCTCTTCATGTAATTCTGTCTCAGAGAAACCTCCATAAATATCTGATGTGTAAAGAGAAGCTACATACAGAACATATATATAACATTATGGGGGTCTCAGAAGTTTCCAGTTTAAACCGTCTTCTTTTATTTCCTTACTTTTAAATGTGTTTCTATTTTAATCTTATATTGTTCTTCCACATCGTTTTCTCTGAGTTGTATATTGTCTTTTTTACGCTAGCCTATGACTGCTCTTGTGAAAAACCTTGGGTCAGAACTTGTTTTGCTTTTAAGGTGCTTTAGAAATGAAGTAAACTTAAACTTCCTGGGCTCAGTTTTGCCTATTGGTTTAGATGTGCACATTTGCAGTCTCCAGTCTTCGTTGCGGAGGTTGCAGGTTTGACTCCTCCTTCTACTCCCCACATTTGTTGTCTCGTTTCAGTTGTCCTATCCAGTGAAGGCAAAAATTCAAATAAATCCAAATAAATAACCCCCCAAATATCTGTCTTCCTGCTACTCCAGCTAGCGAGTAAAACAAGTTTTTATCACAGCTAAGCGGGACAAACCACGTCCTGTTAGAGGCCTTACTCTGTGCCAGTGAGCCTCTTGATTTGCTTGAGATCTAGATGTAGTCAACTCATCATACACTATCAGCCTTGATGTTATTATAATGTTCTGAGAGTGACAGCTACGTCCATAAATAGTCTAAATATCCTAAAATAACAAAATAAACTTTAATTTAAAAACAAACTCTATTTGGCAAAAAAGGTGATCTACATGATTCAACCTTTTTCTCTTCTACAGATGAACATGGTTTTGCTTATATTTCTGCTGGTATTGCTAGTGTATCTGCTGGGGTTTCAAATACTGGACTAGACAAGACCAAGGGGACACCTGGGGCCTCATACACAAAGGGTGCGTACGCACAAAAACGTGGCGTACGCTCTTTTTCACTGCAAAGTTCTGATGTATCAAGAGTGAAATGACAGTGGAAATGTGCGGTGCCTCGCGCCAACTTCATGGCTGGCGTACGCACGTTTCTACAGCTGTTGATCTTTGCGCACAGATTCATACATCTGGATATTTTTGTGCGTACAACGTTTTCTGATTTGAGCCTACGCCATGTTTCAGTAGGAAATCCACACAAGTCTTTGTACATGAGGCCCCTGGTCTTGATCAAAGGCTAAAAAAACCCCAGCTGCCATCATCCAGAGAGCTTTATATCAACCATGTTGAGGTGTGTATTAGAACCCTCTTTGGACCGGCCCTCGTTGGGTCAAGAAATAAAGCAGCAGAGTTTTGCTTATATGGCTCTCGCTGATGACTCCCGCCTTTCTACAAACATTTAAATACAAACAACCAGATCACAAAACTGGATCAGCATAGAGGTACCACAGTTTAGGAGTCAGGCCGCCCTCTCTGGTCTCATATGGCATTTTTTAAAGAGACAGAGTCTCAACTACTTCAGGACAGTCATTGCAACTTCTTTAAAACATTGAAAGCAACACGAGTTACGCTTAACAATGCTTATGTGACTATTTCAACTGTGTTTATATGTTTTTGTTTGTCCTGATTTCACTTGTGTTGCTGCAAGAAAAGAGAGCTCAGTCTCAGTTAAAATAAAGAATAAATACAATGTAAGAGCTCCCTGATGTGTCTACTAGTCCTCCATCTATTTAACAGTGATGACCTCACAGGACAAAACTGCCTCTGCAACATCATTTTCCCTTCCCTCGCCTCACCTTGGCCTTCTCAAAGTCCAGGTCCTTGCCGATGGTGGTGAGCAGCCTGCACAAACACTCCAACGACTCCTCGTCATGGTTCTTCAGCAGCTTCACTACACAGTCATGCATGATGGCCTCCGTCAACATCTTCAACTTGAAGAGCTCGCCAATGAACTTGATGTTGCCGATGGATCTCCGTCGGGCCTTGTCTTTGGCGTCTTCCAGCTCCTCCTGAAGCCGGTCGCGCTCCGGCGCCTGAGGAGGAGAAAAGGAGACAGTGTGGAATCATTCCCCTGAAAGGTTCCCACTAAATCTCTCTTTGGTAGAGCTGAGTGGGATTTTATTATCTCCTCTGTGCTAAAAATTATTTGATAGAGCGTGAAATCTGGTGTCACGCTCAAGTAATTCCTGGATCACATACCGATGCAGCAGAGTCCAGCTCTTTCTGCTTCCTCTCGAACACCACGTCGTCCACCTTGTCTTTCTCAAACTCCTTCTGGCAGCGGTTTAGCAGCAGCTTGCGAAAGTTCACTGTGGTGTTGGGCTTGTCAGTCATGGGCACTTTAAGCTGGATAACAACAGACAAGGGAGAAACAGTTTATAGAGAGAAACGAAAAGACGTAACGTGACAAACTAAACCTTTAAAAGTGTTTAATGTTGAAGCACTGAAGCACTCTGTCTCCTGGATCTGTTTGCATCAAGGGTTTTGATTGGTCAACCTAGACTCTGGGGCTGTACTGATCAAGTCATCACTACAGACACATTTAAGTTTTTAACTATCAGTGATATCCCTCGGATCAAAACAGAGATGTATAAGCAGTGTGTGTAGCTTGAATGAGATCAGATTTCCAGAGTAGTCCACCGCAGTCAGGGAAATAAAAAAATTACAGCAAGCTGTCATCTTCACCGGTGGATGTGCAGACAGAGACACATAAGCACAGCTAAGGTGTCACTGAGGGGAGCTGGCTGAGACGTCAGGAGACGGTCTGAGCAGGAGCGTAGTAGTTTTGTTGAACATGTGTGCACGTGACTCAGTGTTTCATTTCTGATTGGTTGGATATTAATTATGTGATAAATATCTAGGTTAAACCAAAACCCCTTAAAACCCAGTGTTAAAAAACGTATAAACATATTTGAAAATGGATCGAAGCTGAGTTCTAATATTTTTACATCGTTTTTAGTATTAACATATGGTCTGAAATATCATAGGTAAGACGTTTTTTTTGATTTGGGTTCCCAGAGGCTTTAAGCAGCCGAGTCAGGGAGTGGGGGGGTCGCTGTGTTTAAGCATAGACTGCATATAAAATAGACGTCATCTCGCTCGGCTAAAGTGAGGCTGCCACAAAAACTGCTCCCCCTAGTGGCTGGCTGCAGTATAGGTCAAAAACTCTGTCTCCCCCATTCATTTGAATGGGGCTGCGGTCAGCCTTTAAAAAATAAATACATGTCCTACGAACGTTTCTCACATCCGTATGCTGTGGTGATATGTAGTTATTATTTGACTGTTTTGTGTTCAAGGCCTCTTTTTTCTGAAAAGTTTCTTTTTCGTTAGAGGTTAAAAAACAGGGTTTTACATCCGGGTTTACTTTGACAACTGCCGTAGAGAGAAACTCCGTAGGACCTCGGGACGGTGCGCTGTAGGGTGGAGCTTGTTACCGTGGAAACACACAAATTCCCTACTGCACAGACTCTGGCTGCAGAAAATTTACAAGATGGCAGCGTTCTGGAACGGGATATTTTGGCTTCAAAACCGTACAATGGGAAAAGGCGGAGCGACGCTGGTCATTATATATACAGTCTATGCGTTTAAGTAAGACAGAAGCTTAAAGAAAACATAACATAACAGAGGTGAAACATTATCATCGTATACGCAAGATAGATGAGAACAAGATGTTTTAATACAGCCCAAAAAGAGTTTTCTGGTCCATCTTTAATGGACCAATCTATCCTCTGTCTCAGATTTCTTGCTTTCCACGCTTTTAGACTCTCTGCGACCTCGACTGCACGCTACAAAAAATACTTAAAGTTAATACCACAGAGCTTTTGTTTCTTCATTAAATAAAAAGTGATTCTCCTGAATGTCTAGTTAGAATTTCTCTCTGTGTTTAAAAATAAAGTTCTGCAGACACTTGATGTGATCAGTACTCGAGGGATGAAGCGTTTAATGCTGACAAGTTTATTTCATCTCCTGTAACAACTGCTTTCTCTTCCTCTCCTCCTCCTGCTGAAGTTAGCGGGTGTACATATCTTGGGATTCCTTGGTTAAGTCTGCTAATAATGAAATGATTAACTGAATCTTAAATATGTATTGACCTGTGATGACTTTCAACTTGCACTCATTACATTGCAGCAAGGCTTTAACATTCAGTGAGATGTTAAGCAGGGATGTTTCAGTGAGGATGCCAAACAACAAAGATGCTTTGTATGTCTGGTCACTTTTCCCACTCTGATTGATAAGTCGATCTTCTTACCGTTGCGAGGCAGCGGCACATGTTTCCGTAGGCCACAGAGAAGCTGGGCTCGTCGATGGCCTTCTCGAAGACGAGGTCGATGACACCTTTGAGCCGCTCCTCTGTGTCGATGGTTAGATCCGTGACCTGCTTCATCAGCTGGTTGAACTTCTGAGGCGTCAGCTTGTTCAGGATGCTGCGGACCTTCCTGAAGAGATCCTGAGGGGATTCAGACACAAATAGAAGTTAATCACTGAGGTTGTCATCAAGTTGTCATTTTTTGTTTTATGTATATCTGTGTGGGTTAAGTAGAGGCATATCATTTTATAAATCTTTATAGACATTTTATAGACACATCTTTACAAAAAGTGGAACAAACAATGAACAGCAATACACCTGTGAGCAATTCCTTGAATTTTAATTCTAACTTTAATGTTTTATTCTTTGAAATGGATCTAATGTCTTTGAAAATATGTTATTTCTTCATCTTTGATTGTGTTTATTTATGTTTGACCTGCCTGTTGTTCCTCTGCCTTTATGAAGCTCTTTGTACCATGTTTTTGGAAAATGCTCTATAAATTAAGGTCATACTTTTAATCATTTGAATGTAGTAAAAATGTAGAATATACAATCTTTTTATCAAAATAATGTGAATTTAAATTAGAGCACAAAAAACCACAACACAACACAACTAAATTCTTACTCTCATCAAATCTCTGTGTTTGGTTCAACTCTTAGCACTTAGTCCAAATATTCATAAAAAGTATAAAACATAGTTTGAAAGTTTGTTCTGAGTCAAAATAAATGAAGTACAGAAGTAAAAATATGTAATAAATAGACGCCATTGTACTTAATTTGAGGTAGAGCATTGATCAATCTTTAATAAGTGGAAGACTGTAATCAGTGTGTTTGGATTTCTCTTACAATGAGACTGTTTTCTAATACTGTCTGAATGTTGTTTCATTTATTGGTAGGTTAAATCAGTTTGGTTTCTACAGAATAATGAATTGAGCTCACATTTTAAATAATTAAACTCTTCAACCCTACAGATTTTATGATTTATCAATAATTAAACCACCACAAGCATTGATCTCCACACGTATCTGAACACTCAGCTGTTTTTGAGTCTTGTTGTTTGTGTAAATTCAGCCTTACCTGTGTGTTCTGTATTGCCGGATCCTCTGATGGACCCTCCCTCTTCAGTCCTGGTTTCCAGGCGTTGTCTGACTTTTTCAGCTGGATTTCGTCGTTCACTGAAACGTTCATGATGATCTTTCTGGGTGGAGGTCGCCGAGCTCCGATGTTCATAAGCTGAGGATGCAAACAAAGACAAAAAACAAGTCATAAACCAAGATTCAATAACAAGTTTGTGTTTACATGCACTGCCATGTTTGTGAGCTGTGAACACTTCCCAGTCTGCTTCTGTCATTGCTTATTATTTTTCGTGAAGCATCACTGACAGGTTTTATTTTTTTATATCTCAAATCTTTTAATTGTTTTATTCTATTATCTCTTGTTGTTTTAAGTATTCCAACATTGTTTTATCGTTTTGCAGTCCTAAGCTTTTTATCTTCCCTTCTATCATTTCTTTCTGCTGTCAACTCGCTGTAGTTTTTTCTCTCCTAAACTTTTAGGCATTATCTTCCTCACATTCTCTTTTATTAAATTGCTACATAAATTAAGATTATTACTATCATCATCAGGCTGTTTGACCTGGAATCATAAATATTAAACATATTTGCAAAAAAGGAAGACGAATACATACCATACATGTAAAAGACACGTATTTTATGAATGCCAAGTAACTAAATTATCACACAGATTGGATTAAATTCAAGATTTATTCAAAGAATAAATAGTTCACAGACACTAATTTTAATGTTTATATATTTGATCTTACTTTACCTTTATTTTATTTTCCCATTAATAATTATCTTATGATTTACATTTATATAAAAACTGTAACTTTATGTTATTTTCTCCATAAATGCACTTTTAAAGTATATTAACATATGTATAAGATCTATGTATTTTTTCCTAATGCTTTAGATAAAGTTTTTTTCCCAAAAATTAATAATTAAACATATTTGATAATTACGATTGGGAGGAGACTTGAGGATTATTTGGACATTAAATATGTTACATAGACCAGGGGTTCCCAGACTTTTCAGACCCCAAAAATATAGGTGCCAAAGACTTGCGACCCCCGCTGTCCCTCAAAGTGATTTAATGTGACTTCATTTAGCTGGTCTGCAGAAAATTAGTCTACCTATATGAGCATGTGGCTGTGTTTCCTGTACTGCTACTGATGCTCTTGATAATTCACTTTTCACTAATCCTAAACTTAGGGGTCATCTGGCAAAAATAAAGGCAGAAAACTCATTACATTTTCAAGATTTTATTTCAAGTTCAGCTACTATTTTTGTTGATATATTTTTTTAACTATAATGGGTTAAATGTACTATTTTTAGATGACTTGTCATAAAAACCCAAGAGGAAGAAGAAGAAGAAAAGGCATTGAATCTGGCCACGCCCCCTAAGGTCACTAAGGCGGCAAATTGTGCGTGTTTGTCTGTGGCTAACCTTAGCAAAAATTCTTTGCCTCGTGCTCGGTCATCATCTAGATATTGGCATTTCAAATACTGCAATCATTGTCGGAGGCTTTATAACTCCGCTTTAGAAACCAATGGGAGACGTCACGTAGACTATGTCCATGTTTTATTAAGTCTTTCACAGTTAGCCTTCGGTCGTGTTGCTAGCTGTGAGGTAGAAGGGACACAACTCACTGAGAGATTTCCAACTGATAGTCGTGTCTCAAATTGGGAAGTGTTTTCTATTAAACTAGCTCCACAAGTTTTGTTTAAATGCAGGATTACAATCTACTGATGGAGTAAAGTGGTGCCGCTGAACTGTTCCACCTTCACCTGTCAATATGAAATCAACGTGCAGCAGGGTTCACGTGCGATCTATGGCACAGGGCCAATCACAGCTTACGCACGATTTGTGTTTTTTTATTAAAAGATTGTCAGTAAACACATTTGAATTATAAAAGGGACACGTACAGACGAACCTGCACCTGTGTCCGTTATAGTTATGATAGATATTCAATGTAATAAGCTGCAGACTGGTTAACCTACCCATTGATTTGATCTTGTCACGTGTTATCGCTTGTGCACAACTACACACGAAGCACAGCAGCTTTTCCATTGATTATTTATACCTCCAGACGTGCTGACAGGTTATGATCTCATCTAAATGAATGTTGTTTGCTCTTAAACGGTCAGCTGTCTCCAATACACAAGCAAGCGCATACATCCATTCATTCATTCCATAAAATAGTCAGGAGCAAAAGAATCATCTGCAGGGTAAATCCTGTGATATTTACAGCTCCCACAATATTATCTGCAGAGATTTTACTTAACACATAAGAGTGTTTATCATTCCTGAAGAAAGCCTCTCTAAATATTAAAGTAAATCAGTAAAGAAAACACTCATTTGTTACATCAAAAAGTCAGCTGGAAGCTTGCACTGCTCAAAATAATTTCAAAAGCATTGTATTTACAAAAATTGGTAGAGGCAGAGTGAAATGTTGAATACAGTTTAGGTGTCATATCTTCTTTAACTATCTAAATATTAATCTGTACCTCTGTTTGTCTGTCTGAAACAGCATTACACTAATATGATATAATTCTCCACCACAGAAGGATTTACTTTCTCCACTCAGACATGAAACCTCGGGTACACAAGCTAAGACTTGGCGTTGGATTTGAGTGTACCCTTCATCAACATCTGCATTGACAAATGCTGAGCTTTGCGTAAAAATGACTGTACATCCATTTTTTCGGTGAGCATCAAGCATGCTTTGCAGTGTAGCTGTTGCTTGTTACTTTGAGCACCATCTTCTGGGTGAAATACTGCAACACAATAGAATACAGCATTTTATACTGGTGTGCTGATCACAGCGGTGTGCAGGATGCAGCTCACTTTTTAGAAGATGAAAGGCAATAGAAGTGCATGTTGTATAGTGAATTTTACAGCATATCAAACGCATTTTTAATGTTTATTACAATTCGTATTGTGGCCTAAATAATGAAAAATGTAATCAAAACTGGATCTTTTTTCTCGTATCGTCGTGCAGGCCTAGTTTACACACTGATCACCAAAGTTACCTTTTGCATTCGTTTAACAGCGTCTGTATTTGACAACCTCCGATGTGAACAGAGGAAGCTGAAACCCTAAAGTGTCTCATGCAGACGCTAAAGGGAACCCTTTGTGCATAAGTATAAGAGTATTAGACCCCTCAGGCTGTGGTAAATTGTAGGTATTTACAACCTGAATGTGTGTGTGTGCATGTGTGTGACTCACTGGAGCTCCTCGTCCTCCGGTCATCTGCCGGCCAAAATCTGCAAAGGCAGGTGTGAAGTCAGGTCCTCTGGAAATCGCTCTGGCATCCACCACTCGAGACGGCAGCTTGTTTTGGTTCATCTGCGCAACACATAGCACACACAATACATTATTACACACACACACACACACACACACACACACACACACACACACACACACACACACACACACACACACACACACACACACACACACACACACACACACACACACACACACACACACACACACAGGACGGAGATGAACAGCAGGGGGAGCAGTGATCCCCTAACAATAGTGCCAGTAGGGTAACAGGAGTGTGTGTCAGTGTGTTTGCGTTTCTAACCCAGTGGACCCTTAAAGGTGACCTGCTGTAAATGACGTTCGTGCCACATTAGCAGCTTTTTGCATTTTTTTTACCACTCTGGTTGTAAGTTCTGTTGATGAGTTCAGCTGAAAAAAGTCAGAACCAGATGTGGAAGATAGAAAGGAGGAAGAGTGAGAGGAACGCAGGATAGTTGTGGGGGAGGAGGAGGAGGAGAAAAAATCCAGCTTTGTCTTTCAGCTGTCCTTGACTTCCTCTCCGCTCTCTCCCGGAGAGATTTCACTTTCACCCTCAGAGAAAACCAGCGGACGGGATTGTACATCAACTGCTCGCCGGTCTGCTTGTTCTTTTTTGGAGAGGTGGGGGGAGGGGCATGTTCTCTTAACACAGCCAAGTGTGACCTAATCGCAATGTGATTTTAATCAAAACAGCATTTCAGCGGGCCATATGCTCCACCGAATGTATGTGTGGATCAGAGGAAGAAGCAAACTGGAACAGAGTACAATGATGTCGAAACTCGCCGGTTGCTTTGATTTAAAACCCTGTTTCATGAAACCTGTGCCTTTAACTAACCATTCTTTTCATTATTAATACACACAATCTATCATTTATTATCTTTTAAACTTTGATCTTTAAACTTGAGAAATTATGAATAATTCTCATCACAGCTCCTCGAGCCTGAGGGGGGATTTTCACTTTTCTCATTTTGTCCAACTAATGCTGCTTCTCTACATTCTGGCACAGACTCTACTTGACCCTTACTCTTTTAGAACTGCTACCCCTGGTACTTTATCTACTCTGCAGGTTGACCTCCTTACAGGTGACTGGGTTCATGTGAGAGAGGTTCTGTTAAAGAGCCAAATGTTTCCCACGTATTCATCTCCAATTAGACACAAAAACAGGCAGAACGTCACGTTTTTACATTTTTTTCATGTTAAAATGTGCAGCTGCAAATTCATATTTTAGATCTTTCACTCTTTGTAAAGTTGCTCATGGATTCGTCACAAGAGAGGATTCCCTCAGACTAATTGAAGCTTTACAGAATTTGTTCATCACTCTTTAGTCCTGTGTTTACCTCCCTCTGCTTTTCACACTGGTAGATAGGTCACACCTGTATGTAGGATGCAGCCCACTTTATAGATGTGGAAAAAAAGGAATCTAAAATACATCTTATACTTTGAGTTTCACTGCACCGTCCATGCAGTTGCCAATGGTAAAGCAATAAAGAACTGCTGTACGCTGATCAAAATAATCGGTATGATGCAGCAGAAAGAAGGAAGACAGTCCAAAAAGACACTGAGATTAATGAATAAGGATATGCATTTAAATTACTACAATATGTTCTTTGAAAAACAACCTTCAGCCACAGAATGTTTGGCTTTTGTGTTTCATTATTGACTTTAATAATTAGGCGTGTAACGGTACATAAACATTTCGGCTCAGTTTGGTACATTTTCGGTACGGTATTGTGACAAAAAAAAAAAGTACAAATAAATGTTATTTTCCTTTATTAGGAACCTAAAGAACTTATACACACTGTCTGTAGTGCAGCATCAAGAGGTCAGGCTTGTAGACCTGCTCAGATTTATTTATTTTCCTTTTTTCCTATTTTAAATGAAATATTTATTTAAAGGATTTTTTATTGAAAAATAATAAAGTAAAACATACAATCATGCAGAACCGCGAGCAAATGAAGGGATCTGTGCGGCAGATATTCAGAAATGGTTCAGTGAAATACATATACTTAACCCCCCTATTAATGATTAACAAAAGCATGTTGATTTTTTCTTAACTTAACTTAAAGCTAGGTTGGTAATCAGATTTAGATACACTTTTTGTTATACTGGTTAAAATTATCTTTATGTCCTGATGGCAATCAATACATAATGTGTTCTTAAAAAAGAAGGAAGAAAAGCTGCTATCTACAGCCAGAGTAAACCTGGGAAAACACCAACCAATCAGCCTTTTTTGGGTGCCAAAATTTTAAACCATTCAAATCCCGTCCTGCCGTTCTGCCCGCCTCCTGCCCGTACATTTCCCTGGCGTGTACTCCTCGTCCCCGTCTCCTGCCTCTGCTTCCCCTGACTCTACTGACTGCCCCTCTCGCTCAACCTGGGGCCTGTCCCCTCTGACCAGATGAGGTGCTTTGCTCAGGACTGTAGTCCGGATCAGAGTCTAAAAAGCTCTCACCACGGGGGCTCTGACAAGCAGAAGAATGAATGACATTTACCAAGTCCTACAGAAATGTATATGTATTGTAGCGTCCGTCCGTACGCCTTTCCTCTTGTCTCTCCTCTCTCCAGCTCACACACTCTACACCTCTCCTGATGCCTTCACTAACCGTCAACACTGTAGGAACTAAGAGCATCTACACTGAACACCTTTAACAAACAGTAGAGCTGTTACAGTTTTATATGTGTTATAACTTTTCTCCTGATATCGTGTCACCGGTACAACTGGATAATGCTAGCATGACAGTTGTGAGTACTAACAGCAGCCATATTTATTTGTGTTTTTAACTTTCACTATGATAATGTTTTGGTGAGGAATGGTTTTGAATCAGCCACCATCATATAGTTGCAAGTCAGCGGCGCTCGTGCATGTGAGTGGGGGGGGGCGTCGTTTTGGAGGAGCTCCGAGGGAGGAGTTAGACGGAGTCCTGAGGAAATGCTACATTCAAATTCATGCTAGTTTTCCGAGACTGCCAACCCCAGCTTTAACTTATTTCAGTTTACACCAAAATACTTTTTCTTGATTCTCTATGTGTGTTGATTTTCTGACTGACTGAGGATTGAACTTTAAAATGACACGTGAGTTACTTTTACAACGTGCACTATGAACTGACACTACGGCCTTATGGGACAAAAGTTAAGTTGATATCTTGTTTTACTTTCAAATCAGAGAAGGACCTGATCTGTTACTCATCAGAGGGAAATCAGTGATTTTTAACGACATCTTTTTTTTTTTTAAGTTATATTTTGGGGCTTTCACACCTTTATTTTATAGAGAGGACAGTGCATAGTGTAGGACACTCGGAGAGCGTGGGGGAATGACATGTGAGAAAGGAGCCACAGGCTGGAATAGAACCCGGGCTGCCCGCCACATGGGCGTGCAACTTAACCATTAGGCTAAATCTACGCCCTAATGACATCTTTTAACTGCGAGGTCTGGATCCAGAGTCATCAAAGTCTCAAGCTAAGCCAGTGTTGAACAAACTGTGTTACTGGCATCAACAGTTTTAATTGAAAATCAAACTCAATCACTTCCTCACCTTGTCCAGCACCACGTCACTGATGGGTGGGAGTCCCTCAGGCTTCTGTATGCAGGCGGGCATGAACTGAAAGCCCAACAGGAAGTTCCTGTTATACTGCCGCTTTCCACTGGTGTCTGTCAGGTCTGGACGACAGAGCAGAGTTTCAGAGGGAAGAAGGAGAAGAAGAGCAAATATACATTCATAAAGAGCAATTCTTCTTGGAACATATGAAAGAAAGATTGAGGTGGAAATTACACAAAGGTTACGCAAACATATTCATTCCCAAACTAAGTGCAGAAATAGTTGAATGTCATCTTAAGAATGTAATTTATGATCATATTTTTACATATTTTGCCTTCAGTATCTTTAAACATCTGTTCGTCTAACCTTCGATGTCCTGTGGAGCCCCTGTGGAGTTCTCCTTGTCTCCAGGTGTAGCCCCGCTGTCGCTGCTCTCCGTCTCTGAAGTGTGGCCCGCTCCGTTCCTCATGGGCTCTATATCGGCCTCACCGTTCTCCTCGGGGGATGCAGGTTTTCCATCAGCCTCGGGCTGCAGGCGGGAGCCGGAACGGGGCTGGAGGTGAAGACCGATGACGGCAGGGGCACCGGGCTGCTGCTCAGAGGAGCCGTCTGTGGGGTCTGATCTCCTGCGGGGTGCTCTACTGGCCTGGGCTCATCCTGCGTGGAGACGAGACTCAGTTATCAGATGTTCAATATTACAACAATATTTGTCTGTAATCATAATGTGTTTTTAAACGATCATTTAGCGAGATAATTACAGCTCAGCGGTTGCTGTTGTATTGTCAGAAATGATTCTGCACTGCATCACTTTGAAAAACAAGCAACATCACAATTCATTCACCTAATAATACTGTCTATAATAATCAGTTACAGAGCTGTGAGGAGGTAATTGGCAGACAAGGTGAAATGAATGGACACGGAAAGAAAAGGTAAGAGTGCAGGAGTGATAAATGAGCGCTGACTGAATAAAAACAGAGTGATGAAAATGGCACTCTGTGGATTAGAGGAGATGAAATGACAGGAGGGCAGAGAGGGCCGGGTACGAACGAGAGATAAAAAGAGGAAACGTGGGACCTGAGAGGTTTGATGAGGTTAGAGGCATGGAGTGGAAAGATTATGCTGCTCCCATGTCCCGACATCATCCCTGTTTCTAAATTATAAATCTAAAATTTTTAATGTAAACTAAAAACATATTTAGTCAGTCTGGCTTTATTTAAGGTTTAACATCTTACTTTACTTTTTACTTTCATATTGATTTTTAATGTTTTACTATTTAATTCATTTTAACTATTTTATTTCTAAATCTTATTTATCTACTCAGTTTTATTGTTATTTTTTAAGTTATATTTTTTCGGCATATTTGCCTTTAGGGATAGGACAGCTGAAGAGAGATAGGAAATGTGGGGAGTAGAGAGAGGGGGAACACATGCAGTGAATGGTCGACGAGCTGGGAGTCAAGCCGAGCCCTCTGGGACGAGGACTATAGCTTCTATATGTGGGGCGCTTAGACCGCTAGGCCACAAGCGCCCTGTATTCCTTTTTTCTATGATTTTCTTTCCCCTGTCACAACCTGTGTGAAATGCGTTCCTCCTTCATAAACTATAACATATCTTTATCCCTCACAGCTCACTTGTTCACCACAGGCTAAATGAAGCCATTTAATAGGCCATACCTATTCTACTCTGTGTTGTGACAACTCTTCTGCAGCTACAAACCCAGAGAGAGAGAAAGTGCAGCAGAGGAAATGAGAGCGGGACGGAACTGATTCAACATACAGTGGGCTGGGCCAGCCATGAAGATGATAAATGATTCCTAGCTGTGGTGCTCGGACGATAACAACACCCCAAAGTCATTTATGTCCGCTTCCCCCAACCGCACATGTGGAAACATTTTCCACTTGAACTATTGCCCACATCAAGCCTTTCTTCTCTCTCCCTCTCTCTCACTCTACCCTGCTAACTCTGATTCTTTCTAGGCATTTTAAAAAGTCTTATTCGAACTCAAACCAATCTTTTAAAAAACAGGTGACAAATGTAAAACAGATCTAAACACACACACGGACAATCAAAGGACAAAAGATCAGAACATTTTTATTTTAAGACAATTTAAATTCAAGGCTAAAGTAAAAGGACCTTGAACTCTCTCAGTCTCCTCTTACCTCATCCTCCTTCTGAGAAGCATCTCCAGCAGAGATCCCTTCATTTGGTTTCCTCCAGGTCTTTGGTATAGCAGAAGCAGTCTGATTAACTTCAGAGAAATGCAGGAATGGAAAACCCGTCACAGTCAGTTAGCAGACAAAACAACAACAACAAAGACGAGGACGAGGAGTTCATTGAGGGAAAGATTTGAGTTTGAAATCTTAACAGTCTAGTGATAAATAAATATTTCTTCAACGTTATGTTTTTGTAAAAAGAAATCGATTACAGATGCTTTGAAGCAGCTCAACTATACTCAGCTGGGATGCTGACGGGGTCGTCGTGTGTTAAACTTCACTCATTACTCACTGAACAAACAGCTAACATTTGCGGAACTAAACCAAGGAAATCAAAGCACTTTTTAATTATTTCTTAAAGAACCTAAACTAAAGATTATCCTGCTCTCAAGGCTTTAATCATCCACCTTAAGTGTTTCTTTGTGTCTGGTGGAGACGGCAGGAAACAATAAAGAGAAGGATGACAGGAGAGTGACTTAAGGATTCAAGATTGAGATTTTTAAGACTGTATGATCCCTGAGCATTACTTGTAAATAGTATTTGACTGAGCAGAGGAAGACAGATGTTTCAAAAGAAGTTACACCATTACATGAGTCACAATTTTCAGGAAAATTAACAGGTGATGACATAAGACTGGTATGATAAACATAACTCACAACCTGTACACATTAAGGTCTTTAAATTAAGAAGTTCTTTGCTGTCTTACAAAGTTTGGAGCTCAAAATCTCTTCCTCATTCTGACTTCAAAACGAGAAGAAGAGAAACAACCTTAATATAGTTTGTAATGCTTGTCGTCAGAATTGATTCAGCTGATTACGTCTCTTTATAAAAAGTGACACAACGTGCTCAGCTGCTGCTAAAGACACTTTTCTGGTCATGTGTTGCCCCGCAGCAGACTCAAAACTAAAGTATGTGCATGTTAACCAGGGTACGTTCAGTCAGTCCCAACCCTGTGAACTTTGTAACTAAATCAAAATATTAATCGAAATATTCTTACAAGTTAATGCAAGAAGAAAAGTCTTCAAGGGGAACAACAACTTTATATCTTAAAGAGCTCATAGTGCCCTATTACCCCCTCTAGAACACTACGCTCCCAGCATGTGGGCCTGCTCGTCGTAAGTAGTATGGGAGGTAAAAACTTTCTGTTATCCGGCACCTACCCTTTG
This sequence comes from Notolabrus celidotus, assembly GCF_009762535.1. Taxonomy (NCBI): domain Eukaryota; kingdom Metazoa; phylum Chordata; class Actinopteri; order Labriformes; family Labridae; genus Notolabrus; species Notolabrus celidotus. The sequence continues at coordinate 19,261,832 of NC_048272.1, forward strand.
GAATAAATCAGTCAGGGTCGGGGAGGCAGGCACCCTCTCTACTTTTAAGAGTAGCCTTCAAACTTTCCTTTATGATGACGCTTATAGTTCGAGCTGGCTCAGGCTTGGACCAGCTCTTAGTTATGCTGCTATAAGCTTAGACTGCTGGGGGAACTGACACACTGATATCCCCTCAAACATCAGGAGTCTGCAGGTAAACCGTGTCAAAGTGGTTTGCAGAGTGAGCTAGCACCACTACTTTCTGGATCAAAATAATGTCAGTCTTAAAACATGTTATCAGTCATCTGTGCTCGTTTCCATCCAGGTAGTTGGCATACTTAGTTAGCATTAAGTAGGGCTGTTTTTGGCAGGGGGAACTGACACTGACACACTGGGATCCGGTCAATCTCATCTATCCCTCTTTCCAACCTCAACTCGGTCTCAGCAGATATGTGTCTAACATGAGTCTGGTCCTGCTGGAGGTTTCTGCCTGTTAAAGGAATTTTGTCCTTACTGCTGTAACCTGCTAAATGCTGCAAAGTGCTCTGCTCATGGTGGATTAAGATGAGATCAGACTGAGTCCTGTCTTTAAGATGGGACTGGATTTTATCCTGTCTTGATGTTGGGTCTTTGTTAATAACTTAACATAGAGAACAGTCTAGACCTGCTCTGTTTGGAAAGAGTCTTGAGATAATGTTTGTTGTGATTTGGCACTATATAAATAAAGATTGACTGATTGAACATATTGAAAAAAGTGTGTTAAAATGTACCGGTTCGTCTGAAAGAGAGTACTTTATCTGTCAATGCAGTTTTTGGGGAATCAGCTGTGTCAACTTTTGCTCTATGACTGATGTTAAGAGGATGATCATCAACCTTGCTTTTAAGGCATAACGCTGAAATTCATTCTCATTTCAGGCAGCTCTGTGCAAAAGACTTATTGCCCCTTTGTTGCTGGTTAAAACACTTTGCGGGGTAACAAATTATCTGTAATTTGACAGCTGTAAAGAGTTCACAGATATGGTACCTGTAGTGGGACTCCTCCTGGTGAGTGCTTGTTGTTGGGGCTCTGCTTTACTGTCAGTAATGCCTCCTTGTACCTCTGCTCCTACTCTGGGACGAGCTCTTTAGTGTCTAAGGGGTTGCTCGGCTCGTCAGCCTCTGTCGTGGCCTGCACTAGAGGCGGAAGGCCTGGGGGGAGCATGACGGGCAGAGCAGGGGCGGAGCTTGAGGTCAGGGTGACTGGCACCACAGCCACGGGTGCCATCGGGGCGAGCGCAGCAGCAATGGGCACCTCTGGCCTCACGTCAGAGGGCAGAGTTTCAGAGGGGGCCTCCCTGTAAGACGGAGCAGAGGGCGTAGGTTGGAGTGAACCTGAAGACAGGAGAGAAGGCTCATGAACTGGTGCGTCCAGCTCAATCCCAGAGTCCGCAAGACCGTTCAAAGCCTTAGGAGCAGGAGCAGGAGCAGGCGAGGCAGCCAGAGTCCGTGGGGCATCTGAGAGAGGCTTGTCTGTGTTGGGAGTCTGAGGTGACGCAAGGGAGGGTTTGCGCTCCCCGAGCGAGGGGGAGGGAGAGGAGGCTGAAGAAGTGGACTCCCTAGCTGAGGGACGTTCACTTTTATTGGCCACTGACAGAGGGAGAGTGACAGGGGTGGTCACTTGAGCGGGGAAAGGAAGCTCGGGTTCCACCGTGGATGTGGGCTCAGGTACGGGGGCGCTGGCCTCAAGTCTCTCCACGGGAGCTTCAGGCTGCACAAGCGCAGGCGAGGAAGACTTCACCACCACCGGCTCCAATTTTGGCATCTCATCTAGAAGAGTTCAGACAAAGATACCTAAGAGTTAATTTGTGATGAGGACATGAATGTAGAGATAAATCCCACACAAAAACGACATTCAGTGCCTGTCCCTGGATTGGGAAAGGCCAATCCATGGACTATAATAGTTCAATAAAACAAGAAACACCAGATCAATCACTCGTCAAACACTGTTATAGTTTGAGGTTAAGATGAGTTCTGCCAAGAACGTTAAAATGAAGATTTATATTAAAGCACCTAAAATTCTCTGCAGATACTCCAAGTGTTGCTGGGCTTGTTACTGAAGTCTCCTTAAATCATCGAAAGTAATATTTCCATCATTTAATGTGTTTAAGAGTTTCTTTCATTAAATCCTGTCAGTAAAGATGAAATGATGATCCTCTGAACTTTAATACAAAAACTTAACTTAAAGGTACGGGATAAAGCGAGGAAAAGTTTCTATTTGCGATTCATGTCAATAAAACAATTAAAAACGTATTTGAGCAGTTTGGATTGAGTTCATATTTACCATGAACGAAAACGTACATCAGTTTAAAGCTAGGGTTGGTAGTCATTCAAAACTAGCATGAATTTGAATGTAGCATTTCCTCAGGACTCCGTCTAACCCCCCCCCCCTCCCCTCGGAGCTCCTCCAAAACGACGCCCCCGCTCACATGCACGATTCGTGATTCGTGACCGATTCAAAACCGGTCCTCAGCACATAGTTGAGTTTTGCACTACATCAACTCATGTCTCACTCAGCGGTAAGAAAACACCAAAACATTATCATAGTGAAAGTTAAAAACACAAACAAACATGAATGTAAACACGGGAGGCGGGCAGAACGGCAGGACAGGATTTGATTGGTTTCCTAATTTGGCTCCTGATGGCAGGGATTGGTTGGTGTTTTCTCAGGTTTACTCCGGCTGTAGATAGTGGCTTTTTTCTCACTCGTTTTTAAGAACACATTGAGTGCCATCATTTTAACCAGTATAAAAAAAAACAGCCCCAGCTTTAAGTACAAAAACTCTACCTGAAGGTACAGCAATAGAGCGAGAAAAAGTTTCTATTTGCAATTCATGTCAATAAAAACAATTAAAAACTTATTTGAGCAGCAGTGGGGGTTAGTTTTGTGAATCTGTAGCGTGAAAAACTCCTAAAACCTCTGTTCTCAAAAAAGTTGGATGCTGTGTGAAGACTTCAAGTTTGGATTGAGTTCATAATAACCATGAATGAGAATTTACATCCGTTTAAACATTAGATGTTATTATTTGTGCTTATCTGAACTGAATACAAGTCCAATTGGATATGACATAATTCTGTTGTATCTATTTGTCTCACTGTGTCTCAATTTTTTGGAATCAGAGTCAAGACGTCCTCTCAGAAGTTACAAACTGTTCCACAACTTTGGCACTGAAAGGGTTAAATGATCCAGATAATTAGTGGGAAAGCAGAGCGCCCTGCTGAGCCCTCACTCTCTGATTTGAGAGAAATGAAAGTGAACGTATTCACGTGAGTGGCCTGTTTCTGTGGAAAATAAAACTAAACATGAAATGAGTTGCTGGGAAATGATTGAGCAACACATTTCTCTGTGGCTGCAGCTCTAAATGAGGGGGCCATGACACAGCAGTTAAACACACCAATATTTAGCTTTTGAGGTTTCCAGGAAGCTATTTTCTGAAATTATGGAGTTGTGGATGGATTTGAGAGAAGAAGAGGATGCAGGTGCAGACCTGGCCCTGGTTTGGTGTCTGAGGCTCCAGTTGTCAGTGGCTGCTGTGGCTGCTGGGGCTGTTGGGGCTTTTGGGGCTGTTGGGGCTGTTGGGGCTGCGGTGGCTGTGGTAGCTGGGGGGGCTCCAGCGTGTAGCCCCCAGGGTGGGCCTGCTGTGGCTGAGGGGGCTGCGTCTGCTGCTGCTGCGTCTGCTGCTGCTGCGTCTGCTGTGGCTCTGGAGTCTGGCGGCTGCTCAGCTGCTGCTGCGATTTGAGGTAGAAAATGTGAGGATAATGAGGGTGCGGCCATAAAAACTAGCAACACAGAAAACCAGAGAGACAGGCACAGAGATGTAGGCAAGCACGCACACAACAAACAATAAACAAATAAACAAGCCCAAATGCAGCAGTAAGCAGAAATTAAGGAGTCCGATGAGGTGTGTTTAGATTTGAGGATCGGCAATGTGGACGAGACAGAGAATGAAGATAAATGAGGGAGGGATGGCGGGAAGAGGGGAAGGACTCGAGTAAAAGAGGGAGACACAGAAAGAAATGAAATCATAGAGGGGCACAAAAACAGAAGAAGAAGAAGAAGAAGAGAGGAAAGACACGGTTAACATCCACAGACGGATAAAGGGAGGAAGACGTCTCATGTCCTTCTTCAGAATCCAGGATAGATTTTGTTTGTTTGGGGGTTCGTTAAGAAATAAATGTGGTCCAATTAGGTAGATAACATATTTTTTTCCTTTCTTCACAATGAGCATTGCTTTGTTTATCAATGCAAGACTTGCGACATGTGTAGATCAACATTAATACAACACTAAAGCAACTGACTGTGCTCTTTCTGTCTAGATATTTCGGAGTGAAGCCTGATTTATACTTCTGCGTCCAATCGACGACGTAACATACGCCGGAGGTCCACGTAGCATGGGGCGGCAGAGGCTCAGTGGGTAGAGTCCGTCGTCTATCAATCGGAAGGTTGGCGATCCCAGCTCCAGCAGTCACATACCTAAGTGTCCTTGAGCAAGACACTGAACCCCAATTGCTCCCTCTGTTGTTCAGTGGTGTGTGAATGTGAACGAATGAGAACAACTAATACTGATGGTCCCTCACTACATAGCAGCCTCTACCATCAGTGAGTGAATGGGTATGAATGGGTGAACCTGACGAGTAGTGTAAAAGCGCTTTGAGAAGTCAGATAGACTAGAAAAGCGCTATAAAAATACATATTTTGGGGACGGCAGTAGCTCAATCCATAGGGACTTGGCTTGGGAACCGGTTGCCGGTTTGAGTCCCAGTATGGATGAAGTTGGCAAGTGGACTGGTGGCTGGAGAGGTGTTGGTTCACTTGCCTGGGCACTGCCGAGGTGCCCTTGAGCAAGGCACCGAACCCCCAACTGCTCTGGGTGCGCTGGTTGACGGCAGTATCCTCACTCTGACATCTCTCCCTAAGCATGTTCACTGCATGTGTGTGCATTTGTATGTATATACCAAAAAAAACTGTATGTGTAGCATGTTCAAAAATAGCATGAGTGAAAAATTGAATTTCCCCCCTGGGGATCAATAAAGTACCTTTCTTTCAAAGTACAAGTCCATTTACTGTTTACCAGCTCCTGTACCTACGCAGAGGCCTTCGTGCACCTCCTCCAAAATGTAACTACCCGAAGCCTTAAAGGCTGATTTATAATTCTGTGTCAACCCTACGCAGCAGGGGCTGACACAGACATGAGCACCACATACTTGTGCGTGATGTGTCCGTGTCGCACAGCAATTCTCCGGCAAAACGCTTGAGGGCAGTTGCTTTCTCTGGTAGCCGGTCACTGGCTTACGGCCCCCCTACGATCTCTGTTTACTTTTTCACTGCGATTAAGAGTGTGCTATGTTTATCTACAGCTGATACATATTGTTGTTTATCATACAGACATGATTACACGGCCGATGAGCTGGGATCCCGGAAGTGCTGTAAATGAAGGAAATGCAATGCCACCGAGCCGACCAATCACAGGGCTTGCATTCTGCATCGATTCTACTCGTATTTACATTTTGGCGGAGGTACGCGTCAGCTACGTGCGTAGGCTACTGCGTAGGTGTGGGAGCTACGCGGACCTCCGTCGTCGATTCGATGCAGAAGTATAAATCAGGCTTCAGAGAGAAAAAGCCAAACCTTCCTGTGCAGTGTTGGGTTTCCATTGAGACTGAAATCATTCATAGATGTAAACTGAACTGAATGAAAGGGCTGTTTGAATACGAATATGTCATAATAAATGTAATATGAAAAGAAAAAAACTTTAATATCTAGTACATTTTAGTCAACCTATGAACTTTGGGATGCTAAGTAAAAAGGGAGTATTTATAACGTGTAATCAAACTGTTTACATGCCTATTCTAAAAAACAACATAACTAAAGAACTTGAATTAGAAGACAGAGTTGCAGTTTGTCTGAGTCATTATCACACCTGTGCAGTGATTATAGCAGCTATACAGATCACTTTGAGAGCTCTCTGCCGCTTCAAATATAAGTGTTAAAAACCACATCCTGCGGTGTGGACCCAGGGTCATAACCACAACATCTTCTTGTTTACATCTCTGCACTTGCATTTAAAATGTTCATTGATATTTCAGATTGTGTAGAAGGATCAGGAGACACAGGAGGTACATACAGTATGTGATTCACTGTTAAAGACAGCGGGTGGATAGAAACAGTGACAGGAAGGGAAGCAGGTGTAACAAAAGAAACAGCTGTTAAGATTAAAAAGTGACGTGTTGAGTCATTTTCAGGGTGACTGAGCAGAATATTGCGACTACTGATACTTGGTTCCCCGGTTTGTGAACCGCTACATTCAGCGATTTCAGAGGCTAAGTGTTTGTTTCAGTCCTGAGTGATAAACCTCAGGCATGTTCCAGGTTGAAAGCCATCATGAATTTCTTATAAACGGGCGAGCTGGCTGAATAAATTACCAAAGACAGACACACAGAGAGGCTGAGCCCTGGAGTAAGGATTATAGCTCACAGCGCAACATGATCTGCCTCTCCTCTTCTTTCTGCAGGACCAATCAGCTGCTCTCACTGCTACACCAGCTCAGATGTAACTACTAAAGGTGAGTGTGTCAGAGAGCCGTACCTGTGGAGGTGTCGGGGTGGAGGGGGGGTGACAGACAGGAGGCGTTGAATTCCTGCTCCCTGAACCTCCCGCCATGATCTCCTCTGTGATGTCCCGGCCACCCTGATTGGGGTCACGGATTCGGATCTGGGAGGACAATGGCACAAAAAAACAGACCTCACTAAAGCGGCCGTGTCTCACAGCAGCAATTGCTCAGACATTATTTATCTTAACACATCTTAAGACATGACATTAAGCCTTTTTGAGGAATACTGTGTGATAAACAGGAAGTAAGCAGCCAGAGGAGTAACACATTAAAAGCACATGTGGCTGCAAATAAATCTCAGTGCACAGAGACTCTTAACTCTCTCGTTAGACCTGAAGTAATGTCAGGAGACGTTTTTATGAGGCACATTTTTTTAATCCTTTCACTGTGAGGTGTGGATGTATATAAAACTTGCTCCCTCTAACCCACAAGCTAATTTTTCTCTTATGAATGTTATTAAATTCTAAACTTTTATATTAAGTGATAATACTTGCAATAAAGAAGAAGCCAAATTCACTTAAATTATGAGAAGAACAACATCCTGAAAACAAGTAACGAACACGTTCATATCATCTGGAGTTTCAGCAGAGAAACAGAGGTTCAGTGTTTGTAGCCTCCGCCTGTTTTGAATTGTTTCTTGATCTCACGTGTCAAGCTGTGCCGATGTTAGGTTAGCTTGGTTCACATTCCCTAACCTGTTTTCACCGAGATCTTAATTTGAATGTCTGAATGCAGCTGTGAAAGGGTTTCTTAGGTTTTGATCTCTCTCTTAATTTTACTCAAAACTGAAACTGAACTCAACTTTGAGGGTAAATAACATCGTCTGAATCTGAATCATCAAATATTGTATAAACAGTATTCACACACGCACAAAACTCCTGGAAATTAGGGATGGGTGATAAATCGATAACGATAATTATCGTGATATACTTTTCTCAGTATAAATACAACAAATAGAAGGGTAGAAGTTGCACATTATGTTAAGTCATTGTTGTAATTCTAATTGAACCAGGAAACACTCTCTTTGTGTTTCAAAAATAGAAGCCCGGTCATTTCTAGAGCAGGGTTTAGGATTTGCTAAATTCATCTTTTTCTCTGCCTTTCACGGCTTTGTGCAAAAAGTCTCTGCAGAAGAATTAAAGTTGTGACACACATATTAGTACAGATTAAATCTCAACCTTTAAGGTTCTGTCTTTTTTCTAAGCAAATAAAAATCAAGGGAGACACTCCCAGCATGCGGGCCTGCTTATCGTACCTAAAGTCTTTAAAAGTAGTATGGGAGGTAGGACCTTCAGTTATCAGGCCCCTCTCCTTTGGAATCATCTATCAGTCAGGGTCTGGGAGGCAGACCCCCTCTCTACTTTTAAGAGTAGGCTTAAAACGTTCCTTAATGATGAAGCTTATAGTTAAGAGTTGGCTCAGGCTTGGACCAGCTTTTAGTTATGCTGCTATAGGCTTAGACTGACACACTGGGATCCTATATCTCCCCTCTCTCTGCCTGGACACTTACTTTAAGTCTTCCTGTCCCATTAAAATTACTAACCATAGACCTTTCTGGAGTTCCAAATCAGCTTTGATGAAGAAATATTCAAAATCTCTCATTAAATTCATCAGGATCAGAAAGGAGACCAGAGCTGGTTTTCATAAACGATCTTCTGTTTGTTTGTTTGTTTGTTTGTTTTTCAATCAATGAGTTTATGAAACAGAAAATAATAAAACCTCAGATTTAACTCAAACCTAAGGGGATGAATGTCTGACCAACCGTCACAAACTAAAAATTATACAAAACACCTTTAAAACTTTGAAAAAAGGTAAAATATATTCTGTTTAAGTTAACAAAGGGAGCAACTGGAATAACAAAGTGGCTGAGGTCCAGCAGCTGATGAAAATTTTACAGTCTGATATCATCAAAAGTCTAAGAGCAGCTACTTAATGAAGTCTGAGGAGAGATTGTTTGGACAGCTGCTGCTTCAAACGTCAAAACTGAACTTTGCACAGATCAGCTTTCAAGACAACTTTTTTAAAAGTCCTGAAAGTGCTGCGAGAAATAGAACATTAAATCTATGATAGTGTTTTATGAGGTAATTATTCAACAAGCTTTCATGAAAGTAAAGGTTCCAAAGTTTGGGGGGGGGGGGGAAGCACTAATGTTTGAGGTGCAGGTTGTCCAGCATGATCATAAATCCGAAGCTGAAAGCATCTCGTGTCACATCGAGGAAGAAAAATAAAAGGTGAAGAAACTCCTAAGACACTCACTGTTTTCTTCTCCCGCTTGGCTGGTGGAGGTTGCTGTGGTGTAGGCACTATGATGGGGGGTGAGGGAGGGTACACAGTCTGTCCTGGGTAGTAGGGGGGGACCGGCTGTGGGGACGGGAGCGGGGACAGAGGGTGAGACAGGCGGGTGGTACCTGAGGGGATCTGGGTGAGATACCAGGGGGAGAAAAACAGAGCTGAGTGAAACAGTCAGAGCACCGAGCTGGTATGTGAATTCAGGTTGTAGATCTGAAGCAGATGTGAGAACAGTTCTTGTTATATCTCGGATTAATGACTCACGATATGGGGCAGGGTACTCCCCTGGCCCAGGACCAGGATAGAAGGTGCCAGACCCTGGAGGCTGTACTGAATACTGCTGAGGAGGTCCCACGTAGGGCGTGCTGTGTCGATACTGCGAGTAAAGAGGGCAAAGAGAGGGAGAGAGCTTCACATATTTTATAAACAATGAAACAACAGAAGCTGTAACACTGACATTTTAAACTGAACACTATATTTTTGTTATTTTAAAAGGATTTTAATTGTCCTCAGTCAGATTTTAGATGAGCCCTCTATCAAATTCTGTCTAGACCACAGATCTAACTTTCATTTAAGGAATCAGTGATATCTAACCAGCACCAGCTGCAATCCAGAAAGTTTCTCTGTGAAGTTATTCAGCACAAAACAACATAATTGGAGTCAATTTAGAGAAGATGTGAAATTCCCTTTTTTCTGCTTAATTTCAAACACTAACGATTAAAGCTTAAACGCTGCAACAGAAACATTCTGTCTTCATCAGTGAAAAACTTCTAGGAATCACATCATAAAAGGAAAAACAAAGTTCTCTGTTTCTGTTGAATCCTAAACTAAAAGGTACAATCGGCCAATAAGCATTAATTATTGGATTAAGTGCCGAAAATGATCCATAAATATACACATAGAAAAATCTGACGTTTTTTCTACAGCTTACAGTAAAAAACACTTCAAACCTAATGGAAACGCTACATTTGCTGTATCATGTCATGTTGAAAAATCTGAATCTGAACATCTGATGATTCTATATGCCTTTTAAAACAATGACCAAACATCTCTGGATCATACGTAGTATCCGTGACGTCACCCATCTGCTTCTGAAGCGCTGTTTTGAGGCCAATCATCGGCGGGAGCCATATTGCTGCTGTCGAGCGAGTGTGACGTAAAGAGGCAGGCTTTGAGCCTCCTCGCCAACAGCTACAGTGTTCCCGCCTGTCAGTCAAGTCAGCTGTGCCTCTCATTGGAAGACTTGTAATCTCAATATCTTCGAAGTTGCCGTGTTAGAAAAAAATTCATCCCCCTCACAGTGTGTGCCGAGAGAGAAATTAGCTATCCAGACTACACTCTGTAAACATGTTTATTTCTGCTGTAAATATCGCCTTCTTTGAATTGGTGTGTATGTGGTTTCCGGTACTTCCGGAGCTAGCCTCAAGCAGACACCCGATGAACTGCAGTTTTTAGCTCTTCTGCATTGGACTCGTATTTTTAGACAGGAGGTTGCCGCTTGCTCTGTATTTACATTGAAGCTGGCAATTAGCCACAAAGGAATTCCTTTTCTGTGTCCTTCATTTTTAACGGTCAAACTAGCATCTTGAGATTGATTGTGCTGTCAGATCATTTCTAATTTATTACATGCACCTGAGTAGGACCAATTCATCTGTTTCTATGGAGTCTCAGTTTCATTGTAAACAGTAAATCACACAGAAGCTTCACTCGGGCTTCCTTACGGGTATGATCTTGTAGAAGAGACAGATTTGTGTGTGATTGTCCTGCAATTAAAGCTGGGGTTGGTAGTCAGATTTAGATACACTTTTTGTTATACTGGTTAAAATGATCTTTATGTCCAGATGGCAATCAATACATAATGTGTTATTAAAAATAGTGAAAAAAAGCTGCTATCTACAGCCGGAGTAAACCTGGGGAAAACACCAACCAATCCCCGTTTTTGGGTCCCAAATTTTAAACCATTCAAATCATGTCCTGCCATTCTACCCGCCTCCTGCGTGTACATTTCCCGGCGTTCACTCCCCGTCCCCTGCCTCTGCTTCCCCTGACTCTACTGACTTTGGAGGAGCTCCGAGGGGAGGGGGGAGGGGTTAGACGGAGTCATGAAGAAATGCTACATTCAAATTCATGCTAGTTTTCCGAGACTACCAACCCCAGCTTTAACAGGACTATATTTTCTGATCAGGATGCAGATTTGAATGAAATGAAAATGCAAGACTAGGAGCAAACAATGAAGGTCTGATCGATCCATTCTGATGCATTCCAGGAAGTCTGGAACTCTAAACGTAGGTCGGCTTTAGCATATCTGCCACTGAAGTTGAAATTGTGTCTAGTTTTTATTTTGATTGATTACAACAGGATAATGCAAAAATAACAAGTTCTAACCAGCAGAAGTTTGTTTAAATAAAGTTGAAATCTGTGCTGACAATAACGTACATTTAATAAATGTGTAGATGTAACTTAAGCTGGGTGAGAGGTAAAAATACAAAGCAATAACACAGCTCAAAGTCTCAGTGTCACCTGTGGGATGTAGTACTGAGCAGCCTGTGGGGAAGGGAAAGGCATGGGTGCCATGGTCATCATGATTGGTTGGTTGGTGGGGTAGACAGCCGCTGTGGGGTTCTGCGAGCCAGGTCGTATGGAGGGCGTGTTTGTGGGTATGGTGGGCCTCGCAGTCTGCATCGGGGCCCGCTGGAAAAACTGGAAGCAACAAATGAGAGAAACAGAGTGTCTCATTTCAGCATGATGCAACGCTTTATCTAAAACACAAACAAGCACCGTTTTTCAGATGTCTTCACCATTTGGCCTACACATTTCTTCCAGAGAGACAGGCCTGGTTTATATCAGTAGCTTGAAAAGAAATCTCCCATCATTGCTGCAGGCCGTTACATTAAACGACTCTGAGGGATGAAAGACAGAATGATTCTTCAGGCTGACATGCACACTTTTATATTTCTGTCAAACGGCTCTATAATCAACACATAATCCCCTCCATGAATCGCTTTAATAAACGCCTCTGAAGTTTGGTATTGTAATTGGCAAACAACAACATGAATCGGATGAATGACATGAACAAAATAGAGAGCACCACTTTCAGTTAAGACACTTTAAATATTTCCTCCTACAATCATCTAATCAACCAACAGACGCTCAAAGCAGGGCCGGGACTTTAACACAGAGATGAAAGAGAAGCAGAGCACACAGCAGTGATCGCTGCAGCACTGAGTGACATCTGTCTCCACTCTTCCACACGTTCACAATGAAGCATGTGTTCGTCATTAGCACCTTCACAAGGTTCCTATTACAGGGGTTTCAGGAGGACAGATGAAAATAAATAGTTGAAGGGATGGAATCATTTCAGATTAGGTTGGAGAAAGTCTCAGTGAACTAGCGGCTGACAAATTCTTGTCGAGAGCTCTTTTTAGATCTTCACCTGAATTTTCCTGAACACTGGAAACTTAAAGGTAAGTATCATGAGAGTAGAAATCAGGTTATACCTCCTTTAAAAGAGTTCAGTAAGACCCGATTATCTGGTTCTTTTCATTTAGCTTTTTGCATGTTTAATCTCTTGCTTAATTCTTGAAAATAACACTAAAGAGGTGAACTTAAATGCTACATGGTCCAGACTGAAGAACACTGAAACTCGTCACTGTGTTTGTGTCATAATTGGAACAAAAATCTACTGTAATTGCCGACCAATACCCACACTATAATGTCCCTCTCTACCTTTCTGTTTTTAATCAAGAGCCCAAAACTGCAGCATCGAATTCCGAGATGTCAACAATTAATCGAGTATCGATTAATTGATTGTTTAGAACTTACTCACACATTTTTTTTGTTTCGATTTTCTATCACATGGAACAAATATCATGTGGTCTTATATTACGTTTAGCTATCAGGGAGGTGTTTTAAGTTTAAAGCATGTGTATCAGCTGACTGAAGATGTTGCGCACAGTGGAGACGCTCAGCTGTGGGCTGCGGCTGAGTGATAGGTCTCCACGAGCGCTTTATTTATCTGCCGCCGGACTTATTATGACTCGGTTGCGCACCCGGCTGATATCTGACCGCGTTCACATGCTTATTTTTCTAAATAAGGAGTAGACAGAAAACTGCGAGTCTAAAATATGTTCTGTTCAGTTCCCTTGTTGTAGTAAATCCACATGTTGTAGTCTGAGCCTTCACTTTTATGACTGTGTCCCGAGATTATGAGACTGCTCCACACATTGATATTCAGCGTGTTTAACATTTTGAACACCTCAATACGATCCGTAGCTATTCAATACTGTCAGTTATATACATTGTGTCATGAAGGAAAATTAGATTCAGGGGAAAAAAGAAGGAACAACCAAAGTGAAAATTTCAGAACTTTTTTTGTTTCTAATTTCCTATTTTAAAGCTCATTATCTGCATTATTTCACCCAGCCTGTCTGCACTTACACTGAGCTGCCCCAGACTCCACAGCTGTAAAGAATAAAGCTCTCGGGACAGCTCAGGGTCTTCACATACCTCTCTTTGTGCCCGAGCTGCTCGGCCAACCTCACAGTCGTACATGTGCACACAGCTCTGGCTCTTCTCAGCAGACCTTTTCTCACGCATCAAAGAAGCAACTTCAAATATACTACTTGTGACTGCAGCGACTTCTGCACAGCATATGTCACCATGGGTTAGGTTTTATATTAGACAGGGACCTGCAGAAAGCCCACTACCAACAGCTGTGACCGACTTTCAAACAACCAGGAGGACTCACGCTGGGAATACCCCGCCACGGTCTCAGTGTGCTCCGGCGAGGGAGAGCAGGATAAACAATGCTGTTAAAGTGTCTAAAAATACCCAGAAGGGAAATCACCTTAACATAATAAATCAGGTTCAATGGCTTTATTGTAAACAGCCGTGTGGAAATCTGGGAAACAACCAGGAAACTGTTTCATTAGCAGCTACAGTCCCAGTGAAAACGCTGGCAAAGCAAGAAACATGAGTCCACAGACAAAACAGCTTTTGAAACATGTCTGCTAAAGAGGAGTGTTTCCACAATCACAAAAACAGAGAGTGTGCTCTGAAACCACTTACATCCATCAGGAAGCTAAAAAGAGACATGACATAATTCCAACATGTAACAGAGACGTTTCTATCACATCAATAAAACAAGAAATAAAAACATGTACTGAGAGAAATACTCTCTCTTTCATTCCACATGCAGTTTATGAAAAAGTGCAAGCTCGGTAAAAGATGATTAATGAATGAAAAGCTACGTTATGAACTGAGAGTCCAGTAATGATCTGTACAATAAGAGACAGGACAAAGGAATGAGATGAAGCATGATGATGAAAGAGCTCCCATACAGAGCAGGAGGAGAGAGGGGGGTGCAGGGTGAGTGCATTTCAGGAGGGATGGGATCGTTTGAGGACGATCCTCATCATGCCATGCAGGTCTGCAGAGAGGTCAATGTTTACTGGATGGGCCTGATCCTCCCTTGATTTTTGAAAGCAGGAAAGAGAGAAAAGCCAATGGGAGACTGTACTGGTGATACTGAAGCCTCAAGACAATCACAAGCAGGCAAACACATCAAGATATTCACTTCTACCTGACTCTGAAGAGCTGGGGTGTGCTGAAGTACTCTTAGATGAAAACAAATCTTTCAGAATGAGGTTTGGATTCTCAACGACCGTCAACTAATGTGAGCGGTTCATATCTCATACGAGTGTGGAAGATGTCTCTGATAGTTGCCTACATTAAAAAACAGGAACCCCCCCCAAAATAACACTTTCATTTATCACCTACAGAAGGGACTCTGATCTTTTTGCTGCAATCCTGGATGCTTTATGGCTGCAACCACAGAATACTGATTTAAAGTTAAAACAATATGTGGACAGAAGGAATCAACATCAGTGCCATGCAAGTGAGGAATGCAATGTCTCCGAACTAACACCGAAACAGTAGTTTCAGGGTAAAAGGCGACGTCTCCAACAGTTCAGTGGACAAAAAAATGATTGAGAAGGCTTACTGTAACTCTCCCTGTCCCATTAATGTTACTAACCGTGGACCTTTCTGGAGTCCCTGAGCTCCCTTTTCCCGTAGGTTCCTCTGAGTTGCTGCCATTAACAACCTGCTGCTGTGGACTTTCCACACTCCAGCTGCTACAACTATCTGTCTCACCACTATCATCTCTCTCTCTTCATCTCCCTCTATCCCTCTCTTCAACTCAGTCTCTGCAGATGTGTGTCTACACATGAGGTCTGGTCCTGCTGGAGGTTTCTGCCTGTTAAAGGAAGTTTGTCCTTGCCGCTGTAACTTTCTAAATGCTGCAAAGTGCTCTGCTCATGGTGGATTAAGATGAGATCTGACTGGTTCTTACCCTTGTCTTGTCTTTTAAAAATATTTTATCATCTTTTATTGAGTCCATTTAACTTTTGCGATGACCTGTTGGTTTGGTACCTCAGCACTTCTAACAAAAACAGGCTGGGTTATATTGCCAAAGTCTGCTGAAGATTGTTGGTGCATAATCTTAATGATCGTGGTCATACTTTATTAAGCAAGTGCCCACACAGAAGTCAAAGGCCATCCTTGAAGACCTTAACCCCCCCTTTATTCAGAGCATTTGTGCCCACAGCTGTTGGGTTTTTAAACAAGCTGTAGTGTTGTTGCCATTTCACATAGGATTGTGGTACCTTTCGTCTCTATATGCAGACAAAATGGTTTTCATCCACAGGCAGTAACATAGTTATGTATTTAAATTAAATGTGTGAACTTGTGTTTGTTTATTATTTCCCCTTGGGGACAATAAAGATTTTCCAAATTCAAATCCCAAAAAATGTTATGTCTTTGTCAAGACCTGCTCTGTTATTAAAGAGTCTTGAGATAATGTTTGTTGTGATTTGGTGTTATAAATAAAGATTGATTGATTGACTGACTGATTGATTGAGATTGATTGAAAATCAGAGACTGTATAAGACACGACCATAGCCTCAGTGGCATCACCTACTGGTTTCTAAAGAGGTGTTTTAAAGCTCAAAGATGGTGGTCGCCATATTGGAGATGCTGACTCCAACTCAGTTCCAGCTAATCTAAAAACTAGCAGAGGTGATGAGCTGTAAAAATAATCCCTCACAGTACAGCTGTTAGGTATGAAGAGGTACAGAGTCAGGATTTTCCAGAGCGACTCATTTCCTAAAACATTACATATTCACTTTTCAACATAGGGTTTTTCCTGAACCAGGTCATAGAACCATGATAGCACATGTATCACACCCCTAAAGGGTTCAGGAGTGTACAGCAGTTCAGACTACCTCAGTGATATCAGCTGCTTCACACAGGATGTATGGGAAGAGTGACATCAGGACATCTCTGGTCGCTCTGTTACATCAGCACTTGTCTGACTGGTAGTACTTGCACAAGCACCAAAGATACCCATGTGCACACAGTCTCTTGAACAAACACACACTGCACTTCCAGAGATATTTGCTTTCTCAAATTGTGCAACAGCCTGTGTGCCAGTCTTCCTCCTGTTTTGCCAGGGGGTTGTGTGGATTTCAGGAAGCAAATCACTGGCATATATTCTGGGAATGCCCAGTGTTAAGACCCTTCTGGATAGAGTTTAATAGAATATCAAGAAGTATATTTAATATTGACCTGCCCCTACAATTCACTGCATTGCTTTTAGGAGATGTAGATTTTTAGGCTAGGCCTGTTGATAAATACCCATTTGGCATTTTGAGTTGTCCTTGTAAAAAAGCCATTACGAGGCGCTGGTTGCTTCCTGGACCTCCCACAATACAGTAGTGGAATCAATATAGTAAATGATATTCATGTTATGGAAAGGAATTACTTTCCTGTTTATGGGCTTCGGAAAGGTGTATTTATTAAACTCTGGACCAAGTGGACTAGATTTTGTGGATGATACCATTCAAGGGACCGGTGATGCTGTCTTGTTTTCGCTAATTACATGTTGTTAAAACCAGATAAAAAACAAACTATATAACACCAAACCCATTTCTGTAAGAATTTCCTGAAATGCACCCAAACAGACTCCATCCTCTATGTCTTTACTCTTTTTTTGCATCTCCCTCGCTTAACTCTATATTTCCTCTTCGTTCTTTTCAATTGAGTGTTATTATTCCTTTTTCTTCATCCCCTTTGGTCTTAGAGTTAGTGTACTTATTGATACTCTTATTATACTATAGATTGCCATAGTACTAATCTTATTGATTGCTAATTTATTATTATTTTTTTGTGTAACTTTTTTCCCCTCTCTTCTCTTCTGTCTTCTCTCTCTTCACAAGCATATAAATATAGGGGTGCAACATACACAAAATCCACGGTTCGGTTCAGTTTCGATACGTTTTTGTCACGGTTCGATACGTTTTGCGACGATACAGAAAAAGAGACATTTCCATGCCTTTTTACTTGTTTATTTGAAATTACAAACATTTGTTTCAGCTCAAAAGCACAACTTTTAAATTAAATTAAATCAAATATATCAGGGGCAGCTATAACTGACACATGTTTCTGCTGTGTATGGGGGGGTTGTGTGTGGTTGTGTGTGTGTGTGGTGTGTGTGTGTGTGGTGTGTGTGGTGTGTGTGTGTGTGTGGGTGTGTGTCTCTGTCTGTCTGTCTGCGTGCGCATCTGCCGTACGCGATAGAGAGCAGAGGAGAATGTTGAACGCACGACCATGTAGAGACAAGAAATGACATCCCGTCATGTGAATAAGATAAATAACAGAAGGCTGTCCAGTCTGTTAAATAAAAGAACAGGTATAGACCTGATCCATGAGAGAGGGAACCTTAAATCACTTCTGCTTTGACTTCCAATAGGGGGCGAGACCCGTTGGACACTCGTGCTTCCCTCTCGTGCGGCAAGCGCTCACACACACATACGTGAACTATGAACCCAGCAGACCGTTGTATGGTGAAATATACATTTCCAAATGAATTACAGTTAAAACAATGTGACCAGCTTGGATTGTTCGGTTCATAGGGCGTACCGAACCGTGACCTCTGTACCGAACGGTTTGATACAGATACATGTATTGTTGCACCCCTAATAAATATGTCCTTCAATGTTTTGTAATGTTTGTACTTGTTAGTATGTCTGTATTGACTACATGTATATACACTTATTGGTGAATAAAAATAAATAAATAAATAGAAATAAAAAATAAAATAATTACATGTTTTTTTGTGTGATTTTCTGTCCCTTATATCTCCCTGAAATACTTCTGGCTCACTCTAATGTATACAAATTGTGTCCCCCAGCTTGTATTTAGTTCTAATAATCTTTAAAAACGGAGGACTTGCAGAGAAAATGAACATTATTCTCTCTTTATATGTCAATGCTCTGTATAAAAAACTGCTGTCCTATAACGAAATAAAGAATAAAACAACTTTTCTATTCTCCTTTTCTTGTATATGTATTTGTGGTGTGGTTCTAAAGTTTAAAGCATATTATGTCTTTGCCAGTTCAATTATGACTTGACTTTATCCTGTAGTGACACTCTTTGTGGCCGACCGAGGGGGTACAGTGAAGGTGTAAGACTCAGATTAATCCAGTGCTTAACTCTGAGCAGCTCTCTGGAGCAAAGAACAACAGTTATCTGCTGAATGGTAACTGTAAATTCCGCTGGTTTGACCTTAAGGATCAAACACACAAACAGGCACAAAATGAATGAACTTTTGAATCTCTTAGCGGCCTTTACTGTGCTTCAAGTGTGTTTCACGGGGACAATGGCCGTTTTCTCCGTCGGTATAAAAGGCCTCTGTTCTGCTTCATCTGCTTCCACAACTCCACTTCCGTGTGGCACAAGAGATCCTAGCGCCAGTTGTGACAGCCAGATCATGCACTTATGTGTGTGTATTTGTGTTACACACTGATGTCTGTGAACACACTCGCCAAACCTCTGACACAGTGCTATTAATAGCCTGTTAAAAATGTGTCCACACTGTAGCCTTAGAAGGTGAGGATTTAGACAACAAGTGACGCGGGGTGAATCTTAGGGGCTTCTTGGGGTTTGGATAACAACAGTGTTGAAAGAGGGCACCATCATGAATCAGCACACAGAGGGATCACAGGAAGTCACATGGATGAGCTGAATCTCAGCGTCCACAAGGTGATACACAACGGCATCATAAATACGGCTCTGCCAGACGTGAGGCACATTAAGATGCCCTTCATAGTCTGGTGTCAACTGATCCACGGGAACCGGTCTGTAATCCAAACAAGTGTGAGCAATGATGTTTGTACACACTGAAGCCTGCGACACACTCATTCCTTACCCACTCTATGACGACAAACTACCTGACAACCGTCTTCTTTCTCCGATCGCTGTGTCTGTTTCCTTAAAATCTAGAATTATTTCTCAAATACCGTAAAAACCTGGAATATAAGTCACACCAGTATAGTAGATGCAGTCTGTTTTGGGGGGAGTCCTAAAGGGAAACAGGTTTAAGCTGTCCTTCTGTGAGACGGTTTTGACTGCATTCAGCAAAATCCACAATGTGTAGTTAACTGTACGACTCTTTCTATCTTCTGTTTTTGTTTTCAGTTTGCAAACCTGCTCGTTACAGTTACAGTAATTAAGCTCTGCCTTCATAGTTGTAAGGCACGGACCATAGATTGTATAAATAATGGACGTAGTACATCACCCTGTTTCTGACGCGCTATATTGAAGCCAATCGTCGGCGGGAGCCATATTGGAAATGCTGAACTCAATCTAACTGCTGTCGAGCGAGTGTCACGTAAAGAGGCGGGCTTTGAGCCTCCTAGCCAACAGCTACAGTGTTACCACCTGTCAATCAAGTCAGCTGTGCCTCTCATAATGGAAAACTCGTAATCAACATTGCCACGTACAGTGTGTGCCGATCCAGAAATGAGCTATTCAGACTACACTTGTATTTTGTACCAGGCTGTAAACATGTTTTATTTCTGCTGTAAAGATCGGCTTATTTGAATTGTTGTGTATGTGGTTTCCGGTACTTTCCGGAGCCAGCCAGAGACACTCGAGGAACTGCAGTTTATAACACTTCCGCATTGGCTTCAATTCTTGTGACCGGAATTGCTGCTTGGTTGGACCTACTGCCCAAGGCTAACTTGACTAGAATCATGCCCACAGCTCACTTGTTGTGGTCACTTAAGGAGTCTATTTATTCATTTACTAAACATCGTACACCACCGTTTCCTTTGATCCATGATTTTGACCTAGTGGTAGAGGAAAGCCGTTAAAAGTGGACTGAATTACCTCACCTGCCTTGCTATGTATCCAGCACTTGTAGCATGTTTCAATACTTGATTTCCGGTGCAAATACCTCAATTACCATTTGTAATATTGTAATTTATTCCATAACATATTTTATTAGTTATATTCATCTACTACATGTGCCTCTGGCTTACGCTAATTTAACTTATTTCATTTCTTTGAATGTACTTCTATACCTTTCTTTGTACAGATAGTATTTTTATTTCTATTTGGAACTGTTGGTTGTGTTTAGGTTTAATATATTTATTGTCCTTACAGTCTTGTGTCCTTACTGTCTTGTTGTGTCTTTACTGTCTTGTTGTTAATACCAGTGTTCCATTCACCACGTCAATTCCTTGTGTGTGCGAGCTCACTTGGCAATAAAGCTTTCTATGAAATCGAAATCTGAATCTTGAATGTTTCCTGGAGGATCATCGTCTGGGTAAAATACAATCATTTAACACAATAAAGTATGTCTCTGCATTTTGTCCTGTCCTCTCAATAAAAGACAACAAAGCCCCCAAAAAATAAGTTAAGAAACAAAGAGTCTTGTTTACAACCAAATTTTACAGTAAAACGTTTTCATTGATATTTTGAGGCGTAAGTATAGATAGCAGAGAAATGAAGTGACAATCATTTCCCCTCTCATCTTTTAAATGTTTGTTTATAAAAACAGACTGACTAGCTGCATTCCCTTTAGGGACATGTAATGAAGTTCAGGGTTTTATCACTGAATAGCTTATCGAAACCAACCATAAAAACTTTAACTTAATTAAGGCCATCAGGAGACATCGTGAGCAAAGAGATGATGCTTGTTCTCTTAGAGCTGAAAACCGAGATCACCAACAAACCTTGTTTATCCAAACCTAATAAAGATTATTAAACACCCAATTACATTCTCTGGAATAACTAAGATCAATCTTATCCTCAAAATTACAAGAAAAGAACACACTCGCAGGAAACAGCTCTGTGCACCCAGTTGGATATCTCAAATAAAAAGCAGCATGCACAGAAAACAATATCCCAGGATAATTAAAAAACTTTTCAACGGTTTCCAAGAAACAAGAAGGCTTTCAAACGAGAGACTGTTTCAAGGAGCCGTAGAAGCCCCATAAACAGCTACACTGTCAGCAGGTACCAACACACTGCTTTGATGATGATGACGCCAGAGAGAGGGAGCAGGAGGGACGTTCAGCGGGGGTAAATTACCTGATGGTGGGTTGGTCGAGGGCCCGTAGCAAACTGGTGGGGGAGGGAGGAGAGGTCCAGCAAGGAGATTTGAAGCAGTGATGGCAAAGCGGGAGGAGAAGAAAGAGCAGAAGAGAGACACAAAGATAAGATGAACGATGAAGGCAAGTGCTTGAAAAAATCACTGCACAAAAACGACACGGCAAGGAAGCTTTTAAGAGACCAGGCACACGATGCAGACTCAGACTTCAGTTACAGTACTGCAAATTAAGCTCCTAATGTACCAGACTGTTGACTTAACCGTATCAAGACTATAATATTTCTTTTAACATTACTTTTAAAAAAATCACAAAATGTTTCTAAAGAATGAAAGTACAAAGACGATAAAAAACACAAAGCAAAGATCAAAACAGATGGTTTTATGAGGTAGGCAAGCACACAAGAACGATACAAATGAACAAAGACATGTTTCCTAAGATATAGATGCATATACATAATATATAGATAAGAATGAGATATATATATATATATATAGAGAGAGAGAGATAGATATAATACTGTGTAGTAAAATCCAGGAAATGTGACAGGAAGCTTTCAGTACAAAAATTAAAAATGATCTTCAGCATCTTAAGTGGCAAACTAGACACTGTAGCCACACAGCGTAAAACATGACTATAGTGTATTAATGTGTGTGTGCGTGTGTGTGTTTGTTCACTGACCTAGCTCTGAGTAGCTTAGCTTTACAAAGTGGGCTGGGCAGAGGCCAGATTAATACATAATGCTTACAAGCTGAGTGTGTGGAGAGGAGGCTGAACGTAAACATGAAACTGTGATTACAATGAGACCACTTAGGTTTGTGGTTAGAAAATTTTAACTTACTGCTTTTGTTGCAATCAACTTATGATCAGAAAATCCGAACCCCTGCAAAGGAATGGGTTTCGCTGAATTTAGTAAATATGAGAATATATGCAATCGTTTCAAATCGTTAAAAATGTAAATGAAGACATTTTAAGACCTAAACGGGAAAATTACAGCAGAACAAACAACAATCTATAAAGGAGTGGCATATTCAATAAATATTATAACAAACAGTTATAAGACAGTCTGTTTCTGGAGGAGAGTTTTGTGTTCCTGCGTGAAGACATCCATTGTGTTCAGCAATCTGCAGTTTCTGTGCATATGTGAAGCTTGATTTAGTATCATCTGTTATCACCACCCTGACAGCTACCCGAACAGTACTAGAGCTCAGCCTAATCCCCCCGGATCCGTGTCCGGTCGGTCTCCAACCTGTCACGTCACCGGATCTGATAGGTTTCTATTCTAGTCAATGTGTTAACTTCCACTGGATCCGCTCTGTTGCGTCTCTGATCCAGCAGGTCGGAGCCCATCAGATCAGATACGCATAGGGATGGGTACCGAATTCGGTACTTTTATAGGTACCAACCGAATTCCATTGGTACTACCAAGTACCGATTCACGTAAAATCAAACGGTACCATGTTTCGGTACCTAAACGCATCCTTGTGACTGTGAGGGAGAGGAAGAGGAAGCGATTTTCCATGCTTTCGCCCTGTAATAAAGTTCAAGACGGAGACTGCAGCTGACGGGCGCATGCACTCATCGCGAGGCAGAACTGCAGGAGGATTACGTTGAGATGGACTCTCTCGCTCCTACTACCTGCCCTGTTTAAAACCGTTCCTGTGTGTGTGAATGCCCAACAAGTTGTGTGTCCTGTTATTATAAAGAGATGGAGAACTGACTTTTTTCCCGTCCGCGGGCATTCATGCGTGTGTTAATTGATAAACTCCCGAAAGAGCAATTAGACGCCACGAGCACGTGTCAGCAAATATATCCAATCACCTATATAATCCTGTTTCTGTTCATTTCATGTTAAATGAAATAGATGTTAAATTACATTTTTTTTAGATTTTATTATTCAACAAATTAACATTTATTACCACAAAACACACAAAAGTACCGAAAATTGGTACTATTGAGTACCGGTACCGATTCCCAGGTACCGGGTATCGGTACCGTAGTGGTTCAAATGTGAATGGTACCCATCCCTAGATATGCAAGACTTCTATTTTTGCTGGATGCCGGAGCATGATGTTTTCAGAATAAAACACGGTTATCGCCAGATTGTTTTTAAATTCTACGACAGCAAACCGTCATGATGAGCGGAGCCAGGCCAGGAGTCAGCAGGTCAGAGGTTTTCAGAAGACCATAAAGAAAATAAGGATTAAAAGAGGAGTCGGATAATCGTTGATTCAGTGATTACCATGGGAAAACCTCGGTCACATGACTCCAGTTGTCCAGCGGTCCTGCTCTGTGCTGCGTTCCGCAAATGCAACCACTGGGTGTTGACGGACAAGAGAGCACGGAGCCGGACGGCACCGGACATGGATCTGGGAGAAGTCCTGTGTAAGCTACAGACGGACCCACTCTTAAATGAAAGAGTCTTGACAATCGAAACATCATCTCACAAGGTTTATCTACTTTATAGTATAACTGTTTCTTTAAGTGCACGATTATGACCAAGAACCAGATAACGTAGTCAGATAATGCAATACAGGGGTGCCAGTTTATCTGAGTTGGTAGAGCAGGCGCCCCATGTACAGAGGTTCGTTTTCATCTCATTGGTCATAGGATTGATTCCTGGTCCTGGCGTGATTCAGTGCATATCTTCCACACTCTCTCCCTACATTTCCTGTCTCTCTGAAGTCGATTTCTAGTTTTCATGAAGAATTTGGAGCAATCCGTTAACATGTTACAATACAATACTTGCAGGAGAAGCTGATGCAAGGTTCATGCCTGGAACTTAAGAAAGGAGATCTCTCGCTTCTATCGTTTTCTACCATCAGTGCCTGCAGCAGAACGGTCTTTAAAAGCAGTCGAGTACTTTAAAGCTGAAAAACTCTGAGGAGAAATTATTCCTGTTGAAGGATCCACATTCTACAGACGCCGAGTAAAACTGCAACTGCAACACGATTCTGTAAAAAATGTACTATATGATAAAACAGCTTCACTTTCAAACACTTTCATGCAATCATGGATGTCTTTGTCTAATCAGGTGTATGTGCAGCCTAAAGGTGGTTTAACAAAGGTGCAAAAGTCACAGGCTGCATCGACTCCTGCGAGGAGTAAATTCTCAATAGCATCACATCAATCAAAAACTCAGTCCGTGCATGGAGGCAGATGGGCTGTAAATAAAACTCACCGGGCGACTTTGTGGCTGTGCATTCATTGGCTGTGTCTGTGGAGAATACACTAAGGGTGCGGAGCCAGCATTTTGTCCAGGGTTGTATGGAGACTGTCAGAAGAAGAAAAAGAGAAGAGTGGAGGAGAGACATTGAATGATGCTGAAATCAGTCACTGATTATTTTATCAAGACAAACTTTAACCTGAACTCTAAACACAAATCTCACACTGGATGTTGCTAGTAGAGAATATTTTGGATTATGGTTTAGGTGCTGTGCAAAGATAATTGGTGCCCTCAAGGACATGAAGTCCTTTCTTCTTCTTCACCTCCTGTGCAGCGGAGCTTCACAGAGGTGGGTTTAAGCAGCTCTGCTTACTCTGCTTCCAGCTGCTGCTGGTTTGGTTGTGATAATTTAAGTTTGAGCTGGCTGACAGAGCTATGTATAGAAGGCTTGTGAGAGATGAGAGCTGCTTCAGGGGAAGGCAGCGGGCCAGCGGGCTGTAACAGTGAGGACGAAGAACCAGATTCCTCGTAAGCAGAGTCACATACTTCCAGAGAGGCTGAGTCACTTGGAAACATGAATCTGACAGAGAGCAGCGAGGCAAGCAGAGATGACAGCATCACAACAGAAGAGTCAGTGTCTGACAGTGAAGTCTTCTTCTTCATGATGGAGAGATTTTTAAGTAGATTTATTTAGCTTTTATTCTACTAAACTTGTGTAACGCAGCCTCAGTGGACGGGAGCTTACACATGAGTGAATGTTTATTCACATCATGCTCGGCCCTCTGTTTGTCAGCAGGATTACATAAAAACTTCTGGCCTGATTTTCATGAAACTAGCTTGCGAGGGGTGAAACATAGGTCGAGCAGTAACATGTACTTCTTTGACCAGATCTGGGCCCAACTCCAAAACAAGCAATACTACTGCGTTACATTCATGACCCAGATAAAAAGTGTCACCCTCGTGAACATAGCTTTTTGTACAATCTGATTTTGATAACAGGCTACAACGTGCATGCTGACATTTAAACTGAGGAAGTCAGTATTTGTAGATATGAACACGATCTTAAAGGGTTTCTATTTTTCAGAAATGTAGGTTAAATAGGGACACAAGAAATATTTAAACACTCTCATGTTCTGTGATACTGCACAGATTCTTAAAGCTGATTCTGAACAAACTGAAACAGAAACTGAAGCCTCTGCAGCCAAAACCATCAGCAACAATATTAATAATTTCTATTAGGGATGGGCAATGATTTTCGAATATTCATTCGCTTAGTAAAAGTCGAAGATTTAATGCAAAGATTTTCTCATTTTAAAAGTACAATTTTCCATCTTTTATAACGGTGTCTGGTTCTAATACGGTATTCCTGCCAGATGGTGGCTATAGAGCGTCTTAAAGCTGTTTGCTGACTGCATTAAATAGCAAAAGAAGAAGAAAACATTAGTGACAATCTTGGCGATTTTCTCAGTTTCAGAATTTCACAGTACTACATACGCATTTCCAGAGACTGAGCATGGCTGTAAATTGTAAACACACACGCAACCGCGTCACAGAAACACCGACATGAAGATCGAGACAGACGCTGTCAGTGCCCGCTACTTACAGCACCTCGTCCTGCTGCTGGTTCACGTGACTGCCACACAAATGGGACGTTAACTGGACAGGTCTGTGTGTGGGAGGGAAGGAGGGAGGGAGGGTTATTCAATTATAATCGAATAGTATTTTGGCTTGAAATGCCCATCCCTAATTTCTATATACATATTTTTTAATGCATGAAGCTGCTGCAGGTGTTGATGTCAGGTGATTTACAGCACGCTGCAAGAAGAGCAGATGTCTGAGTTTTCTGCAGATGAGATTTTGAGTTAAAAGACATGTCACGCACAGTTTAGGACACGATGAGAAAAGAGATGAGCAGTACCAATCTGTCCACAGGGGCGCTGAAATCATTGCAATTGCAACGTTCCTAACAGGAGCTTTAAATCAGCTGTATCAAATTTATTCACATTTTATGCAAAGGCTGAAATTTCTTCTGTTAAAGGACAAACGCAACTATTTTCTTAAGCAGAACTCTGTGATTGAAAACAAATTCAGACTCTGTTCTGAAGGCATAAAAGTGTGCTTTCCTCTCTCTCCATGAGCCCTCCTGTTGTGTTTTGTGCCTTTACATTTCTGTCTCTTTCATATCCCTCCTCCATTACACACACATACATCTCAGTGTTAACTGACAGAGACATATGCGCCTGTTAGATTTCTACCAAATACTTTAACCCTTCCCTAACCCTGACTGTGTCACAGAGTAATTCATTAAATACAGTTCAAATCCAGCCTAATCGACGTGCTTCTGTTTGTGCTCGGGGTTTTACACCCACACCCTCTTTTTAATGTCATTATTTCCCACTTTAACTGTTTTTAACAGAGCTGTTCCTGTCTGCCTCCCCATGACTGAATAAAAGCTTTACAACGTGGAGTAATGAGGCGGTCAGCTGCAGACTCACAGATCCAGCTCTAATATGTTAAAACAGACATACACATTCTAAACTTAGACGAACACATGATCTTAGCAACATAGCTGTGGCTTTTTGATGTGACTGTTTCAAGCACATGAGACAGATACAGTGTGGTATGGACCATCGGTCCAACAGATGGACACAAGACTGTGTTGTGAGGATGAACACACTGAAGATCGATGACCAGAGGATGGTGCTCTACGTCCCTTCAATGCTCTCAATGCACAGGTCTCATATCAATGTATTTCCTTAACATGCATGAGCCATGTGGTAGATCTATAACCTTCCTAGGATGTACTGTTAAGCTCCATTTTGCCAGATGCATGCTGGGACATCCCCCCTCTTGACCCGCATTAGGATTAAACAATCTCTGTATACATAGTACAGCAGGGTCAGGTGGGTGAGGGTCACAGGTTTGTCCTCAGGCAACGTCACACAAATCTGAAACTGTCCAAATCATCATAGTTGGTTACACTGAAACATTAAAGTCATGCAAACACGGCTGTGAGCTGAACAAGGGAAGAAGAAAGAAAGAAAATGGAGACGAACTGAAAATAAGACACGTAAAAAGATGATGTCAGAAACGATCATTCAAACAGAACGGGCTGAGTTAATGATCTGCATTAACCTTTTCCAACATTATTTCAAATCATGCTTTAATTCAGGTAATCCCTTTAAATTAAAAATGTGAAGAAAACTTTTTTCTATTCAAACTATTTCAATGGAGTTTTGTCATTTTGACAAGAAATATATAAAAATGCATTAAAATAATCAAATTTAAACATGTTAATCACATCACCCCTGTGTTTAAATCTACTTTTTCTCTCATGAAATGCTCAAGCCTATTTCTGAAACCAAAGGCATGCAGACAGACGGATGGACAGGTCAGACATAAACACGCAGATAGGATGACAGCGAACACAGTGTCAAACTCACCCCTCCGCCTGCCTCCCAGCCCTTAGGGTAGCGATATGGGAAGCTGTGGGTATTGATACCTGATGAGAGCGCCGGAGAGTGGGCATGACCAGGCGGTGTGCCCGCCAAGCTAGGGTGTCCCTTTGTGATGTCGTGAGCAGTGTAAGGAGGGCCAGCGTGCCTGGGTACCTGTATCACATGAAACACGGAGGTTAGGGGGACAAAGCAAGAGTTATTATGTCAGACTGCTGCACACTCACACACACAGACACACACCGGTGTAGGACACAGTTGTGGCAGAATTCCCACAGGTCATTAGTCCTCACTCCTGCTGGGAAATGTAAATTAAGCGCTCAAGCGATAGGATTAGCCCCCTGAATGTGTCTAGAGGTGAAGACCTGGACTGTGCATGGGTGTTGAAGCCTGCTGAGGTTGGCTAAGGCCGACTCTGGCCAGCTTCTGCTGTCTGCTGGCCAACTACGCCTGTGCAAGGATTGTGGGTGTCGTTATGGCAAAACTGGGTCAAGTAATCATATTACAATCTGCTCTTCTGTGACAGATACAGTGCACCTGGTACAATGGATAGGTCTGAGTCATGCTAAACAGAGGAGGTCAATAGGGCTAATGCAGGGTTTGGGATGTGCACCAGCTGAGGGAGTAGCTGGCGTAAAGGCTGGATGTGATTTGACTCCTCCCCCAGCCTGTGGCGTGGTAGGATGGGCCTTGGCTGCAGCAGCTGTAGAGCTGGCACCAGCGTGAGCGCCGCTTGCTGCTGCAGCAGGCCTGACACAGCAGGGAGCGAGACTGATACTGCAGGAGGAAAGCAGGAGGCGGAAACGAGCCCTTTTTATGCCAGTTCAAGGCGGGACTTTCACGCCCCTGTAACATCGCTCCTTCAGTGTCACTGAGACGTGACAGCGGGGCCTCGTAGGACCCCTGGACCAGAATCAGAGGTTGTTACAGAGGTGTGCGTGCGTGCGTGCGTGCGTGCGTGCGTGCGTGCGTGCGTGCGTGCGTGCCTGAAAACCTGAAATACCCCTAATATAGCCTTGAATGCAGGATCAGAAATGTACAAGTAGACCAGTTAATCAATGCAACAGTGTGTTACCAAAATGCATGTCAACAGGAGCCCAAACATCCGGACTGAGGGCACTGAAGCCTGATTTATACTTCTGCGTTGAATCAACAGTGTAACCTACAATGGAGGTCCGCGTAGCTCCCTTACCTACGCAGAGGCCTACGCACGTAGCTGACGCGCTCGCCTCCAAAATATAACTATGCGGCGAATCAACGCGGACTGCATTTCACGCATTTACAGCACTTCCGGGATCCCTACTCATCGGCCGTGCATTTGATCTCCTCCTCTCTATTCTTCGTGTAATCATGTCTGTATGATAAACAGCAACATGTATCAGCTATATATTAACATAACACACTCTGAATCGCTGTGGAAAAGTAAACAGAGATTGTAGCAGGGCTGGAAACAGGCGACCGGCTATCAGAGAGACCACACTGCCCTCAAGCATTTCGGAGGAGAATTGCTGCGCTTCGTGGACACATCAACGCACAAGTATGTGGTGCTCAAGTGTTAAAAACTGCAGTTCCTTGAGTGTCCGCTTGAGGCTGGCTCCGGAAGTACTGGAAACCACATCAACACAAATTCAAAAAGAAGATCTTTACAGCAGAAATAAACATGTTTACAGCCTGGTTCAAAAGACGGGTGTAGTCTGGATAGCTTATTTCTCGATCGGCATACACTGTACGGGGCATGAATTTTTTCATGACGTGGCAATTTCGAAGATATTGAGATTATGAGTTTTCCATTATGAGAGGCACAGTTCACTTGATTGACAGGTGGGAAAACTGTAGCTGTTGGCTAGGAGGCTCAAAGCCAGCCTCTTTACGTCACAATCGCTCGAGAGCAGCAATATGGCTGCCGCCGCCGATTGCCTCAAACAGCGCTTTCAGAAACAGACGGGTGATGTCACGGATACTACGTCCACTATTTATACAGTCTATGGGTGCTCATGTCCGCGTCAGCCCTTGCTGCGTAGGAGTGGCGCAGAAGTGTAAATCAGCCTTTAGTCAGAGCTAACAAAGTCATACTAAATGCCTTTACAATCATGCATCTGAAGGTTTAATTTTATTACGATTGATAGTAGTGAAAACACAAAAGAAAGCAGATCTGTTGGAGTTACTTGTATGATAGTTCGCTGAGGGGTCATCGAAAGGCT
Organism: Notolabrus celidotus; assembly: GCF_009762535.1. NCBI lineage: Eukaryota > Metazoa > Chordata > Actinopteri > Labriformes > Labridae > Notolabrus > Notolabrus celidotus. The sequence continues at coordinate 19,292,021 of NC_048272.1, forward strand.
GAGAGTTGAGCAGCTGTTGACGGTAGCTCTGCTTGCTTCTTTGTCTGAATTCCTTACATGCTCTAAGCCAAAACCATACAATGATAGAATTCAGATTACATCCACCCAGGCTTTGCAGTGTTTAGCTCCCTAAAAATCAAACTACATCACTCTAAGCTCATACTCATGTCTGGGTGAAAGAATCTGTATCAGGTAGAGAAAAAAAGCCTCTGTCTGTGCTGAAAGCTAGACAAAGCCTTTCTTCTCCTCCCTCAATACCTGCAGGATGAAGCTTTAACAGCTTTAACTGCAGCGCAAACATACCACAAATGATATTACATGTAAATGTAGCAGTGCACAGCCTCTGTAGTAACATCCCAGCTGCATCGCTCCATCTCCTCTGTGTGGCCCACTTCCCTCAGATGACCTGGGATAAAGCAACTACATCTAGCTGCTGTTGCAGGGGAGGAGCCTGCGCTGCTTCAGGCAAGTGACTGATTTGAGGACATACAGAGTGATGGGGTGGGGGAGGGGAGGCAAAGCGGGCGTATAGGAGCTTTACATGAGGCGAGGGGGAAAAGACCCTCGTATCCACTCTGCTTCACTCTGTTTGCATGCTTTATTTCCACCAGTGTCATCATCGCTGCTTTGGAAGACGATTCAGAGCGGGCAAAAACCAACACTGAATCCAGCGCTGTTGTTTTTCTGTGGATAAACAGTCGTACAGCGGAGCAGCCTTTCCTGTCTTCAATTATACAAAGACTGTTCTCATGCAATGTGCAGCTACCTCCACTTTTCAGGAATTTTATCATCACTGGGGACGTCTTTGTGCTGTCAAACAAACAAAAGCGGATATTCTTGGAGAAGACATAAAACTAAAAACGCAAGAGGCGATATTTCCTACAAATGAGCACTGTAATGTACGCTTTAAAGCTCTGATGGAGACTGAATTGTGTATGTCAGCTGAGTTCATTTTGAGTTAGAAAAATCAATAAATAAGAAAAACAATATACATTTTGATGGATTTCTGCAGTAAACACTCTTTTATAAGATGTGTAACAATAAATAAAGAGATAACTGCTCTTAATGGAGGGGTTCTCATTAATTAGTTATCTTCAAAGGCATTTAACAAAACTGCACCCTCCAGGTAATCAGAGTAGATCAGTGCAGCAGAGTAGACCTGCAGTGCTCTACATGTATCGCAGCTCAGCCTGACACCCACTTGCAACGGGTGCCGGCCATGTCAGGCCGGTATCCTCAGAGGAAAGGAGGATGCTATGTCTGCTTTGTTTTTACATCTTGTGGGGGGAGAAACAGAAGGTGCGGCAGGTCACTGAGGACGAGACCATTAATAACCCTGAGTTCATCCAAGGACAGCGCATGCATTGTGTCTACCTGAAGCCCCCCTAACTCACATGACAGAGCCCCCCGCAGGTCGAGATAAAGCAACAAGCATCATGTGAGTGTTGTGATGATTTCCTGCTTTGGGAAACGTTAATTAACTCCTGAAGAAGAAAGTGAACGACCGAGGTCCCCTGAGGTGATGAGTTTCTCCGGCAGACCTCCTGTGGTCGGATTACTGTGTTATGGCTTAACAAGCATGCCTTCTTCTTTTCACAGTAAAAAAAAGCCTCAGACGCATGTTCAGCACTCCTATAAAGACCTCTGCACTGATCGGTTTACTCTCCAAATACTGCATTTCTCAGAGCCAATAAACCTCATTACATACACAGTGATACAGTGTGAAATAATAAAGGATTTAAAGAGGAGTGAGCTGTTTCATAGCACTACAAACCTTTATCGCCCATTTGAGCTCAACACTCACTCAGCTGCTCAGAGTTTTCTAGGAACAGTTAAAAGAGTTTACACTTTAAACATAAGCAATAAATCCCACCTGTGATTTTTAGTTGTTCTTGTGTTCCCCTGAAATTACATTTAGAGGCCGCTTAAAAAATGAGCTACAAAAAAGGACAAAAGTTAAATCTGTTGCACTCTAGAGGAAAAATATTTCCTCAAAGTAAATCTGCTAAAGCATTTTGGCATGAAGCCTACATCTCTATCTGCACACTTCTATAGCTGTGTTCCTACAATTTCAGGAACTATAAGTTGATAATCCAATAAAACTTCTCAACGCATACAAACTTTTTTTATATATATATAGAAGTGGTTGCAATAACCTGTATTGACAATAACCGACTTTTAAAATACAAAGGAAATATTAATGTTAAAAATAAGCACATGGTAAAACTGTGTCATACATTGTATACCTTAACCGTGAGGTGGGAATCTGCTTACATGACAGCCCCAGTGTATATATTTTACAGACTAGATTGGATATTAAACACATGTGCTAAGTTCTGATGCAGCAAACAGTTCACTCACATGTCTGATCATATGAATCATCAGCTGAGATTTGCTACATTTGTAAGAATAACAGCATTCACTTTAGATGATCGATGCAAGCCAACAGGAAAGAACAATTCAACCTGGAAAATATATTCTGAGGAATTTTTCGCTGCAGGAAAATGGTGGAAACCCATCTGGTTTGTCCTTTTGATCATGGCAACCACACCCCTGACTGGTTCCAAACCGGCAAAGAGTTGGTGCTGCTCTAGAAACTGTTTTCTTGTCCGGGAGCTGGTTCTCTTGCTGTTGAAACCAAGCGGCAACCTCCGGTCTAAAAATATGAGTCCAATGCGGAAGTGCTAAAAACTGCAGTTCATCGAGGATCCGCTTGAGGCTGGCTCCGGAAGTACCAGAAACCACATACACACCAATTCAAAACGGTCGATCTTTACAGCAGAAATAAACATGTTTACAGCCTGATTCAAAAAACAAGTGTAGTCTGGATAGCTCATTTCTCATTCGGCACACAATGTACGGGGTTCAAATTTTTTAATAACGCAGTAATTTCAAAGATATTAAGATTACGAGTCTTCCATTATGAGAGGCACAGCTGACTTGATTGACAGGTGGGAACACTGTAGCTGTTGGCTAGGAGGCTCAAAGCCCGCCTCTTTACGTCACAAACGCTCGACAGGCTGCCAACAATTGGCCTCAAAACAGCGCTTCAGGAGCAGATGGGTGGCGTCACAGATACTAAATCCATCATTTCTACAGTCTATGGTCGAAACACAAAAATCTGGTTCTCCTCAGTGGAAAAGGGGTATCGAGTCGCCAAATCCTTGTGAATATTTCAAAAGACAGCACAACAATTCAATGAAATTCATACTTACAGTAATGTTTATATTTTTTCTATTTTGTTCACTATACAATGCAGTGTGATTCAGCTGCAGCCAAATTAAGTGAAAACCAGACTCTTAATGTGGAAGATTGCTGCAAAAGGCCACGTCTATTTAAGCCAGGTGGACCTAATAATGAAGCGACTGAGTGGATGTTTTTGGCTTAGCTGTGTAAAAGGTGTTTGCAACTCCATGCAGTCTATGCTTCTGATGTGTGTGTGTGTATCTGTAACGCATTCTCTATACATGCACTGCAGCAAACAGGTGGAGATGTCCGTGACTCACGCTGTAGACTGCAGCAACTCCAGGCTGTGTGGGGAAGATCCTGTCGTCCAGTGTTGGCTGAACCCGTGGGATTCTGGTGAGAGGTGCATTAAGGGAAACTGAACACAAATGCAGAACAAGCAAACAGCTTCATGGGAGAAAGACATATATAAAAAAGGCAGCTCAGCAGGTGAGATTCCCTTCATATTTTTAGATGTATGTATGAGACACAGTGGAGTCTAAATACTTCTGATTACATTACACCACATGATGAGACTTGATTTACTGTTTCCTACCCTGTCCTTGAACTCTGACTCCACTGTGCTAAAATGACTTCTTTCTATGATTTTATGCAACACTTTCAGCTGCTTCAAATCCAAAGGGCTTTCCTCCAACCCCAAAAGCATGCACAGTTTGATTTCAAGGATCCCCCCAGCCGCCCCACCCTGCCTGAAATGCCCCATCTCTCAAAGTACACTGTGTACCTTCAGCTTTTTGCAAGTGTTAAAGGGAAAATCTGAAATGGATTTCTGGGCCACTTTGGGCAAGGGCACCGACAGAGCAGAGGATTATACAACTGTGAAAGAGAATCAGAGAGATACAAACTTCACATTTTTCTGCTTGCAAAAGGTGAAAGAAAAAGCTCTCCTCACAACACTTGTAAAAAAGCTCCGACACTCCAGGCTATTATCAAAGCTCTTGGCACAGAAATCAGAGCAGAAGATATCTTTCTTTAAGGCTTATGAAACATAGAATAATCTGACTCACTTTGGAGGCCACATACGAGAAGACACAAAGGAGGGAATGTGTGATAGCCACATAAAAGAGGAAAGCCCTGTGGTTAGAAACCTGCTCAGGCAGTTGTCTGGGACATGCAGGCTCACACACTGATGGTCACATGGTTTATGGGAAACCCAACGTCTGGCTCTCTTCCTCTCAACCAAATCACGCCTCCTTTTCCCCTGAGGGCCTGGATGTTCAAGAAAAGAAGCTTTTTGTACGACATGTTGTCCGACCGCGACGGAAATCAAAAGTGTTTAAAGTTAAACTCAAACGCCAGCAAGAGAGGAGGGGGTGTGTTTTTTTTTTTTTTAAAACAGCTCATTTTCAGAGTTTCACTCCTGGAAGAAATTCAACGACAACTCTCTGTTGTTCATTCAAAGGTGCCACAAATAGTTGTGTAAGAAATAAAAAAAGAGGAGAGAAGCGTGCTGAAATAACAGATTGCCGGTTTTAAAATGGTCAACATGTTAAAGAGGCTTGTGAATAATTATTTCCCTCAAAACTATTCATGTGTCCTTCACCGGTTCTTCCAGCAGAGGAAAGTGACCCCTAAAGCCCTCTTTTCTTTGCTCTGCTTTTGCCTGCAGGGGCCATCATCTCTCCTGGCCCCTTGCCAGCTTCACCACTTGACAAAACAAGGGAGAGCAAGGACGATAAGAAAAGATTCATTTAAAACCCAAAAAAGGGAGCTGAGATTGAAAAGGGAGAAGCCCAGCAGGAAGCATTATCTGTTTCATTGTTGGAGAATTTAGAAAGACAACACGCCCACCCTCCCACGGCACACACGCACACAGACACTAGAAGTAATTAGAGGCGAAGTCTGTTCGCACTGACACTTCAGTGTAGGTGAGGAGGAGCAGGATTAAAATGAGCCCGGGGGTGATACAGTATTATAAGTTTTTAGATTCTGTTATGATGCAACACGAGACATTTAAGAAAACTGTGCAATTAACAGAAAGATTTCCCGTCATTATCTAAAACGCCTTCCCTTGCCCAGAGTCGGTGAGAAAATGATTAGTATCATCAGCTGCAAATACTTCTTGACCCAGTTTTGGTGGGTAAAGAGGAAGAGGGAGGGGCGCAACAGTGAGGCAACCTGATCTGTCTGCTCTACATCACCGCTGGCTGACGAGTAATCTGTGTCAGGACTGTAAACAGAAGGCGCGACTGGGATACAGACGCAGGTGAAACAAGGGTCCAACGTGAGGGAGCAACAGATGCAAATTCACTCAGAGGTAAGGGTGTAATGGCAATTTTGGTTCTTTTTGTTTTTTAAATTGTGATGTCTAGCCCCCCTAAACCTCCCGCTTGAATACACAACCCTGTCCCGGTGCAGATACCTGCAGCAGACAAAGGTTGTGAAACATACCTTAGGGGCCGTTTCCTTAGGTATAAATGTTTAGATCTCCAAATGTTCAGAATCTTTCTTCATTTTTTTTTTCTTTCTTCAATAAAACCATGTCAGCCGGCAGAAGTCCCTTTCTTTCATTATTCACCAGTAACAGGGAAAACTTCCACAACAAGGGTGAACAGGATCAAGTGCAGGAGAGAGAACGGGAAGAACATGAAGTTCAGGGAAGACAAATCCACCTATCATCTTTTGGGCTTATGCTACTCAGGGTCCTGAGGAGCTTTGGAGCCAATCCCAGCTGTCATTGGAACAGAGGTGGGGTACACGCTGGACAGGTCGCCAGGAAGAGCTTCACACCTACAGTCAATTTAGGATCACCAGTTAACCCTATCTGCATTACCCTTCTTAATGCAAGGCCACAACACTGATTAAAGCACCACCAAATATCAGGGGAGATGAGAACTTTCACTTTACGCAGACTTGACTGTCGTACAGCTGCGACTTAGGACAGACTGAAATAACCGTGGTTTTAAAATCCTGACAAATTCACAAACGCACAAAACTCCTGAAAATGTCTAGACTCCATACTGTTGAGGTAAACTTTATCCCACCTTGATCCAAAATTTTTCCTGCAAGACGCCAAGAAATCTGTAAGAAGTCAGGGTGAGTGGAAGGGTGACCGCATCAGGTAAGGATCAGGAGAAGACACCGCTACAGAGTGATCACTGTTTCTTCACTTTCTACTCACCACAGTTTCCCCTATGTTGTTTTCTACCTGCGTCCATTTTTTGAACGTCCTTTATTTAGTGATATGAACACAAAAATGGTCACCATCATCGAGAACTACTCCTCCTGCATGTGCTCCCCATTCACCCCCTTTCACCGTAACCGAACAGAGCATATCAAGTTATGAGAGACGATTAAACAGAGAAATTCTCAAACGACTAGTCTCTGAAAATATCAGCGCCCTCAACGTCCGGATATGATCCAGAAAATGTGTGAAAGGTTGGCCAAGCATATAATGAAACTAAATATACGTTCTTCTGCAATTCAAATTTATCTCACGGTGACGTCGATGTAAACACAACAGAGACTGATCTGCTGCTCAAACTGCTGGTAGTAACACTTTGCAGAGAGAACAAAACAGCAGCAGGTTCAATGAGTCTGTTCAGCACAGACGCTTTTTCCAGCGTGAACCAGAGGTGAGATTTTAACTGTCAGTCTCAATATCCGTCAACAGTTAGCCTTAAGGGCTACGCTATTTACTGTTGCTGGGAAACACCATCAGCTGCTCCCTCTCCTTTGAGACTCCTCTCTCATTGGACAATTATGGTCTCCCTCAGGAAGTACCAGCACAACTATCAAGACTTCAAACATTCAGATCAAACTCAGGTGATTTTGAGAAAGTCACACCCTCACATTACTGAATCATGAGGCAAACATCAGCACAGACCGAGGTCCCTGATCAGCTCTCTGCTTTCTACAGTCAGGTTCAAACTCAGCCTCCAGCGTGCAGGTGTTCCAGCACCTGTGGTACAGATAGCGGGGCTTTCACATCACATTATGGAGGGAAATTCAAAAAGGCAGCACTGAATGAAAATCGATTCTACACTCAATTGAGCAGCAGTGAGGTACGTTTTGGGCACAGATCTGTCGACATAAGACATGATTTAAATCATGAGATGAAACATTAATGCTGATACTCTTCTTTAAACAGCAGAGGGCGCTATCTGGCATCGACTTCTTGCTCAACGTCATTATGTCTGTTACGTCTGCAGCTCAACGTCAGCACTGTGGCAGCAGGTGAAGATTTGCAGCCGGGGGTTGCACAACCTGTGTTTCTCACACATAGATAGCACCCAAAAAAAAACCCTGCCTTTTTTGCCCAAATAAGAACACCATCTGGTACCAAAAACTAGAGGATGACATCTCTCGCTTTCTTCTCCTTGGGTAGGTGTCCTGAGAAGTTTCTTCACACCAACTCTGCAGGTAGCAGGGTGAGACAGAGATACAGCCAAATATATGACCGTGTGAGAGCGTCTTTGGCTGCGACACTGCATCCAACATGTTTTATCAAAAGATTGTAGGTAAGGTTTTCCATTCCAGACATTTCCAAAGGTTAGGTTTAGGAATAAGGTCCACTGACAGAGATCTAAGGTTAGGATTAGGTAAGAACCCTGAGTGGTTAGGGTTAGGTGAGGCGATAGTTGTGAAGAACCCTGAGTGGTTAGGGTTGGGTGAGGCGACAGGTTGTGAAGAAGGTTCGGGTTAGGCGTGAAGTCCACTGACCAATACTGTGGCATGAATTTTTAGCGGTTCCTTTTATACCCATTACTTTATGATTTAATGGAAGTGCATTTTGCATCTTTTCAGAGTCTCAAAGTATATTTGTTGTTCTGAACATAAAACAAAGTAACCTGGGCATGAGGCGGTAAAAAAGGCCAGTTCAAAACATGAGAAATAACAGTCTCATGAGGAGATTCCTTCTACAAAGCTTG